>NC_081560.1:38017823-38269364 GCF_022355385.1 Mustela nigripes | reverse complement strand
ATAAAAATAATTTTAAATTTAAAAATAAATGTTAAAAAATTATCTCAAAAAAAAAAAAAAGAAAGCTTTAATTGTATGGAAATATTGATAGAATTGGTTCTCCTTACTTTAATTCCTTGCTTCCAAAAAAAAAAAAAAATATTCCTCAGTAAGGGAGGTACATGTTAAATGATTAATACCCAAAACAGTACCTGAGCAAATCAGTTTTATTTTTATATCACAGTTTACTGTTCTTCTTAGCCAGCAGTCACTGCCTCGTACATACTGTCAATTACAATATAATTTCCATCACTGTATGTTTCTTCATGTTCTAAAGAGTAAATGACATTACTGAATTACTTTCATCAAATATTAATTTTCATATTCTCTCAGCAGCAAGCACCAAAATTAAAACCCAACAATCGAGAGACTAAGTACACATAACAATTTCCCTGTAAGACATGGGAATAAAGTTTTCCTATTCCCAAAGGTCTGTATTTTTTGGCATTGAGCAATAGAGTATTACAATTAAACACAAAATCAGTTGCTATTTAATACTATATAATATTTTAACACTTTTTCTTTAATAATGCAGATCATTTCATTTGAAACAAACGTTGCCCTTCTGAAGGTTCCTCCTCTCCATCCCTTCTGTAATGGATGGTTTTGGCCTGCCAATGCCAGCAGCTGAGGGAGTTTCATGCCATTATTCCTCTTCTCTCTGAACTAGCAAGCGCTCTGGAGGAAGAACAGATTCCAATTTCTGCCAGCGCTCTGGAGGCCACAGGATATGTGTAGCATGGGCATGTAGAAGTCCGAGGGAAACCTGAACCCATGGAGACACAAAGAAAGCAAGAAATTATTTTATCAGAATTAGTATCTCAAAGACAGAATTTGATCCAGGTCTGAAATTCGTTGGAAAGATAATGATTAAAAATAGTAACCATTTATATGGTACTTTTGTAGGTGATTTACATACCTGAATGCCTTTAAATCCTCATAACCATTGGAGGTAGTTATTAGACCCATTTTGCATTTGAGAAAACTAATACAAGTTAAAGAACTTGACAAAAGTCCTACAGCAACCAGTTAGTTGGTGGAGGCTGGCTTCAGGGCTGAGCTGTCCAACCCCAGGGTCTGCAACCTTAACCCCCCCATCCTCAGTTTGCATACAGCCAGGGAGCATAAATCTGGTTTGCATTCTCAGAATTTCCTATGGAGTTACCAGTATTTTAGGGGGACTTTACTATGTGGATAAGTCAGAGACATGAAAAAAATATTTTTTATGAAAAGTATTGTCCCATCTACTGGCTGAGCAGCACGAGTTAGATTAAAGTGAGACTAAAGGCCTTCCTTGGAAACGACATGGAGCAACATGGAACTAGTGATCACAGAGGGAGGTGGAAACTAAGGGAAAGCCAGCATTGGAGGATAGGAATCAAGTATAAAGATGACAGATGGCAAAGAAGCCCCATCAACAGATATGTGCCTGGTTTAAGAGGAGGTCACTAGAGGGAAGCACTGAAGGCTGAATCCTGAGAAGGAAGGAGCCCTTAAGAGGCAGTAGCGCTCCTAGGGCCATCAGCTGCAGTGGGCAGAAGAATGCAGGCAAACCTGTTTAAAAGGCAGATCCAGGAAGGCCCTATTCTCAGATCACCCTGCAGTGAAGCAAGGTCTGGAAACCTGTGTCTTTTGTTGTTGATGCTATTGTTGTTACTATCGGATAATATTTTAATAGTAGTTAAAAAAACATAAAGTACACTTAGCACATATCTATGTAGTGCTAGCTATAAACCCGATACTATGGGTCCACTTTTTATTTTCAAATCTTTTCCAATCAATTGGAGCTCCATAGAGATTAACATACAAGACTGCTTTCATTGAAGTACTATTTACTAGCATATGCATTCGAGAAATCACATTGCATAGAGAGTCAAAGAACTGGATGGCAGGTGAGGGACTCTAAAAACATAACTAGAAACACTTTTTTTTTTTTTTAAACAAACTTCACAACATGTTGGAACACAAATAAGCCCAATGGCTATCAAGAAGCCCAGGGGCCCAATAAAGGAATATTATTTTGAAAATCAAACTAGTTACTTATATTTTGTTGCATTTGTTACTTTCTCCTTGTATGCCTATCTGTATACATATACTTTTTGTATTGAACAATTTGAAATTTGCTGATACTCTGAATTTACCCCTAATATTTCCATGTGTCTCCTCAGAACTCTTTCCTACATAAACATATTGCCAGTTCTTAACGATACAATATTAATGTATAGCCAATATTCAGAATTTTCCAATTGCCCCAATAATGTCTTTTATAGCTATTTTTTTTAATTCTTAAGGATCAACAATTGCATCATAATTGTCATTGTTTTTGTTCAGGCCTGTTGCCTTGTAAGATATCCTACATTTATAATTGCTTGATTTTTTTTCCCCTCCTGAAAAGATTCAAGTTAAATGTTCTTGGCAAGAACACAATGTACTTGATAATGCATTCTTCCTATTCTGCCATGGCAGAAGGCTCAAAGTATCTGTTTGTCCCAGTCTTGGGATATGAAGTTTGATCACTTGATTAAGGTGATATTGACCAGATTTCTCCTCTGTAAACAAATCGTTCTCTTTTTATAATTAGTAACTAATCTGTGGGATGGTATCTTGAAATATGTAACTGTCCTGTGTCAAGATTTCATCTAGTCATTTTATTATTTCTCAAGGAAGCTAGTTTCTAAACCATCTCATGATCTTAACATCCATCGATGATTCTTCCTGAATTAGTTAGCATATCGATGATTACAACAGGAGTTTCCAAATTTATTTTTCCTTTTATATTTATTAGCCATCATTCTTCTTAAATTGACTCCTCTTCCGATCCCAAGTCCCTCTTTCAATCAATATCAAATATTTCTTCTTATGAATTCTTGGTTAACAGTGGACAGCTCTCTGTCAGTCCCCAACCACTTCCTTATTTCTTGGTACCACTCCATGTTGCAGGCCTCCTTGTACTTTATACCTGTTTAGCCATAATCAGACATCTTATAAAGAAGCCTTGGTTTTACCCAGGAATATTGTTTAGAAACCAAAGCCTGCTACTATATGTACTCATTGATCTAAAGGTGTCAGAGAAGAAAAATAAAATACCTAAAAGCTCAAGGTTTTCCCTCACCTTCCCCCATTCCATATTTCTCTCTCCCTTCTTCTAAAGTCAGCTCTCTGGTTCCCAACCACAAATTTACTGGGTAAAAAAATCAAGGTTTCTTTGCAACTATTTTAATCCTTAAAATACATCTCATTTTTTAAGGGTTATATTTATTGGAATTTGTCCTTTTTGTGCTCCACAGTGTAGCTGTATTAAGCACTGTTCGGTTTGTTTCCATTTGTATTCGATTTTAGTGGGCTTTTGCTATCCTTTTTGATTAAGGCTTTTTCCCTGTTATTTTTGAATACATAAACATTTGCATGGTTCAAAAGTCAAAATTATTCTTAAAAGGTAAGGTAGGCAGAATGCCCCATCTAACACACACTCCAAATGTATCCATATCTTAATCTCTGGAAGGTATGAATATGCAGTGCTACAGAGCAAAGAGCATTAAGGTTACAGATGGACTTAAGGTTGCTGATCAATCAGTTGATGCCAAGATAATGAGACTATCCTGTAACATTCCATGAACCCAAATATAATCACAAGAATCCACAAATGTAGATGAACTAAGCAGAAAAGTTAGAATCAGGCGGAGATGTTATACGGCTGGATTTTGTAGATGGAGAAAAGGGCCATGAGCCAAGGAATGCAGGTGGCCTCTAGAAACTAGCAAGGAAAGCAATTATCCCCTAGAGATTTCAGAAAAAATGCAGCTTTGCTGATACTTTGATTTTAGCCCAAAGGATACATAATTGGACTCATGACCTCCAGAACTATAAAATAAAGTTTGTTTTAAGCCACTATATTTGTGGCAATCTAGTGGGAAACTAATACAAGAAATACAAATTGCATTCCCATCCACTACCACACCTCTCGAAGATGAACTGTTTTCATTAGAATATTTTTCTTATTTCCCATTTTTTTCCCTCATACCAAATGTAGAATCCTACATTCACTTTTGCACCTTTTTTTTATTCTCACCCGGATATCTTAGAAACCATTCCCTAACACTTCATTGAAAGGGAGCCTATGGTTTTTACAACCCCTCTCCCCTTAGTGATTCTAATTAGCCTCATTGGGAATTCAGGATCTGAATTTGCCACTTAGCACCACACCCAGAAGCAGCAAGCTTAACGGACTTTAAAGAATCCTTTGAATATATTCTGGAACATGCTAAGTAACCATTTCAACCAGGTTAACTGCCAGGAGCTTAGATCTAATGGTCTGTCATAGTGAACTTCTTATCTATTTTTGTTTTTGTTTGGGCTCAGTGAAACTGTAGGACAGCTGGTCTCCATCCTCTCCAGAATAACCCTTTTTAGATTTGATAGCTGCTACTTGGTTGTTCCTCAAGCCTTTATTTGCTGTTCCAACTTGTTTAACTTGTCTCATATGGTTGATTTGCCAGGACTCCTGCCAATATATTTGCTTGCTTGCTTGGTGATTCAAATTTTTTTTTTTTAAAAAATCAACTTTCATTTTACTAAAGCCTAGGATTTTCTTTATTCCAAACATTTATTAGGTATACAACGTGCTTCCTGGGTGGGGTCGGGAGAGGTTGGGGAGAACCTCACAGATGTAGAGTATTATTGTTTAATAGTATGGTATGGAGTGCAAAATTTAAGAATTTCTTTAATGAAGACTAATAAACAGTGCCTATGTATTCTAGCAGTCTGTCACAGATCCTTATTAGTATGTATACAGACATGCAAAGAACATAGTGAGTAAAGCACAGAAAATTCAGAAGTAAAAGAACTTAAAAACTAAAAGCTATACCTCAGCTATAGTTTTGTTTTCCACACATACTGGATTAAGCAGGGTCTTCCAGAGAAACAGAACCAGTAGGACATGTGTTCATACACAGAAACAACTTTATTTAAAGGATTTAGCTCATATAATTATGGAGGCTTGGTGAGTTTAAAATCTACCTAATGGGGAAGCCAGAAGACTCAGCAAAGAGTTGCAGTTTAATTTCAAAGGCAGTCTGCTGGCAAATCCTTTATTGCTTGTGGGAGGGCAGCCTTTTGTTCTATGCAGGCCTTCAACTGACTGGATGAAGTCCACCCACCTATTGGAGAACAAAATGCTTTACTCAAAGTCCTCTGATCTAAATGTAAATCTCAGCCCAAAATACCCTTAAAGTAACCTGCAAAGGGGTGGACCCCATAGCCCATCTAAACTGAGACATAAAATTAACTATGACACCTAACAAATATAATCCTCCTCCTTACTCAGTGTCACACTCCATGCTTACTACACCTAGGGCAGTGTTCTGAGTGACTTGGGCATCCTGATGCATTTAATCCTCACAATAACTCTTGTGATACAGGTTCTATTATGGTCTCCATGGTGGAGGAAACCTGGGCATAGAATAAGATTTTTTTTGAGCCAAGACTGAAGTGTATACTCTCTGCCCCTTGATCTTTATCAGGATCCATCATAATACTTATTTTCCAAAGGAGACACTTTGACCATCAAAGATCAGGTCAGCTTAATCATATTGCTGTCCCACATACTTCCCTGAAACACCTAGATTAATCAGAAGGAAATTACTATTAGGACCTGCATTGTTTTCTGCAAAACTCATATGTTGAAGCCCTAACCCCCAGTACCTCAGAATAGGACTGTACTTGCAAATAGTTATCTCTTTAAAGGTTCTAAGTTAAATGAAGCCAGTAGGGTGGCCCTAATCCAATCAGGCTGGAATTTTGTTAGAGGAGGATATTAAGACACATAAACAACAGGGGTACGGTATGGACACAGCAAAACATCGGTCATTTGTAAGCCAATGAGCAAAGCTTCAGAAGAAACAAAACTTGCTGACACTTGACCTTGGACTGCTAGTCTTCAGCACTGTGAGAAATTTTCTATTGCTCAAGCCATGCAGTCTATGATATTTGGTTATGGCAGCCCTAGCAAACTAAGAGATGAAAAAAAGGAGAATACTGGACTGGAAGTTAGTTCCCTAAGATGTGCCGATACTCATTCAAAATAGGGAAACGAAGAATCCAAACTATAAATCCTTAAAGTTAGTGAGGAAGCATGTCAAAAGCCAAGATAGGCCAAAAGCTAAGCTTCTTGCACCAAATAGCCAAGGTATGAATGAAAAAAATTAAAAGAAATTTCAAAAACCTACTATGAACACACAAATGATACAAAAAGTGAAACAGGCTTACGGCTGATGTGGATAAAGTTCTAGTAGTCTGAATTCAAGCTCAAACCAGCCATAGCATTCTGCTAAGCCAAAGCCAGGCCAAGGCCTTCACTCCCTTCAGTTCTATGAAGGCAGAAAGGTAAGGAAGCTGCAGAAGAAAAGTTTGACTTAGCAGAGGCTGGTTCATGAGGTTTAAGGAAAGAAGCCATCTCCCTAAGGAAAAAAAACAAGGTAAAGCAACAAATTATCCAGAAAATGTATCTGAGATCATTAATGAAGGTGGCTACCCTAATGAACAGATTTTTCCAGTAGATGAAACAGTCTTCTATTGGAAGACTTGTTCATAGCTAGAGAGGAGAAGTCAGTGTCAGCCTTCAAACTTTGAAAATGCTATCAAACACCACTACATACTATAGAGAAATTGTTCATGAAAATAAGAGTATATTGATGTGACAACCTGCACTGTTGTCTTATTTTAAGTAACTCCAACAGCCAATCCAAATCTTCAACAACCACCAGCCAGCCATCAACACTGAGGCAAGACCCTCTACCAACAAAAAAAATATGACTTTTTGAAAGCTCAGGTTATCATTCATTAAAAAATATCTTCTAAAAAATGCTGAAGTATGTACATTGCAATAATGTTGTATTTCAAAAACCAAACTTAATACAGTTTAATGGAAACCTAACTTTTATATGCACTGAAAAACCAAAAAATTCATTTAACATCTTTATTGTAATATTCATGTTATTGCAGCAATCTAGAACAGAACCATGGTATCTCTAAAGTATGACTAAAATTTTCTCAATAGGTTAGATTACCCTGACCGAACAATGTAGTATTTTACTGGGACTTGACTCTTCCCTATGCTTTTTTGTGTCCCATGTTTAACTGTATCTCCTCTTCAATGCACTTAACATTTTTAGGCATAAGGAATCCACCTTTATGGTAAATTTTAGAATACAACAGAATCATATTAAATCATTATAATCCCTTAGCAGATCATTGTGTTTTTAGTGTCTGCTGAATGAGAAAATAGTTCCACATATATTAATAGGCCTCTTACAATAACTCTGTTGCAGATTGGGAATCAATGATCTAGAATAGTCTATTTTAATTGTGTATTCTAATAGCAAAAATATTAGAAAACTGACTTCAATATTTAAGAATTTTATATATATATATTAGTTATATAACTAGTTATATATATAACTGATAATATATAGTTATATATTATCAGTTATATATTATATAAGCAATATATAATTATAATATATAATATATAACTGATAATATATAACTATATATTATCAGTTATATATTATATATTATAATTATATATTGCTTATATATATATACATATATCTCTTATATATATATATATACATATATATAAGCATTCCATAAAAAACAAATGTTAGTAAAGTTTAAACTCTTACTTGTTCAGTTCAAGAGTTCTAATTTTTTGTTTTTGCATCCAGGGGATCATTATACACACCCTTTGCCAATTCCTGATCCCCTCTGCTCTAGGAAACACCAAAATTACTAGCTGAAAATTGATCAGTGCTATTAGTCAACTAGTTTGTTTTATCGACACAATGCCAAGGAAGCACATGGACTAAATTTGCAGTGAATTGCCCGTTTTTGATTGACTTGGCTCCACTGAGAAGTTATGTTGGCATGTGGTAAACGCAGCCTTCATGAACACCGACTTTTCTTCAGGTGCCAGAGGCACAGATGTGTGTTGCTATGGTTCCCACCACCCCCTATTCATAGGCCTATAGTTTATGGAGCACCCTCCCAGTTCTTGGCTTCAGAGTACCTTCTCTTGAAGGAAGAGCTTACAAAAATAAGAATAAGCAAAGTACAAGAGTCTAAAGGTAGGATAGAGGGAAAAACACAGGAAAGAAGGAAGAAGATGACTGTAAATGGGAGCAAAGACTTTTCAAAAAAGATACTCAGAACTAGAGCCAGGGTCACAAGAGGATCAGGATGAGAAATGAGAAGAAGCACAAAAATTCCTTGGATTAAAATATTTTCCAAAAGAAAATACAAACACATTTTATATGCAGTATAAGCAAATAAAATCTGTCTGTAATGAATTTACTTAGCAGTGTAAGGAGAAAAATTTCCACATAAACAAGGCAGCAGTCAGATTTATTCTATAATATTAAATTACCTACAATTACTTTTGAAAGTCAAATCAAACTGCAACAATATTAGAACTGGGAAGAACACTGTTTAAAAAAAAAAAGGGCTGGTTTGCCAGAGCTTAAAGAGGTCAGTCAGCTTTCACTCTGCCATCCAAAGCCCTTTTTACCCACATCTTTCCAAACTTACCTGCATTATATCTCAGTATGGAAGTTCTACTCTAAGGGCTTCTTCAGGGTACACCTAAGAGCACATGCCTTGTTCACCTTCCTACTTCTGATGACTGCTGTACTGTTTGTAATCCCCTTCCTCATACCTCTGGGACCCCTCCTGTAAAACCCACTTTAGTCCAGATTTTCCACAGAGTCCTTCCCAGCCACCGCAGTTCTCCTCCATTTGTTCCTCTTTGCCCAAGGAACTGAGGCCTGGTGTTGGTCTACCCAGCATCAGGTACTTAAAAAGAAATGGCGGGGGGCGGGGTGGATGGGGAGGACCAAGGGCCTCTGGCAAATATGGCAGAATAGAAGACCCTAAAGTCCCTGCCTCCCACTGATGCAACTAGATAATTCCCACATCAGTGTAAATTACACAGGAAACAATCTGAAACTGGCAGAGTAGACTCTCCGCAGCTAAATGTAAAGAGGAGGCCACATGTAAGAGGAAAGAAAGAACAGAGACATGACTGGGAGCTAAAGAGACTTGCAGGGATTGTCCACTGGATGGAGGCATTCTCCCTCAGGGAAAGGAAAGAAAGAGACTCTCATAACAAGTACCCCAGGCATGGAGAACCCTCATGGGGAAGATGAATTCCTGTAACTTTAAACTTTGAAAATGAGAGGGGCCAAATTTCAAGGGTTCTTAAAATAAGGGGGGGGGGGGGCTGAACACCTAAAACTTTCAAAATCAGCAGGCTCTGCTCTGGGGGAACAAGAAAGGCTAGAGGACACTGAGTCCATGCCTTTCAAGAGACAGCACAACAAAGAGCCTGCAGAGACACAGCATAGAAGCAGCAGTTTGAAAATGGCTCAGGTATAAAGCAGAGAGATTTGTTCAGTAATCTCACAGCATGTTCTGGAGGGGTAGAAATCCTTGGGAAATCTCTCAAAAAAGAAAAGTGCTGACAGGAGCCATTTCCCTTCCCCATGTCCCAGCCTAGATACACAGGTATCTGTAGGAACCGGAGCCAACACTTGCTATCTAGTTTGCTAACAGTGTGCTCACAAACCTCCATCCTCGTGCTTCTGCTAATCTACTCCCTCCACCCGGCCTGCCTCTGTTTGGGGCAGCTGTAGGTCCCCTCTTGCAGGACACACACTGTGAGAGAAGAGAACAGGAGAAGAAAGGAACAGAACAAGAGCAATAACCATAAAACAAGTAACAAAATGGCCATAAGTATGTAACTGTCAATAATTACTTTCAATGGACATGGACCAAACATTCCAATCAAAAGACAGAGGATGATGGAATAGATTTTAAAAAGAAAAGCAAGATCCATCTATACCTTGCCTACCAGGAAACTCATTTCAGACCTGAAGACACCTGCAAATTCAAAGTGAAGGGATGGAAACGTATTTATCATGCAAATGGAAGTTGAAAAAAAAAGTGGAGTTGCAATATTTATATCACAAAATAGACTTTAAAACGAAGACTCTAAGAGACAAGGAAGAACATAAAGGGATCAAATGATAAGAAGTTATAACGATTGTAAGTATGGCACGCAAATACATAAAGCAGCTAATAACTAACATAAAGCACCTAATCAATAGTAATATAATAGTAGGGGATAGTGGCTTTGAATAATATACTAGACCACATGGATCTAGATGGATCTGACAGATATATTCAGAGCATTCCCATCCTGAAAGAGCAGAATTACACATTCTTTTCTGGAAAATGTTCCCTGTGCACTTGAACAGATCACGTATTAGGCCACAAAACAAGTCTCCCAAGTTAAAAAAGACTGAAGTCCTATCATGCATCTTTTCTGACCACATGCTATGAAATTAGAGATCAAACACAAGAAAGGACCCGGAAAAAAGCACAAATACATGGAGGTTAAATAACAGGCTACTCAACAATGAATGAGTCAACCAAGAAATCAAAGAGGAAATTAAAAAAATACATGGAGATAAGTAAAACTGAAAACACAGTAGACTAAGGTTTTGGATTGCAGCAAAAGCTGTTCTCAGAGGAAAGTTGATACCAATATAGATCTACCCACCTCAAGAAGCAAGAAAAATCTCAAGCAATCTAACCTTACACACAAAGGATGTGGAAAGACAAAACAAAACAAAACCCCAAACACGCAGAAGTAAGGAAATACTAAAGATTAAAACAGATAAAACTAGGAGCTGGCTCTTTGAAAAGATCAATAAAATTGACAGACTTAACCCAGACTAATTAAAAGGAAAAACAGAAAGGACTCAAACAAAATTAAAAATGAAAGGGGAGAAATAATGATCGATACCATAGAAATTCAAAAGATTATAAGAGATATCATGAAAAATTGTATGTCAGGGGCACCTGGGTAGCTCAGGGGGTTAAGCCTCTGCTTTTGGCTCAGGGTCCTGGGATCGAGCCCTACATCGGGCTGTCTGCACAGCGGGGAGCCTGCTTCCCCCTCTCTGCTTGCCTCTCTGCCTACTTGTGAACGCTCTCTCTGTGTCAAATAAATAAATAAAATCTTAAAAAAAATTATATGCCAACAATTGGACAACCTAGAAGAAATGGGTATATTCCTAGAAACATAAACTCCAAAAACTGAAGGAGGAAGAAATAGAAAATTTGAAGAGACTGATAACCAGTAATAAAATTGAATCAGTAAACAAAAAACTCCCAAGAAACAAAAGTTGAGAATCAGACAGTTCACAAATGAATTCTAGCAACATTTAAAGAAGTGTCAATATCTATTCTTCTTAAAATATTCCAAATAATAGAAGAGAAGGAAAGCTTTCATATTCATTTTATGAGGCTAGCATTCTCCCTGATACCAAAACTAGATAAGGACACTACAAAAAAAGGACAACAACTATAGACCACTGTCTCTGACAAATATAAATGCAAAATCCTCAACAAAATACTCACAAACAAAATCCAACATACATTAAAAAAAAAATCATTCACCATGAACAAGTGCAGTTTATTTCTGGGATACAAGGATGGTTCAGTATTTGCTAAATGAATCAATATGATCACATCATGTCAACAAGAGAAAGGATTAAAAACCATATGATCATTTCAATAGATGCAGAAAAAGCATCTGACAAAGTACAAGATTGATTCATGATTAAAGCTCTCAACAAAGTAGGTCTACAGGGAACATACTTCATTATAATAAAGGTCATATATGAAAAGCCCACAATGAACATCATACTCAATGGTGAAAAACTCAGAGCTTTTCCCCTAAGGTCAAGAATGAGACAAGGATGTCCACTCTCACCACTTTTATTCAACACAATACTGGCAAGTCCTAGCCAAGACAAGAAAAAGAAATTAAAAGCATCCAAATTAGCAAGAAGAAGTAAATTTTTTTTTCCTTTTGCAGATGACATGATACTATATAGAGAAAACACAAAAGACTCCACCAAAAAACTACTAGAACTGATAAATGAATTCAGTAAAGTTGCAGGATATAAAAATGAATATACAGAAATCAGTTGTACTCCTATACACTAATAATTAAGCAGTAGAAAGAGAAATGGAAAAAAAAATCCCATTTACAATTGCACCAAAAACAATAAAATGCCTATGAATAAGCTTAATCAAAGAGATCAAAGACCTGTGCTTTGTAAACTATGAAACATTGATGGATTTACAAAATATTGTTAAAATGTCCACACTACCCAAGGCAATCTATAGATTTAATGCAGTCTCTATCAAAATACCAACAGCATTTTTCCAGAATTAGAACAAGCAATTCTAAAATTTGTAAGGAACCAAAAAAGACCCTGAATAGAAAGAGAAATCCAAAACTACAGGTATCACAATCTCAGATTTCAAGATAAATTAAAAGCTCTAGTAATTGAAACACTATGTTATCGCCATAAAAGTAGACACAAAGATCAACAGAACAGAATAGAAAGCCCAGAAATAAACCCATGATTATATGGTCAATTTAATCTTTGACAAAGAAGGCAAGAACTTGCAATGGGAAGACAATCTCTCCAGCGAATGGTGTTGAGAAAAGTAGACAACTACATTCTGTTGTCTAGACTGAAACTGGACCCCTTTCTTACACCATATACAAAAACAGAATCAAAATGGATGAAAGACCTAAATGTGAGACCTGAGACCATAGAAATCCTAAAGTGAGAACAGGCCCTAATTTTTTTGACATTGGCTATAGCAACATTTTCCCCGATGTATCTCCTGAGGCAAGGGAAACAAAAGCAAAAATAAATTATTTGGACTACATTAAAAGTAAAAGCTTCTGCACAGCAAAGGAAACAATCATCAAAACTAAAAGGCAACCTACTGAATTGGAAGAAGATATTTGCAAATGACATATCCCACAAAGGGTCAGTATCCAAAATATATGAAGAGCTTATACAACTCAATACCCAAAAAAACAAATAATCTAAGTTAAAAATGGGCAGCAGATATGGACATTTCCCCAAAGAACACATCCAGATGGCCAACAGACACATAAAAGGATGTTCATCATCACTTATCATGAGAGGAAGGCAAATCAAAGCCACAATGAGCTATCACCTCATACCTGTCAAAATAGCTAAAATCAAGGAGATAAGAAACAACAGATATTGGGGAGGATGTAAAGAAAAAAGAACTTGCGTGCACTGTTGGTGGTAATGTAGATTGGTACAGCCATTGTGGAAAGTATGGAGGTGCCTTAAAAAATTAAAAACAGAAATACCATATGATCTAAAAATTCAATTTCTGGGTATTTACCCAAAGAAAATGAAAACATTAGTTTGCAAAGATACATGTACCCCTATGTTTATTGCAACTTCACAATATCCTCTTTATGTTTTTGATGCATAATTATTGTGCTTGATTATAGAAGTTTCCCCAGACTATGCTGGAGTGTTACATTATATATGATATAGACATTGTTTATAGACACTCTTGATAGACACGGATATCACCTTTCCAAAATCTAAGAATTCAGAAGTCTGAAACACATTTGCCTTTCAAGGTTTGAGATAAAATATTATCTTTAAATCTATGCAAAGGTGAATATTTATTAAAGAGGATAACTGTAATCAGAGTTACGAATTTAGTTCTGGGCAGGGTGGGCACTCTGCTAGAAGCTGGAAATATACACAATAAAGATGAGCCCTGTCCTCCAGGATCTCATGATCTGGTGGAAAGGACAGATGTTTCCACAAACCATCAATGTACAACCTGACAAGCAGACATACAAAGGAACTAAGTACCTTGAGCAGAGACTGTGGCCAACCCTTGGGAAGGCTCCACTGAGTGGGTACATTTCGGTGGCTCTAAAGGATATTGAAGACCTCCCTCTCCTGAAGGCGGATTTTTACTCATGACAATCTCTTGCCAGACTTTTTATCAGTAACACTCTCCAAGTCTTGCTTGCCCTCCACTGAATTTCAAATTAAGACAATATGATAGGTTTATACAACCCAATATTTTGCAATGAAAAAGTAAAGCCATATGCTTTACAAAAGACTCAAAATGAGATTCTCTCTTTTAAAGTCCTCATTCTAGCACAAGTGTTTTCCTTCATTACCAACAATTTTAACTTTAATCATTTCAAAGCAATTTTCCTGTTCAAGACTTAGCTTCAATCAGAATGCATTTTCAGGTCACTTTGTGGCCTCTTCATGATTCTCTCTAGATAACTACAGAATCATGCATAATCATTCTAGTTCCCCCAAGACACCTTCAGTAAGTAGTTAGTTCAACATTTTATGCAAAAATAGATACAAAACAGGCCCCTAGGGGTATCTTCAGCTAATTTTCATGAATTAATTTCCCAGGATTAATGTTTATGCACCACTCTCTTCACCACATAATCAAATCACTGGAGTTGAAGTGTTCTAACTCCTTATTTTGCAGCTTGATTAAACAGGTCATGAAATACTTGAATATCATTTGGATAGTTAGCAACTCAGTATCCACACTAATCCATAGTAGTTGGATGACATTACTGATGTCTCATTGTTTACTTGTGTTCTCTCTAGTAGCTGATGTCCCGCATCCTATTTTTACATAAGAGATAAAACAGTTCATGTAAATACATGAAGGGAGAGGTGTGAAAGCCTTTGTTGTTGACACTGTTTTAAACCATATTTAGACCAAGTGGACAGGCACCTACAGGAGTAGAATAGTTTGCCTCGATACAGGAATTCAGGACAACAAGGTAACTGATTTCCACTGCCAGTCCTTCTGCCACGGTGACTTCTGTTCACTGGGTGGTTGGCATCCATCTCTCCCCACTTCCCATCCTTCTTCATTCCTTCTTTCAAAAAGAATGTGAGGAGATTTACAAAATAAACAATGAGAAACAAAAGAAGGTAAATAAAAATGTTAACTACAAGGGTGAAGACAGTAGCTGTGCAGAGCCCCACACTTGGTTCTTAGCTATCCAAGGGCCAATGTGAAGAAAGAAACATGCTAACTTACACAGTTCTCACAGGACCAGATGCAAGTTGTCCTCTGATTCAGTTTCTGCAAGCTCTTTCTCACATCGGATCCCCGACAGCATACTCTAAATATCATGAGCGACTATGTCCCTGCCATAGGTTCCCCCAGAAAGTTACAGCAGAATTCACCTTGCAGGCAATTGGGTGAGTGTTGTTCTTCAAGAGACTAAGGCAATGCAGTCTTGTATATAATCTAGGGATCTTATTCCAATGATAGGAATTTACTATCTGGAAGCCTGGAGAGATAGCATACCCTTTAAATAATCGTTTCTAAATTTTATGCCCTCAACTGTATTTTTCTTCCACAGAAGATCCTATGGAAGGATTCTGGGCTCAGCCAATTGGATGCCCACATATGGGACTCTGAACACGGAGGGAGCGATGCAGAGACTCGGAAACCATGAGAGTTACTGGCAGAGAGATGAACGCCAGGAAGTGTCCAGTGATACCAATTGCGAAACTCATCGCCCTGCTCCTGGGTGAACATAAGGGCTTATTTTGCTAACTGTCCAGTTCCTCTGCCTGGTTTTAGAGGATTATTCAGTATCCTTCCAATAACACCTTTTCTGCTTAAACGAGTCAGTATGAAAAAAAGAAAGTCAGATGGCTTTGTGATTTTTGTTGCAAGATAACTGATTGATACGCTATCGTGAAAATAGTAGTAAAAGAATGTTGATAAGGATATTTGGAATTAATTCTAAGTACTAATTCCAAAGGTGATGCAATCAAGGCTTAGAAATGTTGCCTACAGGTAGGGACCTAGTTAGTTGAGGCTGGGATGCAAATCCTAGCCCTGGCTCCTAGCCCACAGCCCTGTTCAACATACCTGTCAGTGAAATGAGGTGTAGAGCCCTGGAAATTGCAAAGGTTGGCAAGGGGCCCTGCATCAGTGCTTTCTAAACCTGCTTTTACCCCAGGGAAAAGCGAGGCCTTTCATTTTCTGCAGAAAAAAACAAACATTGCACAGGAAGGTTTGTATACATCCGTGCCACTCTGTTTGGGAACTGCTGCTGCTGTGTAGCAGCAGGGCATGTGACAAGCCACTGGGCTGTAAGGAACACTTGCTGGCAGGGACAAGAAAGCCGGTGCTGATGACAGCGATGGGGTTATGTCCGTGTGCATAAAAGCACTTGTAAAATTAAGAAATGCAGAGACCCTAAAGTGCATTCCTTTTACTCAGTGAGATCGATATATAAAAGCCTACTATGTACCAAGTATAGGACATGGATTCTAAATCTATTGCGATGGAGGAGCCATGGGCTCTGGCCTTAAGGAGTTTGTAACTTAGAGGGGAGGACAGTTGTCACACGCTTGATCCATGGGATGTGTTTGGCATAAGTGAGGGTTGCAGCACGGGAGTGTAATCTGGTAATACAGGCCAGTGAAGGATTAGGAAAGAGACAGGTTTTCAATTCTAACAGGGGCGCCACCTCTGACTACAATCTAAGGAAAGAAAAGGCAAGAGTGGAGAGAAAGAGAACAGTCAGGAGATTTGTTGGCTTAGAGTGCTGACAAGAGATATGAGCATGTTCTGGGGAAGAAGGAAAGAATGCTTTGAGAATGAAATTCAAATTTCATAGCACAGTGTACACAACACTTCAGAAATGTACTTTATTCCTTGGTACTCCTTAACATGTACTTGGATCACCCTTACATTTTTTTGAACAGGCCTTGCTCTCTCACATCTTTGTACCTTTGCATATACTACTTTTCTACCTTCTGAAAGTCTTTCTTCTGCCTTTTACCTAGGTCACCCGCTTCATTTTTCCAGATGTAGCTTACATACCACTTCCTCCTGGAGTTGGAAGGTTTCCACCTTCTCCTCCCAGTCTCAGCAACTGGTGCTTAGTTAATGGCAACTAGTAATTATCATACTGTCCATGGATAGTCTATTTTGTTATTTCTCTTACTAGGTGTGAGCTTCTTGAAGTGGACACTGTCTTACGTTCTAAAGCTATGGCATGAAAATACAAAGAAGCTAAAAAAAATGTTGATTAAAGAAGTGAAATAGATACAATATGCATTTAGATTGGATACAATTTCACAACTGATTGGACATGGGGACTGAGAAAAGAAGGAATTACAGAGAAGACTGATTTCTCCCCTGTCTGGAAAGATGGTAATTACTTTAACAGCAGAGGGATCATGGCAGAAGGAGCAGATTAGGGAAACAATGAGTTCAGTTTTGTATTATTCAATCTGAGATTGCTATTGAATGTCACAGAATGTCACAGACCATTCTCTGCGAGTTCAGGCAACTGTGTGAAGTAGAACTTAGAGATCTAGGAATCATCTGGTGTATTCATGGGAATGAAAATGCTCTCCCAGAGAAGAATAAAGTGAGAGTGTTAAGGACAGACACCTAGGGGAACACAGCATTTCAAAGATAATGCTAGAAAGCTACCAGCTGTATGCAAGAATAAACTTCCTTGAACAGTAACACATGCTCCCATAGACCAGAGCTCATGAGATTTCTGTGCAAGTAGAGTCATATTGCTCAGCTGTAAAAAGGTAAGCATTGACATTAGGCACAGCAGAACAGAGCAAAGACTAGGGGAGGAAATAGCTGCAGTTTTAAAGGTGATTTACAACTATTAGTTCTTCTTCCTGAGCCTAGAGAACCTATAAAGACCCAGACAAAAACCTATTAAAATTTCTATATTCCAAATTGCTATTTGCTTGATTAATTCTACAGCATGTCTCTTTTCTTTACATTTGTGTATCTATCCCTGGGGAAAGGTTGATAACTTCAATAGTAGTCTAAGAAAAATACAACAGAAACAAATTCATTTTTTCCAGTATAGAGTTAAGAATTAACTAGAGAGTAGCCACTGCTATGGATTATACATGACGATTCCACTAACTCAGATAGTTGTTGACTCTAATTTGCAATTTTTTATACAGCAAACTTGACGGATACATAGATTGATTTTGATAGTGCAATAGGCTGAGATTTACAATGAAAACTTCTGATGCTTTATAAATCATCCCGATGATGAAGGTTCCACAGATTTGGTACTCTTGTCTTCATGCATGCTATGTGACACCCTCCCACTGTTAGGAAGCTGTCATCAATCATTTCCTCTAAAAAACTGGAGAGGAATATGGTATGCACGAAGCACCACGAATAGACACTGCCCTGTCCTTGGATGAAGTCTCTTCATGAAAATCCCTGGCCTATTTAGCCCACTGGATCTAGTACTGACACATGAAACTACAGTTACAATTAACTTTCCTTTTCCGTTGTTTTTCTTTTCTCTGGTGGCTTTTCCGTGTCTTCTATAACTTGAAAAGACAATTGCTTCATTAAAGAAATGTTAACTCAATGGGATGGAGGGGATTAACCAATCCAAACTTATTCTTCAGTCAGAAAGTCAGAAGAGATCCTCTCTAATTATCAGAAACCCTGATAATTCAGCATCAGTAGCACACTGTCCCTGTTCCTGGGATACCATGATGTACATATAGTCCAAGGAAGAGGAGTGGGAAACCATTGGTAAGCAGCATGCAGAGAGAATGCTGGGGTCATTGGGGTCAGAAAACCATCTAGGGATCCAGACTCGGAAAATTAATAACTCTTTCATTTTTGGTAAGTTATTTGACTTCTTTTAGTCTTCATTCGTTGTCAAAATGGGAGCAACAATATCAGCTCTGTGAGGTTGCCACAAGAATTAAAGGCTGTAAAGTTTGCATTGTTCTAGCACAGAGCCCTGATACACACTAACTACTCTGACAGCCCCATAATAAGTCAGGTACAGATGAAGCCTGAGGTGTAATACATTAATAACAAGAGATAAAAAGATGAGGTATTGAAATAGCTACAATATATACCATCCCATTGGTAACTGTTAATGGTAACCAATTAGGAGTTTTGCATTTTAGAAAAATTCTATTCAGTTAACTTGTGATACTGGTTTATAACTATAAAAATGATTGCAAGAAATCTTGTCCCAATAAATTTACTGCTTAGGAACTCTGTCTCCAACAGCAATAAGACATGGCTGTTGTTATGTTTCATTTTTTGATGCAGAGCTGAACTTTGAAGGAGTTTTTCTATGTACTAAGATGAGCTCAATAAAAACGAAATCCTTTGGATTAAGGTAACATCCCTAAGAGACCTCTGCTTCTGGTAAAAAGGCATTTGCAGCAGTGAACACAAAGAGAGAGAGAGAGAGAGAGAAGGGGAGGAGGACTCCATGTTGCTTTAAATTACCTATCTGACAGATCACAAAAAAATGGCTTTTAGGTAAATGACCATTATTTTCTTGATTTTTCTCCCAGCTCCACAATACCAGTTAAAAGGGCCACTGGAAATATGAATTTTCTTAGCAAAATAAAGCATTACAAATGGTGCCAGTTCCTGACCACTGATTCGTTCCTTAACCTTTGCTGGCATCTGTTTTCACTATTCAACAGAATTGTGTTTTTGAAGATCAACATTTCCAAGGAAATGTTTTCAGTCTCCACCTTCCTCTGCAGTATTCAACGCTGTTGACCATCCCCAGCTAGAAAGTCACCCTAATGACTACCTTACTTCTCTTCTTAGTGCTCTGAACACACTGTAAAGTTCTGTACCCTCATTATCAGCCACCTGTTTCCTGAATGTAAGTATTTCCCTAGGTTATGTTTTCTTTGTTTGTTTGTTTGTTTTCCCTGCTCTCATTTATATACTTTCCCTTGGCGAACTCATCTGCTGCCATTTCTTTAAGTCCTACTCTGGCAAAAATCCCTCAAATCTCTATTTCCAGCTTTACCTTTCTCTCAATCTCCAGATCTGATTTTGGGTGTCCTCCTTATTACACAAACATGAAGTACACAAGACACCGGCTCTCAGTTCTATCATTGATAGCTTTCAACTATCAATTCTATCCAATTAGTATCTTATCCTAGCTTCTCAGCTACCCAGCTCCAACCGTAACATTAGATCCATAATTAGACTTCTGTCTGTGCTTTACCATCTTCATATCAAATTAGTTAACAGATTCTTCCTTGTTTGAATTCCTCTGCTCCTTTCCACTCACACAGCCATCATCAAGGGACAGGTTCATATCTCCTCTTCCTCAGTCATCTTTATACCAAATTCCCCAATTTCAACCTTGTTTTGCTCCATCTGCTGTATTCTCCGGTACCAGATTAATTTTCTAAAGCTTTGCTTCAATCAGGTCATTCTCATGATTAACACATTTCAATGGTTCCTCACTTCCTACTAACACAAAAGATGTGCAGCCTGGTATTCAAGAACTACCACAGTATATGGCCACTACTGATCTTTCTATTCTTTTTGCTCATGATTCCTTTACCTTGTACCCTATACAAGCTCCATACAAGTTCTCCAGGTTGACTTGAATGTCCACCAAAGCGTGAGCACTACTGCTCTAAACTAAACCAAACTGAAATGGTCACAATTATTATTTGGCTACTCCGTATTTATGCATTTACTCCTGCTGTTCCTCTAAAGTATCATCATCATCTCCATATCTTTATTGTACCCATCCCTTGACATCCAGTGACATTTTCCATAAAGCTTTTATAAAATGCCTCTCTTTCATTCCCAATTCTATGTTTCTCTCATTACCTTATTTATAATTACATATTATGCCCCATGTCTTCTAGATTTCTATAAGATCCAATAAGGCAGAACTCATGTCTAATTTATCTTTTATCCTTTAAAGAACTCAATGTAACATCTTTTGATAGACTGTCAAATAGAATGTCAAAAATGACACTCTCTTAGACAAGACTAGGTTAGGAAGGAACTACATGTGCATGGCTGACAAAGGAATGTGTTATTAATTTTAGCATAAAATTTATTTCATAATATTTAAAATTTAGATGTGTTCATTAGTCATAGCAACTTATTTTTAAAAGCTAAATTAAGATTTTTACACTTTTTGATGAAATAGCCAATGCACGTATACATAAACAATTCTACTTATTTATGTAAACAACCAACTTGTGGAACTTTGAATTTTTCAAAGATGATGACAAAAAAATACCTCCCAATTCAAAAACTCTCTGCAGTGTGATCTTTCTAACCTACTTCCCCTTCAAGACGTGGAATTTATTTCTTCATCTGCTTGAATCTGGTTGGGGGTGGGTACCTGTGACTGCTTTGATCAATTCTGGGCATAGCACTTAACTGGCCTGGCAGCTTTTCTTCTTGCCTCTTGGAAAACAGCCATCATGTCACAAGTGTAACTGAGATCACCACACTGTGAGAAGCCCAAGCCACACTGAGACACTTGGATCATGAAATGCCATATGGAAAGAGAAAAGTGAAGGCCAAAGAACACTGGGCACCAAACATCTCAGTGAAGAAACCACGTTGGAATTGGATCTTTCAGCTCTGGCTGCTCTACTTGCTACCACATGAGTCAGACAGAAACCATCCAGACAACTCCTTCCCAGTTTCCTAACACATACAATTGTGAACAAAATAAAATGGTTTTAGATCACTAAATTCTGGTGTACTGTGTTAAATAGCAATTTATGATAGAAACACTACTTATCATCACTTAGGGCAGATAGAGCTGTGGTCATGCAGGAACAAAAAGAAATGGTATGCTTACAAAAGAGACAGTTAATTGTACAAAATATCAGTATGTTTGCAACCTAATGATGCTGAGTAAAGCCTAATACTGACCAATTTACTAATTTTCCTTTAGTCTTATCCTTAGCAAAAAAAAAAATCCATAGGAAAATATTAGAGATAGTCATATTTTCCAAAGTCAAACCTCCATTACAGAAACTACACTCAAGAGTAAATTACACAATAAGCTAAAGACCATCCAGGAAACATAGAATATAACTAAACAATACAGAAAATTTGCAAATACTAAAATTCCATGTAGCCATTAAAAATGATGATATAGCTATAATGATAATAAAAATGTACACTATATATTAAATGCCAATTACAAAACTAGAAGAACATTACCATCTTATTTTGGGTTATTAAAGAAAAGATACTTAATGGTCCCCTCCCTTCCACCTCCACACACACACACACACACACACACACACTTACTTTTTTCTGCAGGAAAAAAAGTCCGAAAAGATGTACATCAATATGTCATTATCCTTAAGGGTGGCATTATAGGTCATTTCTATTTTCTTTTACTTTAAGGCAGCAGTTTGCAAAGTATGCACCCCCAGTGACAGAATCAGCATCATTTGGGAGCTCGTTAGACATGCAAATTTACAGGTCCTGCCTTCTGCCTCCTGATCATAAACTCTAGGTGTAGGTTCAGCATTCTGTGCTTCCACACTGCTATCAGACAACTAGGATATAAGCTAAAGCTTGAGAACTACAGCCTGGCTGTATTTTCTGATTTTTAAGAAAGTTAATATGTTTCTGGCCTTGCCTAATTTCTAAAAAGTGAGTTTTCTGAACTTCCAATTAAGACAGAGTGAGAGGATCCGAGACTCACCACATTCCACTGATACACCTATTTAACACCTACATCAGTGAAATAACCCAGAAAACAACCCAAAGATTGACAGAACAGACTTTCCAGCATGGAGCCTGCTTGAAATCTCTCCCTCTGCCTTTCCACCCCCACTCTGGCTTTCATCCTCACTCTCTTAAAACAGAAAGAGAGAGAGAGAGAGAAGAAGAAGGAGGAGGAGGAGGAGAAGAAGAAAAAGAAAAATGTCTGGGGTATACAGTAGGGAGATGTGTTTATTCATCTCAGAGCATGTGCTGGTGGTACAGGTATCTTGGGGAGATTTCTCTGAGAACAAGAGTTGGTGGGCACCATTTCCCTCTCCCACCCCAACTTAGATACACTATGACCTACAGGAACCACTGCAGAATAATCTTTGGCTGGTGTGCTAACAGTGTGCCCTGCCCCTGTATTGTGTAGACCTGCCCCTTCCAATTCTCCCTGGGTGGGAGTCCATCCAAAGCGACACCACAAGCTTGGCAGTGTGTAAGCATTCTGGACAGCGGTCAGCACTCCAAGGGCTTCTGCTCCAGGGAAAGGGTACACATACCAGTTCAACTGCAGCATCAGCAGTGGATGGGGGGCAGGCATCTGGTCTGATTGCAGGCCCTACCCACCAATAAAAACTTTTAGGGAAGAACACATGCAGATCATTTTACAGTTTGGAGCACTGCAACTCTGGCAAACTACTGCTCTGGTTCAACTTAAGACCAAGGGAACCCCAGACTGGCCCACTAATAATACAAAGACCAAACCCTGTCCACAAAAGGCAAAGAGAGCTACTTCAGATGACCAAACTGAAGACAAATACAAATCAGCCACATTAGCAAGATGCACACTATATACACAGGCAACACCCCTGAAGAGTCAGGCTCTGGAGCACAGGGGACACTGCATGGAAGGGCACTACAGGACCTCTTCTTCATAATGTCATTACTTGTAAGAGCAGAAGATGTAGCCGACTTCCCTAATACAAAGAAACAGACACAAGGAGTTAAACAAAATGAGGAGACACAAGTATATGCCCCAAATGAAAGAAGAGGACAAAATTTCAGCATGAGAGCTAAACAAAATGCAGACAAACAATATGCCTCATGGATATTTTAAAGTAATGATCATAAAGATACTCACTAGACTTGAGAAAAGAGTGGAGGCTCTCAGGGAGATCCTTAATAAAGAGATAGAAAACAACAACAACAACAACAAAAAGAGGAGTAAAGGATGGGCTCAAACTTTAGTAACCATCAACACAATATGCACTATATATGGCAGATGTTATATATAATACTTAATGGTGACCACAAATCAAAACCCAGTACTAAATATATATAAAAAAACAAGGAGAAAGGAATCCAAGTACATAACTAAAGAAAGTCAAAAAAATGTGAAAGAGCAAGAGAAGACAGGATCAGAGAAGAATTACAAAACAGCCACAAAATAAGTAACAAAATGATGGTTAATACATACTTACCAATAATTATTTTGAATGTAAATAGACTAATGCGCCAATCAAAAGACACAAGATGACAGAATGGATAAAAAAAAATAATATATGTATATGTGGTCTATAAGAAACTCATTTCAGACCTAAAGACACATGCAGACTTAAAGTGAGGGGATGGAGAAACTTTATCATGTAAATGGATGTGAAAAGAAAGCCATGATAGCAATACTCAATATTGGACAAAATAAGCTTTAGAGCAAAGACAGTAAGGAGAGAGAAAGAAGGACACTATATATTAATAAAAGGGGAAAATTCTACAAGAAGATATAAGAATTATAAATATTCATCCAATGTAAGAGTACCTCTCTGCATAAAATAGTTAATAACATGCATAAAGGAACTGAAAGTAATAAAGTAAGTAAGGGACAGTAATACCCCACTTACATGAATGGACAGAGCATACAAACAGAAAATCAGCAAGGAAGCAATGACTTTGAATGACACACTGGACAAGAGGGACTTAACAGATAGATTCAGAAATATTCCAACCTGAAAGAGCAGGACACACATTCTTTTCAAGTGCACGCGGAACATCTCCAGAAGAGATCACATATTAGGCCACAAAACAAGTTTCAATAGATTCAGGAAGACTAAAGTCATGTCATGTATCTTTTCTGACCCCAAAACTATGGAACTAGAAATAAACCACAAGAAAAAACCTGGAAAGAGCACAAATGCACGAAGGTAAAATAAAGTACTACTAAACAATGAATAGGTCAACCAAGAAATCAAAGAAGAAATCAAAAACTATACAGAGGAAAATGAAAATGAAACACAATGGTACAAAATCTCTGGGATGCAGGAAAAGAGGTTCTAGGAGGGAATTTTAGAGCAATATCAGCTTACTTCAGAAGCAAGAAAAATCTCACAACCTAACCTTATACTTAAAGGAGCTAGAAAAAGAACAAACAAAACCTCAAGCCAACAGAAGGAAGGAAAAAATAAAGATTAGCTTAGAAATAATTTATTTTTTTAATTTTTAAAATTTTTTTGAAGATTTTGTTTATTTATTTGACAGAGAGATCACAAGTAGGCAGAGAGGCAGGGACGGGGCGGGGGCGATGGAGGGGGCGGGAAGCAGGCTCCCCACCGAGCAGAGAGCCTGATGCGGGGCTCCATCCCAGGACCCTGGGATCCTGACCTGGGCCAAAAGCAGACACTTAATGACTGAGCCATCCAGGCCCCCCAGAAATAAAAAAAATAATAGAAATCAATGAAACCAGGAATCAGTTCTTTGTAAACATCAACAAAAATGAGAAACATTTAGCCAGACTCATAAAAAAGAAAGGGCGGCGGGGAGGGACTCAAAATCACGAACGAAAAAGGAGAAATAGCACCCAACACCACAGAAATATAAACAGTTTTAAGAGAATACTGTGAAAAATTACATGCCAACAAATTGCATAACCTAGAATAAAGTGGATAAATTCCTAGAAACATATAACGTCCCAAAACTGAAGTAGGAAGAAGTAGAAAACTTGAACAGGCCAATTACCAGCAGTAAAATTGAACCAGTAATCAAAAAACTCCCAAGAAAACAAAGTCCAGAATCAAAGAGCTTCACGGGTGAAGTCTAGCAAACATTGAAGGAAGAGTTAATATCTGTTCTTCTCAAAGTTTTCCAGAAATTAGAAGATGAAGGAAACCTTGTAGATTCCATTCTATGAGGCCAGCATTCAACTGATACCAAAACCAGATAAAAACCCCACCAAAAAAGGGAACTACAGACCAGTATCTCTGGTGAACAGAGATGCAAAAAACCTCAACAAAATACTGGCAAACTGAATCCAACTATACATTAAAAAAGTCATTCATCATGGTCAAGTACGATTCATTCCTGGGATGCAAGGGCAGTTCAATATTCACAAATCAGGGGGCTAGATCACATCAATAACAGAAAGGACAAGAATCATATGATCATTTCAACAGATGCAGAAAAAGCATTTGACAAAGTATACCATCCATTCATAATAAAAACCCTCAAGAAAGTAGGTCTAAATGGAACATACCTCAACATAATAAAGGTTATCTATGAAAAACCCACAGCTAATATCATCCTCAATGGGGGAAAAACAGTTTTTCACCTAAGGTCAGGCACAAGAGGTCCACTCTCACCACTTTTATTCAACATAGTATAGAAAATCCTAGTCATAGTAGTGTAAGTCAGATGGAAAATAAATAAATGAATAAATAAATAAAAGGCACCCAAACTGGTAAGGAAGAAGTAAAAGTGTAACTATTTGCAGATATGATACTATATACTAAAAACTCTATTCAAAAACTATTAGAACTGATAAATGAATTCAGTAAAGTTGCAGAGTACAAAATCAATCTACAGAAATCTGCAGCACTTCTTTACACTAATAATGAAGTAGCAGAAAGAGAAATTAAGAAAGCAATCCCATTTACAACTGGACCAAAAAGAATAAAATACCTACAAATAACCAAAAGGGTAAAAGACCTGTACTTTGTAAACTATGAGACATTGGTGAAAGAAATTGAAGATCATACAAAAAAATGGAAAGACATGTCTATGTTCATGGGAGAATATTGTTTAAATGTCTGTACTACCAAAGCAGTCTACAGATTTAATGCAATTCCTATCAAAATGCCAACAGCAGGGGCACCTGGGTGGCTCAGTGGGTTAAGGTCTCTGCCTTCAGCTCAGGTGGTGGTCCCAGGCTCGCTCTCTGCTCGGTGGGGAGCCTGCTTCCCCCACTCTCTCTACTTGCCTCTGCCTACTTGTGATCTCTCTCTCTGTCAAATAATCTCTGTCTCTCTGTCATTTTTCACAGAGCTAGAATAATCCTAAAATTTGTATGAAACCACAGAAGATCTTGAAAGCCAAAACAATCTTGGAAGAGAAAACCAAAACTGGAGGTATCACAATTCTGAATTTCATGTTATATTACAAGGCTGTAGTAACTGAAACAGTACAGTACTGGCACAAAAATAGACACACAGATCAATGTAACAGAACAGGAAATCCAGAAATAAACTCATGATTATATAGTCAATTAATCTGGCAAAGGAGGCAAGAATATGCAGTGGAAAAAAGTCCGTCTTTTCAACAATGGTGTTAGGAAGAGGGAACAGCTACAGGCCAAAGAATGAAACTGGACTACTTCGTCACACCATTCACAAAAATAAACTTAAAATGGATTAAGGCCCTAACTATGAGACCCCAAACCATAAAAATCCTAGAAGAGAACACAGGAAGTAATTTCTTGGACATTGGCTATAACAACATCTTTCTAAGTGTATCTCCTAAGGCAAGGGAAAACAAAGCAAAATTAAACTGTAGGAACTACATCAAAATAAAAAAGCTTCTGCACAGTGAAAGAAACAATCAACAAAACTAAAAGAAAACCTAATGAATGGAAGAAGATATTTCCAAATGATATATTATAAATGGTTAGTATCTAAAATATATAAATAATCTATACAACTCAATACCAAAACAACAGATAATCCAATTAAAAAATGGGCAGAAGACATATACAGACGTTTTTCCAAAGAAGACCCGAAAAAGGCCAACAGACACATGAAGATGCTTAACATCAGAGAAACACAAGTCAAAACCACAGTGCGGTATCACCTCATACTTAGAATAGCTGAAATCAAAAACACAAGAAACAACACGTACTGGCAAGGATGTAGAGGAAAAAGGAACCCTCGTGCAGTCGGTGGGAATGCAAACTGGGGCAGCCACTGTGAAAAACAGTATGGAGGTTCCTCAAAAAATTAAGAAAAAAAAAACAGAATTGCCATATGATCCAGTAATTCCACAGAGTATTTACCCAAATGATACAAAGACACTCCTTTGAAAAGATATGTGCACCCCTATGTTTACTGCAGCATTATTTATAATACTCTAATTATGGAAGCAACCCATGGGTCCATCAAAAGATGAAAGGACAAAGAAGATGTGATAGATAGATAGATAGATAGAGCTCCAAAAAATATTACTCAGCCATAAAAAGAATGGAATATTGCTATTTGGAACAACATGGATGGATCTAAGGGGGTATACTGTGCAGTGAGAGAAGTCAGTGAGAGGAAAACAAATACCATATGATTTCATTCATACATAGAATTTGGATGCAGCGCTCAATCCCAGGACCCCAAGATCATGACCTGAGCCAAAGGCAGACAACTGAACCACCCAGGCACCCCTGGAATTAGATTTTTTAAAGTGAATGTTTCCTTTATAAAAAGTTTATCTAGCTATTTAAAACAAAATCAAAATAAAAGAAGGTTAAGGTGGTATCACATGACATTTTTCCCTTTCTTTTATTCTGTTATTCATACACTTTAGCCTTGCTATTTTGCAGTCCTTCATCTCCCTACACTTAGTTCTCAGTTTACTGATTTTTTTTTTTTTTTGGCTCTAATTTGCCTGTTTAACCTGTCCATTAAGTTTTAATTTCAAGCTGCTTTATTTTTACTTCTTAAAGTTTTTTGTTTATTTTTTACTTCTTTAAAGTTTTGTCTACTTTTTTTCATAATGGCCTTTTTTTCCCTTGGGGCATATCCCTGTTTTTCATCTCTTTCATCACTGTAAGTACACATTATGTTAGTCTCTTTGAGATCATTCTTGTACTTTAAGGTTTTGTGTTTTGGTTTTTTGTATGCTAGTTGTCATGTTTGTTTTACCTGCTGAATGGCCCACCTTCATGGTGGATGTTTTCATCATGTAGTTTTTAATTTTTTATTCTGAGGTGATGTTTAGACTATAGACTAAGAGCCGAGGCTCTTTTTCTCATGGTAGTCCTTTTTTTTTATTATTGTTCAGTGCCCGGGGTCAACACAGCTGAGTTATCTGTTGTTTCCTTCCACCCTGGATAAATTTTCTGGTTGCCCCTTCAATGAGGGTCAAGACCGTTCAGGGCACAGGCCTTATGTGGAGTGTCACTAACCCCTCAGTTCACATCATGCCACATCTCCCACCCTGTGACGCGAGGACCTGATCATCCTCCAAACGCCAGCTTCACATCTTGAGTTCACCCCTGCAGTTTTCATGTCTTCTCACATTTTTTTTCCCCCTTCAAGGTCAGAAATTATTAAGTGCTGGGTGCCTGGGTGGCTCAGTAGGTTGAGCCTCTACCTTCGGCTCAGGTTGTGATATAAGAGTCCTGGGATCGAGACCCGCCCCGGGCTCTCTGCTCTGCAGGGAGCCTGCTTCCTCCTCTCTCTCTCTCTCTGCTTTTCTGCCTACTTGTGATCTCTGTCAAATAAATAAATAAAATCTTTTTAAAAAATTATTAAGTGCTTATGGTGGGGGGAAATTTCATATTAGTTCAGTCTGTCATATTGATGGAGCCTCCACGTTTTCTTTACTGTTGTTATATTGCTCTTGCAGTTATTTTTTTATTCGGTTATTAAAAATGGGCTCTGCTGAATATAGTTTCTCAGATTCAAATCTGTGGATTGTTAATTAGAGCAGTTGCATTTGATCCTAGGAGCTGAAGTCTTATTAAAGCAGGGTCAAACCTTGTTGATAATTTAAGATTTTATTTATTTATTTATTTATTTATTTATTTGGTATAGAGTATTGCTAGGGGTTCAAATAGCTCTTTCTAGGAAGCATTATAACTCAGAGAAATTTCAACCAGTGAAAACTGCTAGAAGCAGAAAATTAAAATATCACTTATTCCTATGGAAGGCAAGATAGGCTATTAGATATGTTAAATGCCACTTGTAATCACTTAGTAATCTCTTTGTTAGTTGCTAGTAATATGATAATCTATTAATTTAGCAATATGGTACAGAGGAACTAGCACTGTTTAAGAAGTAGGACAGCATAGGCTTGAATACCAGATCTGCCTGTGATAAGCTGTGTGAACGTGTACAAAACTTAACCTGATATTAACAATACATTCTTTTAGAGTTATGATGATCAGAAGACAGACACTGCTTGATAACCATTAGTTATTTTTTAATTTATTTTCAGCATAACAGTATTTATTATTTTTGCACCACACCCAGTGCTCTATGCAATCCGTGCCCTCTATAATACCCACCACCTGGTACCCCAACCTCCCACCCCCCCCGCCACTTCAAACCCCTCAGATTGTTTTTCAGAGTCCATGGTCTCTCAATGTTCACCTCCCCTTCCAATTTCCCCCAACTCCCTTCTCCTCTCTAACTCCCCATTTCTTCCATGCTCTTTGTTATGCTCCACAAGTAAGTGAAACCATATCATAATTGACTCTCTCTGCTTGACTTATTTTATTGATTTTGTTATTAAAATGGATTGGCTAAGAGAAGCATTTCCCAAAATGCAGTCCAAGACATAAGCATATGAATCATCCGGGGTGCTTGTTTGAATCTTCATTTTATTTTTTTTAAGACTTATTTCTTTATTTGAGAGAGAGAGAGCATACACAAGCTGGGGGGGAGGGGCAGAGGGAGTGGGAGAGCAAAACTCAAGCAGACTCCACACTAAGCATGGAGCCCGATGGGGGCTTGATCTCACCACCCTGAAATCATGACCCGAGCCAAAACCAAGAGTTGGACGGTTAACTGCCTGTGCCATCCAGGCATTCTGAATCTCCATTTTAAACAGTCCCTACTGATGATACTTCATCACATTCAAGCCTGAGATTAACTGGGTAAGCATGTAAAAGTAACAGTTTTTATGAGAAAACATAGGAATAACATAACATAAGACTACAAGTTCCATTTGTGACAAAGAAGAATGAAAACCAAAGATACCTTATATGTACTGAATTGTCTACTTCTCAAGAAGGGCAGGAGTTTTGTGGACTTTAATATTGAGTTATATCCCAGCTTTAAGAGAACACAGCAGAGGAAAATCACATCTACCCAACCACTCTAGTCTGAGACACCATCTGTTTTACCAGGACTATTGCATTAAGCCTCTGACTAGTTTCAAATGTCACCTTCTTAGGAAAGCTTTCCATAGCCTTCATAGCATCCTCTGGTCTCTTGCTCGGTTTTCCTTACCCTGTGCTGCATTTCTCCATTTCATGCATCAGAGATCATGCGTATTCATATGTAAATATTATATAATATATAATTATTAATTTTTCTGGGTCTAAATCCACTTACTAGGCTGTAAAACTATGAAAACATGGACTCTGTAGAGCCTTGACAAATATTAACTGAATAAATAAATGAAAGGGCTTATGGAAGGCCTCTCTTCCATTTGAATTATTAGAAAAGATAGAGGATTCCAAAGAGAATACGAAAATAATCTAGAGACAAAGATGCCCTATGGATGTTGCACAAATCAAACCAGTTTGATGTGAGTTTGATGTGGAGAAGAATTTTCTAGCAAAGGGGAAAAAATGAAAGAACTTCTGAGCCTCTGGAACTATTTAACAGGAATCAGTTTCTTATGACAGAAGGTTAAACCAGGGCTTCCGGAAAAACAGCAGTAGCAGCAACACAAGAAGAGCTATAGAGACTCTAGCAAGTAGGAGGTCATGTGCTGGTGAAGGATGCTTGTGGACCATTTTCTCTACCAGGTGCTAGGCTTCCTACCTGGGACAAGTATCCCCAGTACAGGAGACTACAGATACCACAACTTCTGATGACTGGCCATGGGAGAAAGACACATTTGTAAAAATATAAAACGATTTCCCTTGTGAAATAGACTTGTGAAACCCTGGAATACACAGGAGTAAGTTTTTTCCTTCCTTTTCTCTAAAGTACTTGCCTTTGAAAAAGGAAAGATCACATACAAATGAATAGCTAGCTAAAAAAGAGAAACAGACTAGAATTTGTTTTTCTGGATGATGACTAATTTTAGAATAATTGGATCCTGGCAGGGACAGAACCCAATCTCAAGGAGACAAAGAAGGAAGTATTTGGCAGCCTTGTCCACTGGATGAAGATTTGTAAACCCAGATAAAATCAAATACAAAAGAGAACAACAGATGTAATACAGAAAAAAAGAACTGCAGTGGAGGATAGAGTTCAGTAAGGCTCCAAGAAAATTAAGGGAAAGGGAAATTTAGTCTACTATTAGATCCTTAACTGCCTGTGAATCAGAGCATACGTTCTGATACAGAAGGGTAAATGTGATCTCTTGGATATTATTAAGGCTTTGCAAGAAGGTTCTCAGGACTGAACACATACTGATTAAAACAGAGAAAATAATTGTTTGATGGTTCCTCAAAAAGTTAAACACAAAATTACCTTGTGATCCAGCAATTATACTCCTAGGTATGTATACTAAAGAATGGAAAATAGGTACATATTCAAACAAATACATATTCAGAAATATGCATTAGTAGCTCTATTCACAATAGCGTAAAGTGGAAGCCACCCCAAATGAACAGATAACCAAATGGTGATTTATACATATTATGAAATATTATTCAGCTATAAAAAGGAATCAAGTACTTATAAGTGAATATGGATGAACCTCAAAAAAGAAATTCTTTTAAGTGAAAGAAGCCAGACACAAAAGGTCAAATATTTTTTTCATTTATATGAAATCTCCAGAATGGGTAATGCCATGGAGACAGAAAGCAGGTTAATCACTGTCAGGGGCTACAGAGAGAGGGAGAAACGGGGAATAAGTGCTTACTGGGTTTAGGGTTTCCTTTTGGGGTGATGAGAATCTTTTGGAACTAGATAGAGGTAATGGCTACACATCATTATAAATGTACAAAATGTCACAAATTGTTCACTTTAAATAAAGTGATGTAAACATCATCTCAATAAAATAAATACAGTCTGAAAGGTTGAAAAAAATTTTTTAAATTTTTTATGGACAGGGAGGGAAAGGGCCAAGAGGGAACAAAAAAAGCAGTGTAGAGTACTTCATGAGGCCAACAGTTACAGACAAGACACACCGAAGTGACAGAATAATAAAAAGAAGATACAGACAGCCTAGTTAGACCATTAAGAATGATGCTTTCCAATCAAGAATGCAGAACGTAAGGAATACATGAATGATGTCTAGCCCAGAGGACATATACTGTGCGTATAGCAAAGGTTCACTAAGGGAAGGTCACTGTCTCCAAAAGCTAACACTACTAGAGCTGTGAATTTCAGAAGGCTGTGTGCCTTAGTAAGGTAAATATACAGATGTCAGGATCATTTGGAGAAAGCAGAACTTGGTTTTCAAAACTGGGAACAGCAAAAACCATCAACATTTGCACTGTCCCTGGCTGAATGATCAGAGATGGGGGCTGGGGGAAGGAGGGTAGAGGAGCACATGGAGACACAGAGACCTATAAGCAATGAGATTGGCCAGGAAGGCTGTGTCCAGACTAGTGCCTGAGTGCCAAGCTGAACAGTCTGGATCTTATTCATTAGTTAATGGGGACCCATGCAGATTGCTAAGTAGTGAATGACATAAGTTGTGCTTCGGGGAAATTAATCTGGCAGGCGTGTATAGTGTTGATGAGAGGGTAAAAGAGCAGTAAGAAGTTGACCATAATCATCATGTAAGAGAATATAACACATGCATTGAGATAATGACCATGGGTTGAAAGAAAAGGGACAGATAAAAACATGCATTAGAAAGGTGATTAGAAGTAGGGGACAAAGACTATACTCTAAGGATTTAATTTGGGGAGACTAGGAGGGTGACTGGGTCATTAGTTAAGAGATAGTATCATAGGTGATTAGACAGAAGGCAGACATGGCACTGACATGAGTTCCATTTTATATGTTATTACATTTCAAACGCTGGAGGAACCTGCAAGGGAAGATGCCTAATAGACAGCAGTAAAGCCTGAGGGAGATCAGAAAACCAGTAGGCATCCAAAAAGGTTTAAAGGTTGAAACTTGATTGAAGGTTTTTATGCAGATGGTCAGTGAGCTCTTGGGGAAATGAAATCAACCAGAAGCAAGTACAAGTTTGCTGCCAACTAGTTATGCCAGATCAACTTCAATTTCTTTGTGACAAGAAAGACTACAGACTAGACTATAGATCAGACCAGTGTTCTAGACTACGTGTATCTTGATTTTAGCTAAATATTTCATAAGTATTTTGTGATTATAGCCAAAATAGAAACCCATCGGGGCAAGAGCAGATAGGGATTGAATCAAAGTGGACTGAGTCATCATACCTGAAGTACACGGATTGTGGCATCTGTACCAACAGAACCACAAACACAGAAGAGCCTAAAAAAGTATTAACTTTATACGAAAATGGTATTACTCTAGAGAAATGGCCTATTTATCTCACTGGATACTTGGAACTAAACTCCAATAGAACTATCACAAAATATGTTGTTGGTTTAAAGTGCCATTTGATGGTTCGGAATTTCACTAAGACTGACCACAGAAATTATTCTTATGAAATTACTTCAAAAGAGTAAGATAGAGTTCCTTGTGAATATTATTTGGAAGGAAACTGATTTTTTTTTTTAAAAGCATGCTGTTGTCCTTGTACAGTGTATACACAGAAGTTTTCTATTTAATAATTTTGGAGGCCAAAAAGTTTTGCTGTTAAAATACCATACCTAATTGTATATGTCATTGTATGTTAATCTCTGTTAAAGTATTGTTATAAAAAATGCCTTTCAGGGGCACCTGGGTAGCTCTGTGGGTTAAAGCCTCTGCCTTCAGCTCGGGTTATGATCCCAGGGTCCTGGGATCGAGCCCCACATTGGGCTCTCTGCTCTACAGGGAGCCTGTTTCCTCCATTCTCTCTCTCTCTCTCTCTCTCTCTCTCTGCCCACTTCTCTGCCTACTAGTGATCTCTGTCAAATAAATAAATCTTTTTAAAAAAAATGTCCTTCAATATTGTAAGTCACCAGCTATTTGCATTTGAAGAATTCATTGCTCAGAGTCCACGAGGAAGTGGTAGGACCTGGGAATTAAACACAAGGAAAGATGCAGAAGTTCCTATCCAAACTCTCCATAGTCCAACATCACTGGCTCTCTGTACTGGGAAGAAGAGCCAATATATAACTGCAAAACACACTGAAAATAAGGTGTTAGGAAAGTACCTAACAAAGATGGCATATTCCCTGCAAAGAGAAATCCATCATCTCTAACTGCCACCCAATAAAATAAATAGTTATCATTAGTCTTGAGATATTGTCTCCATATACAACAGAAGGCTAATATCATCTTTTTTAAAAAAAATATTTTATTTATTTATTTGACAGAGAGCATGCACAAGCAAGGGGAATGGCAGGCAGAGGGAGAAGCAGGCTCCCCACTAGGCAAGGAGCCCAATGTAGGACTTGACCCCAGGACCCTGGGATCATGACCTGAGCCGAAGGCAGATGCTTAACCAACTAAGCCACCCAGGTGTCCCACTAATATTGTCTCTTATTAAAAACACTTACAAAGTAGTTACCCTAAATATATAAATTGCACTATTTCATTTTAACTCAACTTTAAAATACAGAATTGTGAAAGAATGGATGGATGGATGAATGGACGGACAGCAGATAGACACTACGACAAGATCATAGTTTTGTAGTATGTAGGAGAGATTTCTACTTCCATAACCAACTTTTTTTTTTTATTACAACAATCCTGATTTTCCTCCTATGGCAACTAGTAAAGATGGAACTTCATAAAGACGGGATTTCCAAGCCTCCCTTGTTACAAGGTTGGCCAGTGATATAAAAATAGAAGTTAATGGGTAGAACAAAGGATCTTCAAGGGGGGACTAAGAGGATACCCTTTCCCCTACCTTCCACTGCCTTCTCCTTTCATCCTTTCTAGGATTCAGGAGTTATGCTGGCATCAGGAACTTAGTAGCCAAAGAAATTGACATGGAAACTTCAGTTGACTTTAAAAGTGGTGCTCTGAGGATGACAGGGCTGAGAAACAGGTGTTCTGAGTTTTTTTAAGAGTAGGAGAAAGCCAAATGGATGGTCTGTTATATAGAGTTAAATTTAACTACAAGTAAGGCACACTGTATCCAGTATTCAGTTCTCACCTTTCCACTACACACTTCTCATCTTAAGATGTTACCTAATTCAAAGTTATAATGTTTGCAATTCATTCAAAGGTTTTTGCAAATATCAAGGCAGAGAAAGATACCATCACATGCCTGGATAGTCTATGGCCTTGTGTCCATATGATCTACTTTGAGAATATTTTGAATTTCCACTTTTTTTTTTTTTTTTTTTTTTTTTTTAAAGATTTCATTCATTTACCTGACAGAGAGAAATCACAAGTAGATGGAGAGGCAGGCAGAGAGAGAGAGAGAGGGAAGCAGGCTCCCTGACAAGCAGAGAGCCCGATGCGGGACTCGATCCCAGGACCCCGAGATCATGACCCGAGCCGAAGGCAGCGGCTCAACCCACTGAGCCACCCAGGCGCCCCTGAATTTCCACTTTTTAAGTAAATGTTAATAGCATGGTAATTATTTTGATGAATTTCCAGTGAAGGGTGAGATGGTGTGACAGCTGTCAGCAAAGTGTCAAATAGACTGTGGCAGTGAAGGTGAGAGGATTTAAAAGCCCTTATTCATGGTGGCCTTGATTTGTTCTGATACCAAGCTGATAAAAATTGGTATCCACTGAAAAAATCATGTTTACCCATCCCCATAATCCTTCCATATCCTATTGTTTTTCCTAGCCTCAGTTCCCCCAAGCTTCTTTCAGTTGTTTTCAGAGATGATACCAGTTGTAGAAATGATTCTGCCTTAGACTTGTACCAGTCCCAACTGAGTTTTAAAGTGCCTATCATTTCTAATAACCCATTCAGTGGGACCCAAACTATTAAGTCACATATTAAGACTTGGGCTTCTTACTCCTAGGAACATCACTGAGCTTACTCCATGTGGTAGGAGGAATTCTGAGATGACATCCATAATCTCCACTCACTGAGCAGCCTCCCTGCCCTTGAGTGCAGGTGGAAACTGTGACTTCTTTCTAATGTAGGTAATGTGGAAACAGTGATGGGATGTCACTTCTATGATTACATATACTATGTATATGAGACTCTGTCTTAGCATGCTGGATTGTGAGGAATTCTCCTGTTGGTCTCGACAGTAGCAAACAGCCTTACTATAAACTGCCAACAGGGGTACCTGGGGGCTCAGTCGGTTAAGCATCTGCCTCCAGCTCAGCTCATTATCCCAGGGTCCTGGGATCAACTCCCACATGGGGTTCCCTGCTTAGCGGAGAGCCACCTTCTTCCTCTGCCTGCTGTTCCCTATGCTTATGCTCTTTCTCTCTGTCAAATAAATGAAATCTTAAAAAAAAAAAAAAAAAAAAGCCAACAGAGAAGGCCACATATTAGGGAACTGAAAGTAATCTCTATGATCCAATTGGGGCAAACAGTTGATATCCAGTGAAAAGCCAAAGGCCTCAGTTTTACAGCCACAGAAAAATGAATTCTGCCAACAACCTGAAGGAGCTTGGAAATGGATTATTTCCCGGTCGAGCCTCCAGATAATACCACAGCCTAGAGAACACTTTGATTATTTGAGAGGTCTTGAACAGAGGATCCAACTAAGTCAATCATGATTCCTGACTCACAGAACTGTAAGACAATAAACAGGCCTCGTTTCAAAATATAAGCCTGTGGTAATTTGTTATGAATCATAGCAAATGAATATACTCGCAAACCTCTTTTGCTTCCAACTTGACCTGGACCAGGCAGCCCAGCGTTGATTTTCTCAGTGCTCTCCTAATTGAAGCCCTTCGAATTGAAGAGCTCTAATCCACAGCACTATAGCTTTAGCTTTGATCACTTTTCTGAGAACAAACAGCTTGGAAACCACGAAAACAGAATCAGGGAAATAAATGACGCCATGAAGCGTTCCAGCTTCAGAATTATTGGAATCCCTGAAGGGGACGAGAAAGAAAGAAGTCTAGAAGATATAGTGGAACAAGTCCTTCATGAAAATTTTCCCAATCTCGCGAGTGGAACCAGCATTCATGTACTAGAGGCTGAACGGTCTCCACCCAAGATTATACATTCCAAAAAACATCACGACACCTGATAGTCAAATTGAGGAATTATAATTGTAGGTATAATCTCTTGAGAGCTGCCAGGGCAAAGAGGCTCCTTACGTACAGAGGGAAGCCCATCAGAATAACGTCAGACCTGTCCACAGAGACCTGGCAAGCCAGAAAAGGCTGACAAGATATATTCAGGGCACTGAATGAGAAGAACATGCAGCCAAGAATACTTTATCCAGCAAGACTGACATTCAAAATGGATGGAGAGATAAAGAGTTTCCAAGACCGGCAAGGTTTAAAAGACTATGCAACCACCAAGCTGACACTGCAGGAAATTTTAAGGGGGGTTCTATAAAAGAGGAAAAATCCTAAGAATAGCATTGAACAGAAATATAGAGACAGTCTACAGAAAGAAAGACTTCAAAGGTAACTCGATGTCAATAAAAATGTATCTATCAATAATCACTCTCGGGGTGCCTGGGTGGCTCAGTGGTTAAATCCTCTGCCTTCGGCTCAGGTCATGATCTCAGGGTCCTGGGATCGAGCCCCACATCGGGCTCTCTGCTCAGCGGGGAACCTGCTTCCTCCTCTCTCTCTGCCTGCCTCTCTGCCTACTTGTGATCTCTGCCTGTCAAATAAATAAATAAAATATTAAAAAATAATAATAATAATCACTCTCAATGTGAATGGCCTAAATGTGCCCATAAAATGGCACAGGGCTGCAGATTGGATAAAATGACAAGACCCATCCATATGTTGTCTACAAGAGACCCATTTTGAACCTAAAGATACACACAGACTGAAAGTGAAGGGTTGGAGAAGCATCTTTCATGCCAATGGGCCTCAAAAGAAGGCTGGGGTAGGGATTCTCATATCAGATAAATTAGACTTTAAACTAAAGACTGTAGTCAGAGATACAGAAGGACACTACATAATCCTTAAAGGGACTATCCACCAAGATGATCTAACAATTGTAAATATCTATGCTCCCAATATGGGAGCAGCCAATTACTTAAGAAAACTGATAATCAAGATAAAGAGTCATATTGATATGAATACACTAATCGTAGGAGATCTTATCTCCATTCCTACACAAACCCACACCCTCCCACATACTTGTCAACCTGTAGACTTGTTGAGCCTTGTAGATTCCACCTTCCTTTGGTGAATCCCACATTTCTAAATATACAGGTCTTAACTACTGCAATTCTCATATCCCTCATGGAGCTTGGCCAAAGATTGTCCAGTATTCAGACATTACTCATGAATGGGTCTCCTGGTCAATAACCACCTGTCAGCCTGGATTACTAGAAATATTTCCCCTAATCCTCCCATCTCCAATTCCTTGCATCACTACCTCTTAGGTTATCTTTTCCCTTTTTGGAGACTCTCACTGTAGATGTGTTTACTTTAACTCTATCTTGAGACTACAATATTTATTGGATTCTAGACTTTCTTACACCTTCTTTCTACATCTAAAAGAAAGCAAAACAAAACTGCCAAGAACATCAACAACAACAAAGCAAAAACAAAGGGCTACCCATTAATTTTAAGAAGAAAGCAAATTCAGTATTAAATGTTTGTTAAGTCCGGCCAGCCTATTAGTACTTCTATATACTGATACAGACATATAATTTAATTTTGTATATGTTCAATTTGGGAGCAATAGAAATGAATTGTAATGTCAAAAGAATATTTACAACATGTTTGCATCCATTTTATAGGCCTTGAAATAGCTTTTTAAAAAGCAAATCTATGGGGCGCCTGGGTGGCTCAGTGGGTTAAGCCGCTGCCTTCGGCTCAGGTCATGATCTCAGGGTCCTGGGATCGAGTCCCACATTGGGCTCTCTGCTCAGCAGGGAGCCTGCTTCCCTTCCTCTCTATGCCTGCCTCTCCGTCTACTTGTGATTTCTCTCTGTCAAATAAATAAATAAAATCTTAAAAAAAATCTATTATTTTTTGCAAATCTATTATTTTTTACAAATCTAAATTGTTATGAAGTATTATAATTAACAAATCTGTTTTATGATGTGTGTTACACCTCTGATAAACTTGAGGCCATCTTGAGGCTATGGTGAACAGGAAAGAAATGATCATTCATTACCAAATTCATGTGAGAAAGTTATGTACTTTAATCTATCGTACTGTAGTTTTTATTAACTAATTGCAGCAAATACTGCTTATTTTCTGTAGTATATAATTTAGTACATAGTATTTACTGCCTTTAATAGATTATGGTCATTATCAATAAAAAATGCTTACTAAAAGTAAGGCATTATTTAAAATGTTTTATGTACCTTATCTCATTAAATCTGGGCAAAACATGATGTCAAAGGAGTGATTAATCCATTTCATAGATGAGAAATTAGAAGATTAAAGACAGTAGATAAACTTCAAAAGATAACAAAAATGTAAATAAGGATTTAAGCCCAGGCTTTTCCAACATCTCCTACTGTGGTGTGCTGGTCTAATTCATTTCCTTTATCTGCATGGTCAAATAAACTGTGCTGCTGTAAGGTTCCCAAGTTTTAAAGTTGCACTGAAATACAGCATGTATGATTAACTTAAAACAAAAACCTGCATTCTTTTCAGCTCACATCTTATTTGGATTTAATACACTAATAAGTGTATATGTATGTATGTGTATTACGCATTAACAGAAATCTGTGTTGCAGCAATTACTTATAAATAAAAAGTGCTAGATATATCATAGATAACCCTTTCAGGAAAACAGCCAATGCTAATCATAAATACAACCAGGGTGACTGGGATTTCACTGAGTCTGTAAATTAAATTATAGATAACTGACATCTTAACAATACTGAGTTTCCAAGGACCTTGAATATTTTTCTATTTACTTAAGTAAATAGACTTTAATTTACTTCAGCAGTGTTTTGTAGTTTCCGGAGAGTAATTTTGTGCATATTTTACTGTTTATCCCTGAGTATTTCATGGTTTTGATGTTATTGTAAATAATATTTTAAAATTCTAAACTCCAGTTGTTCATTTCCAGTGTACAGGCACAACTGATTTTTTTGAATACTGCCCTTATAATCTTCAACCTTATTAAACTTTCATATTAGTTCCAGTAGTGTTTTCATACATACCTTAATATTTAATATACGTATAATCATGTTGTGGAGCACTGGGTGTTGTACATAAACAATGAATCTTGGAACACTGTATCAAAAACTAATGATGTATTTTCTGGTGACTAATATAACACAATAAAAAAAAAAAAACTTTTGCTTTTTTACTTATTTATCTGTATGCCTCTTATTTATTTTTTTTCTTGTAGTGTTATACTATCTAGGACCTCCAGCACAACACTGAAAAAGTGGTGAGATCAGTTATCCATGCTTTATTTCCTATCTCAATATGATGCTTTATGGTTATGATATTCTTTATGATTAAGGAAAGCATTGTGATTAACTGTGTAGTTACTGTAGTATTTCATAGATAATGTTTCTCAGAATAATGAAGTTCCCTTATATTCCTAGTTTTCTCAGAATTTTTATTATGGATGTTCAATTTTGTCAAATGCTTTTTCTGCATCAATTTAGATAATTGGTTTTGCTCCTTCATTATGTTAGTATGGTAATTTACATTGATTGACATTTGAAAGTTAAACAACACTGCATTTCTGAACTAGCCCCCACTTGGTTATGATATATTATTCTTTTAAAAATACACTGTTGGATTCAATCTGCTAATATTTTGGTAAGGATTTTGTTTGTAGGAGTATTGGTCTGTAGATTTCTCTCCACTTAGGGTCTTTGTCTAGGTTTGAAATCAATTAATTACTGCCTTCTCAAATGAGTTAGGAAGTATTTCTCCTCCTCTTCCTTTTTATATATGGTTATATTTATAAATAAAATAAATGTCCAGAATTCAGTAGTTTTACCAGCATAATTTCTGCTTCACTTCCCCACACATCCATCCCCCACAGATAATTTCTTTTACTTAGGTGTTTCAAAACCTCAATGCGTAGCTCATTCCCTTTTTAAAATAGATCAATATAAAATCAGCTGGCTTTGTAGAAATAATTTTGTATAAGTATGAACTATGAGAAGCAATGGGGTGCAAAGAAATTCAAAATATCATCAAGATACTGTGCTTAGAAAATAACTTCGATGTTTTCAAATAAGTCTTTGTGTGATGAAGAATACTGCTCATATAATGACCAGGTTTCAAAATAAAACATAGAGTCAAAATCTTAGAGAATTCTAATTAAATAGAAAAGGACAGTTTTCTAATTGTTCTTAAAGGGGCCTTTTATTATTATTATTATTATTATTATTATTATTTTAAAGATTCTAAGTGTCACCTCCTCAAATTCCTAATATTCTCAATTGGTTTTATACTTTCGTAGGAAAAGAGTCAAAGTAACTGTATTTGTTAAATGTGTGTGGTGGAAAATCACCAATTAAATGTGTTAATAACAACCGTTAGATGGCGGAATAAGAAAAACTAAGGCTAAGTTACTTTAGATTGAATAATTTCCCTTAGGAATATCACTCCTTTCTAACATTTCTACGTTTCTCTTACAGTATTATCACACCTATTAAATAGTGCAACTTTTCAATACAATGTGAAACTATAAATTATTCTCCGAAATAAAATTCTCATCTTAATTGCTAAGAGACTTATCCTAACCATTTGTTGTGTGGTGAATTCATCACCATGGAGAACTACTACTATGGCACTTCTCCCTCACACTGTCCCTACCAGAACTCAGGTGACAACACAGAACATTAGACCACACGGTAAGCTACTCATTAAGTGATTAACTTTGTCTGACCCAGTTTGTCAAGTTTTTGTGTTCCAAATGTCAATTTCTATTCACTTGATTTCTTTCCACTTGGTTTTGCTAGACTAGGAATAAATTGCCTTTTTCAAGGAAAAGCAAAGGAAGTAAGACTATCAGGAAAAGTAAACTCAGAGGACTCTTGGGGAAAAAATTAAGTACTGGTGAGAATCATCTTTAAGTTAATTAACCAGTTTGGGAGGTAATTGAGATTCTTGCTTCATCCTCTTTGCCTAACACTGCCCCTCTGCGCTGCATTTTACACTTGGGTACTTACTACTGTTTACCCTGATTCCACAGCACATGCCAAATCTAAGAAAACTTTCAGTAAAGCAATTGCTTAGACCAGGTCCAATTTCTTGTACCTAAGAAAAACCAAAACTCAACTTACTTTATAATCTAGTGATAGAAAGTCAGTAGTTACTTTTATACATAATCAGTTCATTATTATAATTTCTGTCAGAAATAATAGAGAACTAAAAGGAGATCCAACTAGACACACACTTTCTGCATCATGAGGGGTTGAGTTATCAGGGAATTTATAGCTGCTGGCTAAAAAGACAGTTTAAAATGATCTGTTAATGTCTTTCATCCATGCTGATCCATTACCAAGATGATCAAAAGTTGGCTAAAAAGCCTCCAACATCTCATCAAATATATTATTTTCAACAGTTGGTTGGCTTAGAGGAGACTGTTAAAGGATTTCTAGTAATGTTTCAGGTGCTCAGAAAGAAAATATCTGATTATATCTCAGACGGGCGGAAAAAAGTACAAGTTTAAACTTACTTCAGGGTACTTTTATTATTTACTCAGAACACCATATCTACTTGCTGTGAACTGATTTATCCAAGTCCTAAAAGATATTCTCTAAGGTAATTAATATTGCCAACATGATTAAAGGTTACCAAATGTCAAAATAAGTGCAGAGGGCTGAGGAGGGTAAAAGTACTACTTTGTTTCGTACGTTTTCAGTGTTATGCCAGTGCAGTCATTTGAAAAAAAATATCCCAGTATTTCTGGTGTTAATATTATCAAAGAAAGGAATGATCAATTCTAGTAAGAGAAAAAAGCTGTTAGAAATGTTAAGGATAAAAGATTCATAATCTGTAAAATATCTTGGCTGATGAGCTGTGATTGAAAATAAGAGGGAGTGGGTCAAGAGTCGAAGATCATTCCTGAAGTTCTAATATACGATGGTGTGTTGCCAGTCATTGAAAATGGAAACACGGTAAGTAGTAAGTATTTAGAAGTATGGAATTAAAGTTCATGATAGATGTCTGGAATAAAGAAACATCCGAGAGTCATGAGAACATGGGAAACAGAAGTTGCTGAAGATTTGGGTGTGTAAGGATATGACCTGGAATGTGTAAGAAGACAGAAGAGGGAATCCTAATGACCAACAGCATCTAAGAGTTTATTTGAAAGATGAGGGGGCATCTAAATAGACTAGAAAGACACAGTCTTAAAATGAACAATACACAGGTAAGCTCTCAAAGGGCAGGCGTGATGCTATATTTCTTGTCATTTTATGTATTCAGGGCACCTGTTATACTACCTGGAACACAACACATCAACATTTGTTAACTAAATGAGCAACCAACCAAGAGAGTAGTGTCCTATCAAACTTAACGCACAGAGCGTGTCAAGGAGGAAATAATTTATAGTAGGGACTACTGGATTTGGCAATCAGAAAGTCATTAAAAATCTTAGCAAGAATGACTCCTATGGAGGGGTGCATGGCTGGCTCAGTCAGTAGAGCATGTGACTCTTGATCTCAGGGTTGTGAGTTTGAACCCCATGTCGCATGCACGGATTACTTCAAAACAAAACCGTAAAAAAACAACTTCTGCGGAGGTTTGGTGGTAAATAAAAAAAAAAAAATTTAAAATAAAGGAATGCACTGAGGGGCAAATGCATGAAGCCATGAAGATGTTGAAGACTGAGGTCTTTTTCAAAGAGAATGTCAGAGAAGAATGGGGATTATTAATAGATAAATCTAAGAACGAAATAGTACTGAGATCCTTTTCATAAATTGGGAGAGATCTGAGCAGGTTTATGTGCTAGGGAAAAAGCCAAAAGGCAGAAGAAATCGAAAAGGTCAAAAAAAAAAGGGGGGTGGGGTAGAGATTGATAAAGAATGGTGCCTAGGACAAGGGAATGAGTTCTAGATCAGAGAAGGAGAAATCAGTCGAAGATCAGAGCAAAGTCCTCTCTATTTACAGAAGGAGTAAATGTAGGGAGTGAGCAGAAGAGTCAAGAATAACACTGAGGTTTCTGATATATGGTGGTGACCTGGACCTCTTACCTCTATACCTACATAAATAGGTAAGAAGAGTGAATGCAGGCACGAAATAGAAATAGGAAATCTGAGGGCTTTCATGCTTTCAATTTCTCAGTTAAATAGCAGTGATTCCATCATTTTAGAAGGGTTAGGGGTAAAGCAGGGATTGTGAAAAGAGTGGTGGATAATTGGGTTAAACTCTGCTACTAGATTAGGGAATTAAATAGGGATACATGGAAACAGCTGGCCTTGTCCAAATGAAGAGGAGACGACAGATTTTGGCTAGTTTTACCAATTTGCCTCAGTGGTTTAATTTTCTATAGTGGCACTGAGCAGCCCTGATATGAGAACCAAAAAGTGGATGGCAGGCTTAATTCAAAGCTAGAAGTTGACAGAGAAGTAGGACAGAATGGGTAGGAACCAGGGAGGTGACATGGCTAAAACCGATGCACCTGGAAGTTAGACTATTTGGAAAGGGAGGAGAGTGGTAATATTTTAAGTTTACAAGAGAAGAGCGGCAGGGACTCAAGTGCTTCCAGAGTGTGAAGGGGAGTAGAGGGAGTAAGAGACTGCGGGAGCCTCAGAGCTGCAAGATTTTGGTCCTGAATCCCTCCATCAGGCTGGGAGAGAAGGGGCCCAAAATATAAGGCAGATTTATCTGGGTATGCATCCATACCTAAATGGAATTGTCCAGGGTGGACATTAGGTCGGCTCAGATGTTTACACGGAAATGCCAGAGGCAGCAAGAACAAGAGGACAGGTGTAAGAACACTAGGGCAGTCAGGGCGCACATTAAAAATGTGGCATGCAGGAATAAAATAATGAGGCTGCCTGCAGCTCTCGATGACTGGATCGAGGGGTCACCTACCGTTTGATAAACATCCCAGACACACCTATTACACACCTATTACCTATGCCAATCCATTCACTTCCTGTACACCGGAATACCCTGATTTAGGAAAACTCTGCCTTGGGAAACACTGAAGGACAACATTAAGAAAATAGCAAGACTAATGACATAGGTCAGACAGTTAAGGCTGAGAGGTCCAAAAGCAAAGATATTAGGATCTGAACACAGGCAAACACTGGACTGGACAGGGGGGAAAAAAAGCAAGGACAGGAATGAAGAAAGAGTCTACAACTCTTATGTGCCATCTGACATGGGCCTATAATCCACTGATGAGCCAACACAGAAGTTGGTGAACATGGAGGTGATATTTGGAGACCCCTAAATTCAGGAATGAGTCTTTTTTTTTTTAAGATTTTATTTATTTATTTGACAGAGAGAGATCACAAGCAGGCAGAGAGGCAGGCAGAGAGAGAGGAAGGGAAGCAGGCCCCCTGCTAGGCAGAGAGCCTGATGCGGGACTCGATCCCAGGACCCTGAAATCATGACCTGAGCTGAAGGCAGTGGCTTAACCCACTGAGCCACCCAGGCACCCAGGAATGAGTATTTCAAGGTGATAAGCAGTAAGGCTTACTTCCACTAGTTTTAATTATTCATATAACAAAACTAAGTATTAGAAGAAATTTAATCAGGAAATTTAACAACATAGGTAATTTAAAACTGTAGAGTTTTTAAACAATTCAGCATCAAAAAACAAAAACCGTAGAGTTTATACGAATGAAGTAATAGTGCTCTGTGGGAAAGAAGCAATTCAACCCATCATTTACATACAAAAATTTACTTCTAAAAATATATTCTAATATTTTTCTGTTTGGCAACAGCACAAACTAACAGGAAATTCATTTAAGTCTGCGATGCTTGTAAGTATAGCCTTGCCTGTGTGTCAGTAGGATATGAAATGCTTTATTCTGCGTGAACATCTTGGAAGGAATGATCAAACAAGCAGAATGTCATTTGCATTATCAAATGACCTTCGTCTGTGATCTTCATAGAAAACAAACAGCTTTAAATGAGAAGAAGCTGTTAATTTGGCCATATTACAATAACAAGAGTTCATCACGTGCTCTATCCTATAGTTCTGAATTATGACACTCTTTTATGTAGTTACACTGTAAATCACTATTTATGGCATTTCTGCACTTCTAGCCAAAATATCCAGTAAATCAAATTGGAGATGAAATATTTTTGGCTTAAACCGATTCAATATGTTCTCACTTCTGACAGCTGTAAAACTCAAGAGTTATTTTACAACTCAGTGTTTGAAGTCTAAAAATCACAATTTTGGATGACCAGATGCACTCCAACTAAAATCCTGGAAATCTCATGATGTCTGGGAAATTAGCTTAGAGGGACATGAGCAGGTCATTGTTACTGGATGAAATTCATAGGGGTATCATAGCAAGGGACCATTAAGAAGAACTCAAAAACAAGAGATTATAAACAATAAAATTTGAGAGACACCCAACTGGAATTAAGATGTGCCTCTCAGCAGGATGATGAAACAAACATACACTCTATTTTATTCTAGCAAGTCAGCTAAGGGGCCACCTGGGTGGCTCAGTCAGTTAAGTGCCTTTAGCTCAGGTATGATCCTGGAGTCCTGGATGGAGCCTCATATTGGGCCCCTTGCTCAGTGGGGAGTCTGCTTCTCCCCCTCATTCTGCCCCAACCCCCGCCCCCACTCATGTTCTCTCTCTCTTTCTCAGAAATAAATAAAATCTTAAAAAAAAAAAAAAAAGTCAGCTAAGGATAGAGTTAGAGCCCCAGTTGGGTCTGGTAATTATTCTAACAAAACATTTACGTAGAAGGTAATCATTCTTCCTCAAGGCTGTTTTAACAGTAAAAGAAGTAAAAGAGGAATGGAGGGATGAGTTAATCCAAGAAAATAAACAATAATGGAACAGTTCACACTATAAGGGTATGTTGTCAGGAATCTCTGAGGTTTTCCAAGTAAAAATGGTTATGTCAGTGTTATTATTTTAAAATAATTCAGTAAAGCCCCAGAATTATTTATGCACATGTACTAGAGCAACTGAAATTTTGAAACATAAGATGTAATGTGGTCTTTGCTCTATCAGTATTGGTTGAGATTATGATACTGGCTGCAACCACAGTGTGGAGCTGAGCCTGTGGCCTATCTGTTCTTATGTGAACTGTCTTATATTCACTGGAATATGACTCTTGGGTATGCAATATTTGTGCTGAATATTTCTGAAATCTTTTAAGTGCACTTCACTTAGTGGCTATGACTACTACTTTAAAATAGCAAAGAAATATTTTTGGATTCTTGCCACTCTGTTTTTCCAGAATAGGTGGAATTCAAAAGTGACTTTTCATTCACAGATATGTTGGAACACAGACTTCTTTCCTGTTGTGATTGTGGACTGTTAGCAACTGTAGAACCAAGTGATGCTTTGGGAGGGGTTAGCCCTTCTTCTTTTTTTCAATGGCCCCTGGCCCCTAGGCACCATTAAGATTAATATGCAACATGCAACATGCAAAAGTAGCATCTGTTATACCAGGTCAGCTTCAGGCAGCATTCTCTTACTTCTCTTCCAAAGGAATCACCACCCTATACCCATCCTATTTCTAGTGTCCTTACTGAGTGGCAGCACAATATATTGGTCAACCGCATGGGTTTGAGCATCAGACAGACTTGGACCCATACCAGAGATAAGCTGAAGGGAACAGACAGCATCCCTTTCTATTTGTTTGACCTTGGGAAACTTAACACCTCCCTAGGTCTCAGATTTTTTAGAGTGATTATGCTGACTAAATGAAATTATGCATTGTGAAGTGCTTCAGTAGTATCTGGCAGATACGAAGTTAAGGCCAGCCATTTTTAATATTATTGTTCCTGGTAATATTACTGATTATTGCAAATTATTTATCCAATGAAAATATCCACAATAAAAACCATAAGAAGTAATAGTAAATAAAGAATACAAGGGGATTTTGCTCACTAATAAGCAACATAAAGTACTCTACAGGTATTCTCTTCTATGACTTGAAGATTTCATTTGTGAGGAATTATAGGACCAAAGATTATATATATAAAGATTTTATTTATTTATGTGACAGAGATCACAAGTAGGCAGAGAGGCAGGCAGAGAGGAGGAAGCAGGCTCCCGCTGAACAGAGAGCCCGATGCGGGCCTTGATCCCAGGATCGTGGGACCATGACCTGAGCTGAAAGCAGAGGCTTTAACCCACTGAGCCACCCAGGCGCCCCCCAAATATTGTATTATTTTAAGGGAGGCTAATTATCAGGACCTCCCTGAGGTTCTCATGTTAATCAAAGGTCCTGGTTAAAAATGAATTGTCATTTGTTATGGAATAAACTATGTTTCCTCAAAATTCCTATGTTGAAGTCTTAACACTTGGTACCTCAGAATGTGACTGTATTTGCATACAGGGGCTTTACAGAGGTGATTAACTTAAACTAAGGCTCTTAGGATGGGCCCCAATCCAACCTGACCAGTGTCCTAAAAGAAGGACAGACAGACACCAGGGGTACACATGCACAGATGCACAAGCATGTGTTGAAGCAGCAGGAGGGCAGCCATCGGCGAGCCAAGGAGAGATGCTTCAGAGGAAACCAACCCTGCCGGCACCTTTACTTCTACTTCTAGCCTCCTGAAGCAGGAGAAAATAAATTTCTGTTTAAGGCACCTAGTCTCTGGTGTTTTGTTAAGGCATCCCTAGCCAACTAATATACCATGTATGAATGACCAACTAGTGAAAGAACAGAATATGACAAAAACAATTCAAAAACATGTTGAATGTGATTTGATTATTTAGAGAATACTTCAGTGTCGCATATTGCCTAAGAGTTATTTATGTGGCCATCAAGCTCCATTTTATTAGCAAAGAACTAGAGAATTTCTGTATAACAATTTAATTCAACAAATATTGATTGAATTGTGACCACAGAGAAAAGACTTGTGCTCATTGGTGAAGACTCTATGTAGTAAGAGAAGATAAAGATAAGCAAGAAAGTATTTCAAATACCTTACAATACAAGGAGAGAGTTGTAGACAGCCATAAGATAAGAATGAATTAATGTTTTATAATAAAGGTGAAAACCAAGGGATTTGAGAGCACAGCTATGTGAAGGATTGATTTTAACTGGGTACACTGATAAAGACTTAGTGAGAAAACACATTTGAGCAGGCACTTTCAAGATAAGTAAGATTTCAATAGGTGAGAAGCAGGAGAAAATTCCAGGATGAACATAAATACAAACACATTTTATAATATTTGGGAAAAAATGGTAAGGGCAATATTCAAGGAAGGAGAATAGGGTTGGGCTGGAGCAGTGGAAGGTCTGAATGGTTTGGAAGTCTACAGCCATACTACCCTGAATGCACCCAATCTCGTTTGAAGGGTTTTGAATAGTGGAGTGGACTAATAGCAAGTATTAATACAACTACAGCAGTAGGAGCGACATCAGGAATTATATCAGTAATAGCAGAATTTAGGTAGCTAATACTTATGTACTACCCATTATGTGCCAGGCCCCTAATAAGCACTTCATGTTCATGGTCTTATCTAATTCTCAAAAATAAGTCATTAAGATGCGCATCACCTGTTTTGAAGAATGAGAAACCAGGTGCAAGAAGGTTAGGAACTTGCCAGAAGTCATATAGGTAGTAAGTGTTAAAACCAGAATCCCAACAGTTCTCGCTGACTTTAAAACCAGTTTATTCAATTCACATGAATATTTTCTCTGTAAGATGAAAACTAAGGGGGCGCTTAGGGGCCTTCATCAGTTAAACGTCTGACTCTTGATTTCAGCTCAGATCATGATTTCAGGGTCATGAGAACCAGCCCCATGTCAGGCTCGGTGCTCAGCATGGAGTCTGCTTGAGATTCTCTCTTTCCCTCTCCCTTCCTCCCACTGCCCTCCTGCTATTTCTAAAACAAATAAATAACATGTTTAAAAAAATGAAAACTAAGAAGTCCTATAATCCATCCTCTACACATAGTTGGATCTATTTTTGTTTGTTTGGAAAATAGATGTCATACTTCATGATCAACGTGAAAATTTAGTGAAACTTTTGTTTCTATGGAAAATGTTAAGAGTTTAAAAGGCAAACTTAAAACATTTATCATTCTTTCTGGCAGGAAATCAAGGCCTGTCTTCTAAGCCTTTCTGAGAATGACAAGAGAGGAGATCCTAACTCAGCCAACATTTCCTACGAATTACCAACTAGGATGGTTTGAAGATAAATGCTAGGAGTATAGGGTGGTGTTGTGAGGCAGAGGAATGTGTGAGCAAAGCAAGTTCCTGAAAACAAAAGTTCTTCATTCTTGACGATCATGTTTCTAAGGCCACAAAACTTTGGTATAACTGGGATGGGAAAAAATGGTCTAGGGAGCAGCCATAACAAAATCATCAAAGCTCTCTCCAGCTCTGTGTCCTGATCAAGTCTTCCTTGTACCTAGCATATTGCATTGCATTTTCTAAAACAGATACACCAACTCTAAGTTAAAAAATGGTCTTTTGTCAATAAAAAAGATAATAAAATGGCCAATACACTATAGTCTGAAACTTTGGTCACTGGACCGTAAATGGGAATGTCAAATGATATTAGAGTAAGGACCCTGATGTAACTCACCAATAGGGGCAGAAATTATGTATGTGTGTAAACATTCTCCTCCAAGCAAAGATGATGGCTACAAGCCACTGTCACACCAGTTAATGGAATAAACTACCACCAGTCTGATACAAAGAAGCCCTGACCTAAGCGTTTGTTCCTACAGTTGCAATGCACCTGCCACAGGACAATCCTATTCAAATTTAAACCCATGTGGGTGTGAGTGTCTGGTTTTTAAGTTTTTGAGATCAATATCATTTTCACTGACCAAAAGGAATAAAAGGTAACTGAAAGTGATTCATTCTTGAGTATTATTTTTTTTTAATCCTGTTAATGAATCTTTGCTGATTAACAACTGAAGCAGTTCTAAAAAGCCACTGATGGGGAAAGACACAGTGTATTTGTCTGGCAATGTGTGTTAATAAAATGTTTTTGTAAAAAAATTACAACTCCCACAGTATTGAGAGACACTTACTGGAACCTTTATTCTATAGCCTCTGGTTATGGTCATAAAGACAAATGAGTTAGAAAACAGAAATAATTATAGAGATATCCTATGTAACCTTCAGCTATAATCTCAAATATTCTCATCCCTAAGAACAGGTATCTTGGATTAGTAACAAGGAATTTAAGAGGGAAACACTACTTAGAAAATATTTGGCAGACACATTTGCAAATGCTGAAAGGGGCTTATAAATAATTTATATGAATAATAATAGTTACGTGTTTTTGCTAAATTCTGAGATCTTACTTTGACTAAAATCTTCTCTAGTTATTTTCTGTTCCTTACCTACTTCTTATCAACCAATCCTCAAAATATTGTAGAACACTCAGGAAATTTAAAATGCTGTGTGATGATATCAAAATATCACTTCATATTTTAAGCATGGATAATATTGTCAGATTTATTAATAACTATAAAATAGATTTCAAAAGATCACCATTTATTTGGTTTGAAATTTAGGGCTTGTGATTTGCCATAGGAAATAGAATTATGCTTCAGCAGAGTGAAGAACTCTTAGTGAGATCTTGCCCCATATCCAACCCTTAGCAAGCTAAGCTTAGATGGGATAAACACTAGAGGTCAGAGTAAATGCTTTAACTTCCAAACTGGATCCCTTCAATGACATCTCTTGTAAAGTATCCCTATTGAGAACTGTCACTGTGCTTCACTGAGGAACAGTCTGGAACCAAAGTGTCTATTTGCTTTAGTGTAGGAAAGCAATAGTCAGATACACTGTTGAGAGTAACACTACAGGTTCCTGAGAAATGCTGGGTAGGTGGTTCTTCAAGGTTGCTAAGTATTAGGGGAAATGTCCTAGCCTGTTTTTGTACCAGAAAAGAGGTGTTTTAAAAATTAGATGCAGAGAAGAAAAAAAAAACATTCCAATCATCCTAATAGTTTTGTAAATATGTTTTCATAAGTATGGTTCTTAGCCTTCAGAGCTTTTGTTTTGAAACAACTATCAAAATTCACAAGAATTAAACGAAGCTTCTTACCATCAAGAATCACCTGACCTCTCCTCTTCACTCAAGAAATCATTAACATTAAGGGCCTCATATACCTGTGAGTGGCTTATCAAGACTTGGCTGTGAGATGTTAAAACCTTCACGACCTTCACTAAAGTGAAAGCATTTCCAAGTACAATTCATTTAACTACACCATTATACTGCATGACAGGTCTGAGACTGAGGGAGTATGAGAATAGTAAAGCTTCAAGTCCCCTGGGGTAGACAGATAAAATGAGGCAGAACCTGTCTAAACAACACATTTGTTATAACTAGTTGTGGTGTTTTCAAAGTCTTTGCTCTGGAAGGGACACTGATTGTGCTAAAGCTCACCTTATCACTACTGCCACAAAACCATTTCAGACACATATCATACTTGTCCACCTCTATTAAACCAGAAAGAAATGACAATATGTATAAACTACTGAATCCAGATTCATTTTTCACTAATATGTAACTCAGTTATTAAAGAAATTCTTGTTCTAAATATTTTGATGTTCTATTTATTTTAAGAAGTCCGTATTTTGTTAAATTTTGGCTTTTGTTACTTTAAGTACAAAACAAAAATGTTTTCTTGATCCAATATCAATAAAGTCTGCCATACATTTAAATTGCAAATGTATGGCAGACTTTATTAATAATTATAAAATAGTTTTAATTTTCATGGTATTTGCCTTCTACACACTACTTTTTAAAAATAATATTCTTACTTTATAATATTCTTTAAATATTTTATAAATTGACTTAGATACTAAGAGTTAGATTTAACCATTCAACAAAAATGAGAGGGGAAAGAAACTAATGTTCACTGACCATGTCTACTATATTTGAGCATTGTGCCCACCAAGAAATACCATGACCTTGAAACGATCACTGTCCAGTGGCAAAGGTAACAGGCTAACATTGACCTTGTTACACTCTGACCAGGGTGGTAGTAAAGTGAAGAAATTGTTTTAAGGGGCGCCTGGGTGGCTCAGTTGTTAAGCATTGGCCTTTGGCTGAGGTCATGATCCAGGGTCCACTGGGCTCCCTGCTCAGTGGGGAACCTGCTTCTCCCTCTCCTACTCCCTCTGCTTGTGTTCTCTCTCTCTCACTGTGTCGTTCTCTCAAATAAATAAATAAAAGCTTTTTTGAAAGAAAAAGAAGTGTTTTAAGACAGCAGATTAAAGGCAAACTTATTCTGCCTGGGACAATCTGTGTAATTCCCAGTTCCAAAAGACTTCATAAAGAGGTGATATTAATCTGAACCTTAAGGGATAAATAGTAGTAATGATAATGATAATTACAAATCCTGTTCCTGCTCACATAGTGCTTGCTATACGGCATGCATTGTTCTAAGAGCCACCTATACGTTAATTCATTTAATTTCACCATAACTCTGCAAGCAAGTACTATTATCCCCATTCTACACATGAGAAAACTGAGGTTTATAATGATTAAATGACTTGCCAAATGACACACGACTAGAAAAAGTGGTGGAGCTTAGATTTGATTGAGATGGTCCAGCCCTAGAGTGTGCACACAGTTATTTCATCAAACTGTCCCCCATATGGAAATTCATGAGAGAGGATGGTTAACAAGCTAACCCAAGCAGAGGGAATAATAACACAGCATGATGTTAGGAGATAAATGATTATGCCGTTTTGATTCAGTGGGCTCCTTGAACATGTTTCTATCTGAGTAGGTATGTGAGATACACAGCACTCCTTTTTTCCTCCCACCATAGGTCTCCATTTCAGTTGTTCTAACAGGAAAGATAAAAGGAGAAGAAAGTTATACAAAGCATGCAAAGCATGGAAATCCATTTTATCTGGAATTATTACATACATAGTAAAATATTAAAATGGAAGTCCTGGCTGAAGCACCAAGACAATAATTAACACATTCCAAAGGAGGTGTTGACCATATGCTGAATTTCCAAAGCAGGATTCTGAGTACCAGTTACACAATTCTTAAATGCCACATCTTCACCAATGTTCTGAATTCAGAAATTGGGGAAAAGAATTTATTCGGACTGATAAGCTGTGAATTAAAAATCTAAAGGATGGGAGATGTTTGCTGGGGGAGAAAGACTTTAACAGGACCTTTTGGAGAATTTAATATGTGTCCCCTGCAATTTGATGGGCATGGGGACTAGTGTCTGATTTATCCATGAGAAACCTAAATGCCAAGTTATCAGTTAGTTCCATTTAGGGTGGAACTAAGGGGAGATTTCTATATTAGGAATCACCTAAATCTTAGAATATATTGGGGTTCACAGTATGTCTGTTTTCTGTGGATCAGATATGGGCATTTTGTAAGACGGAATCAGAATGAGGTCACCTACAGTTATATCCAAAAAGACCACCTAGATAAGGTCAACAGATCTCAAAAACTAGAGACCTTCTGTGTTATTAGCCAGAAAAGGGATGATTTGCCCCATTAAAACAACTGCAGGGGTGTGCCTGGATGATTCAGTTGGTTAAGCATTGAACTCCTGATTTTTGGCTCAGGTCCTCATCTGGGGGTTGTGAGATCAAGCCCTGCGCTGGGGTCCACACTGGGCACAGAGCCTGCTTGGGATTCTCTCTCTCCCTCTGCACCATGCCCCCCACCCCCATGCGCCACACACACACACACACACACACACACACACACACACACACTGCTCACATGCACAAGAGCTCTCGATCTTCAAAAACAAAACAAAACAAAAACACAGAGAGGAGAGTCTACAAATAACCAATGAAAACATTTAAAATTTTATATAGTCAATCGTGAAAAAGAGGGCACGAATATATAATAAGAAAAGACAGTCTTTTCAATAAGTGGTGCTTTGAAAATGGGACAGCTATATGCCAAAGAATGAAACTGGACCACTTTGTAACACCATACACAAAAATAAACTCAAGCTGGACTAAAGACCTAAATGTGAGACCTGAAACCATAAAAATCCTAGGAAAACAAAGGTAGCAATTTCTCTGACATTGATTGTAGCAATATTTGTCTAGGTAAGTCTCCTAAGGCAAAGGAAAACAAAGCAAAAATAAATTATTGGAACTACATCAAAACAAAAAGTTTTTGCACAAAAAAGGAAACCATCAACAAAACAAAAAGACAACCTACTAGTAGAAGAAGATATTTGAAAATGACATTTCCAATAAGGATAATATCCAAAATATAAAAAGAACTTATACATATACCTCAACACCAAAGAAAACCAAACCATAGGATTTAAAAAGGGGTAGAGGAACTGAACAGACATTTTTCCAAAGATGGCCAATAGACACACGAAAAGGTGCTCAACACAAGTCACTGGGGAAATGCAAATCAAAACCACAATGAAAGATTACCTTATACCTGTCAGGATGGCTAACATCAAAAAGACAAGAAACAAGTGTCGACAAAGATGTGGAGGAAAGGGAACCTTCAGGTACTGTTTGTGGGAATGTAAATTGGTATAGCCAGTATGGAAAAAACAAGAGACGTTCTTCAAAATATTAAAAATAAAAATACCATATGATCCAGTAATTCCACTACTGGATATTTATGCAAAGAAAATGAAAACACTAACTTGAAAAGATACGTATACCCCTATGTTTATAGCAATACTGTTTCCAATAGCCAAGATATGGAAGCGACCTAAATGCTCATAGATAGATGAATGTATAAGGAAATGTAGTATGTATGTGTATACACACACACACACACACACACATACACAATGAACTATTAAATAGACATAAAAAAGGATGAGATCATGCCATTTGCAATGACATGTATGGATCTAGAGGTTACTATGCTAAGTGAAGGCTGAGGACAAATACCATAGATCTCATTTATATTTGGAATAAAAAAAAAAAAAAACTAAACAAATAAACAAAAGGCAGAATCAGACCTATCAACACAGAGAAGTGATGTTTGCCAGGGGAGGGGGGGGTGGAAGGATGAGAATCGGTCAAAGGGAACGAGAAATACAACCTCCCAGTCATGAAATGAGTACGTCGTGGGAATAACAGACACAGCGTAAGAGATACAGTCAGTGTTGTTGCAAGAGCATTGTATAGTGACAGGTGGAAGCTACACTTGTGGTGAGCAGAGTATAATGTGTAAACATGTCAAAGCACTATGTTGTACACCTGAAACCAATACAATATTGTGTGTCAACTATACTCAAAAATTATTTAAGATTTTATTTTATTTTATTTTTTATGTATTTGACAGAAAGAGACACAGACACAGAGAGAGTATAAGCAGGGGCAGCTTCAGAGGGAAAGGAAGAAGCAGATTCTCCACTGAGCAGGGAGTCCAATGTGGGGCTCTATGCCAGGACCCTGGGATCATGACCTGAGCCGAAGGCAGATACTTAACCGACTGAGCCACCCAGGAACCCCTCAAAAATTTTTAAAAATCAACATATGTACCTACCTTGTTGCAGATAAATATGGTCAATGAAAAATTTTCAAGCATCAAAGTAAAAAAAAAAAAAAAAAAGGCTAGAACACCCCACATACTAGATCAATACTTTAGTATTTAAGGAAGAAAGTCCCTATCTCTTCCCACTCCCTTTCCATCCATTCAGACCCAGAGGAGTCAGAATCTGATGTTAGCAAACAGGACTGAGGAGCTGAAGGCCAGGCAGGGAAAGCAGGAGACCAAATACCTTCTTCCCATGGCAGTCGTCCTGCCTCCAGGAGGCCTGAGCTCAGAGCACAAGGGGAGAGTTTTAAATAAAGTTTAGAATATTAAATATCCCACAGCCTGAATATTCAAATTATTAAATTGAATCTGTGTTTTTGCCCAATAAGCACTAGAGGACATACATTATCCCGAGAAGTCATGGAGCCTGCCTGAACTTACATTAGGGGCAAGGAAAGAATTTGCTTCACAGAGGGGATTTAAAGAGATTTAAAGTAAACTTAAACTATAATTACATTCAGCAAGTTTCTTAGTCAACCTAACAGCTACATATATGACCATCTCTACACTGAGCATCTGCACATGTGTGGTTCTGCTCACTTCTGTTCAAAGTGTAAAGGGCGCCATACGGGGCTTCAGAGGCTGATCTCTGGAGCCAGCATGCCTGAGTGAGTCTCAGCATCTTCACCTGTAAACCAGGAGTATTGTTGACACTTCACAGAGTTGTTGGAAGGACTGAACAAGACAATAGGAGAGAGTTGTTTTTTTGTTTTTTTTAAGATTGTATTTATTTATTTGACAAACAGAGATCACAGGTAGGCAGAGAGGCAGGCAGAGAGAAAAAGGGGGAAGCAGGCTCCCCGCTGACCAGAGAGCCCGAGGCCGGGCTCGATCCCAGGACCCTGGGGTCATGACCCGAGCCGAAGGCAGAGGCTTTCACCCACTGAGCCACCCAGGCGCCCGGAGAGAGCTTTAATATACTGTCTCACCCACAGTAAAGACTCTGTAAATGGTATTTGCCCCACTAGTTGTTGCTGTTATCAGTAGGATTGAAAGCTTCTTTCTGATCCACCTGAATTACAAAGAACAACTACAGCAGGAAGCTCACCACTATTAGGTGTGATCTAATCACCTCACTACTATCAAATCAAAAGATCCTAATTTTGCCACCACAGTTCCTCCCATCCAATAGCCAGTAGTAGTCCAGCCTCAAAAAAACAGAAACCAAAGCAAAAATAACAACTATTGTTTACTGAAAACCTGCTATGGCCATGCATTGTCCTCTGAGCACAGTATCTCAGTCATTCCTCACCACCCTCCAGGGAAGTGGTTTACTTGTTATCCCCACCTTACTGATGAGAAACGAGGACTTAGATTAAGGACTTTCCATGCTAACACAACTGGTATATGGTAGAACCAGGATAAACAGTTACTGTGGACATGTTGCCAACTAAAGATAATCACTTTATTAGTAAAAACTTGTTTCATCTTGGGATCAAGTATTCAATAGCCTACATGTCAAAGGGATTTCACTGAAGATGATTAGTAACCCTAAAGCAATGAATTAGGAAGAAGCAATCCCTCTTACTCATGTTCTCTAAGTGTTTTTAGAATCTATTCAACATTGTATAGTTAAATCAAAGACTGCCTTTTAATTTTTAAGCTAAAGATTTTTCATGTTGGAACACATATAAAACCCAATAATAATTAAACCTACTGCAACTGATGGGTTCACTATTTAATGGGTGTGATTAGAAAGAGGTAGAAATTTAAATGAACTTAAAGCACAACAGCCAATCAGGTGAAATATTCTGGGCAGTCATGTTTTATCTCGTGTCTTCTTTGACCTCTTGGCCTCAGGTTCCTGATATCTAAAATGGTGATCCATTTAAAATTTAGATGATCCATCTAAAATTTCAAGGAAATTTTATATATCTGCATGTAAAAACTACTTTTTTCCCTGGAAAAAACTATAAAATGTTATCACTATGTTTATTATAAAAGACATTACAAATATGCAAATTATCATAAAAAATTTAAAGATAAACATTTAGCTGCCCAAATGCATATAGTGCTTGACACATGGAGGGTGCTCAAAAAATGTTAAATAAATGTCTACACTCTGAGATCCTTATTAATGGTAAATACACAAATGTGGCCATGAAAAGTGACATTAAAATAATACCTTCTAATAATTAGGTTAAGAATTCTTCACATGTTCAAATTTTATGGTGTTTGTGTCATGACTAGGAGATCAAGAAAACTTTTCTCCACTGACATCAGAATGAGATAGGTAAAAGAGCCACAAGTAATTATATATCATGTAGTCGTCATTCTGTTTTTATTGAGCACCTACTCTGTTCCAGGTACTGAATTAGGTACTGAATAAAATGTGTCTTCTTTGAGGAGTTTTTACACTAGTTAGGGATACAAACAATTCACTAGCACTTGGGAAAGAGTTGGGAAGCTTCTAGGAATGCGAAAGTAGAAGAGACTGTGAGAACACACAAGACAGGCATTTTTCAGAAGAGTTCCCTGTACATAGTGATGTCAAAGCTGGAACTTAGGTGGGGGCTGTGCGGGGAATTGTACCAGGGGAACAGATATGATGGGGACATTCAGAGGACTGGAGAGCATGAAGAACTCAGTTGCCCTGGGAGTACGGGTTAGTAAAGAGGGTACTGAAGAGGCCACCTGAGACAGATCATAAAAGCTCTTACACGCTAGAACTTCTCAGGAGAAATGTTAAGAGTAATAATACTACATAAAAATATTTCCTTGTGTTGCAAGCACATTCATTTCTCTCCCTCTATTATTAATAGCTAGTTGCTTTCTGAGAAGATCCAAATTTTAATTAAAAAGAAAGAGGACAAAGATCTAAAACAAGCTACTCTGAATCCTTCTTAAATTAAGAATAAAGAGATCTGTGGCATGGCTCTCCCCATACCTGGCAGCGTGACTTCAGAGGGCTTGGAAAAGTGTACGAACTCACCTGCTCTGACCAAGAATGGACACAGAATGCAGGAAGATTTGTCTTTGGGCCTTATGCCTGTTTGTTTTCACAAGGGTTTTATCCTTTGTCCAACAACACCAGAAACTCCTGGGAAAAGCAGTGTTCCCTAAGCTAAATAACTGACTTTTAGAAACATGTCAACAGATTCAGTTCGCTGATAGGTAGTGATTTCCTAAAGGCAGGACAAGGACCTAGATACTCCTTGCCTGCTAAATGACCCAGGCATCTGGTCTCAGAGTTGCTAAATGTGAAGAATGAACACTCAAGTACAGGGGACTCCAACTTCGATGTCTTATCAGTTAAGACTGGATTTGGCTGCAAGAAAGAAGGGGCCCCCAAACAGTGGCTTAAACAAGATACGAGTTGTCGTTATGCTGTCTAGTACTAGTGTGACAGCTCCACACGGTTCTTAGGGACTAGTCCACTTCTATCTCAACTATCATGGTAGCTGCTATTCCCCCAGATGGCCTCAGAGTCCAAGCTAGCTGCTGAAGTGCCAGTCATCACATTAGGTTTAGGATGTAAGATGGAGAAAAAAGGTGAAGAATCTCACACTTTCCTCCTTTAAAACCATCCTCTGAGAAATGTACCTAGTTCTGCTTAAATGTTTTGACCACAATTCAGTCAGGAGGCTCTGCCAAACTGCAAAGAGAGGCTGGAGAATGTAATTTTCAAGATAGGTGGCAAAGTCTACAGCTGAGAGAGAAAGTATGGTTTTTTGAGGGAAGAAGGAAGAAAGTAAGACAGGATGGATGGTTTTGAAAGGCAATTCTCAATCTCTGCCATAAGTATACACTCACGAATGAAAAAAAAAAATGAACTTACAACCACAACATATGTTGGTTTATTTATAAATTTTATACACATTCTATTATATACTATTATATTAACTATTTTTATTAACATATAATGTATTATTATTACATACTATTTTATGGAAATTATAAAATATGGACAAAGAATTTAAAGAATAAAAAATATAAGTAACATTTTCGGTATTAATCTTTCAAACCTCAATAGACTGAAGATCTGCTTTGAAAAGTCACTGCTCAAGGAGACAATTAGTAAAAACACTTAAGATGTTAAGAAAACATTAAAAAAACCTATAGTCTGTATGAGCTATTCCCTAGTTTATTAAGGAAATAATCTATTTCCATTAGGCCTACCACTCGGAGAGCTGGACTAATTCTGACTACTGGCAAGATTAGGAGCTTTAATAGCCTCAAGAATTATAACTTTAACATATGCAGAAAATGTCAGTATTATATAACAAAAATATGAATTAATCTTGGGAAAATGATCTGATATATGGTGATGTAAGTTTCTAAATAAAACGTGCTCAGCATAAAATAATTTATAATAAAATATAACTAGAAACAGCTTATATATCCAAAAATAGGCAAAAATGGTGAAGTGAATCATGATATGGTCATACAATGAAATACTAAGTAACTACTAAGCATTGTATTTTCAAAGACTATTTTATGACATAAGAAAAATGCCCATGATATAATAGTAAGTGAGGAAAGCAATGTAAGAAATTAATCCATAAACACACCTCTTTCTTCCTCTTACCATATACATTCCTAAAAAGATTACTTAGATGATGGCCTAAAATGAAACACAAATTTTTAGGTTGCCTAGGGAGTTATATTAGTGATGATTGTTACTACTCTTTATAGTTTTCTGTAACTTCCAAATTTCTTAGCACAAATACATGCTACATTTATATAATTAGGATTCAATGTTACTGAAAATCAATCCTATTGAAAGTTATCTTGACAGGAAATACAAGTATGTAGATTCTTAAAATTGATAAATATTAAAATAAGCATTATAGGTTTATGTGCAAGCAACAGAGAGACACATAGTCCTTGGATCTCAGAAAGGCAGTATGAAGGACATTCAGGTAGTCAATTTCATTGTGTAAGGAAATATTTAAATTATAATTTAGACAGCAATTCTTCATAGTATAGTGATAATAACACTATCAAATATTGCATTTGAATTTGAATATGCAGAATTCATATTCGTATTAGTTAGAGATAACTTTCAGAGTGTTAAATTAAAGTTAATCAAAATAAAAAATGCTACTTATTTAAACCATTATGTTCAACAATTGTCATTACCTTAAACTTCAGCTCAAAGCAAACTGTGCAGCTAAGATTCAGTGCCCAGAAAATAATGATTTTACTTAGAAAACTTCCAGGACCAAACCATAGCAGCAAAAATAAGTCACTAATATAAAAAATTTCCAATAGATAAACACTACAAGGATTACCTGGTTTAAGTTTCCAAGTGCAAATTCAATCTGAAATGATATTGCCAAAAATCTCTGTGGTCTAAAGGATTTTTTTTTTTTAAACATCTACAAAGAGAGTGTACAGTTATAGCTTCTCCTCGCTGATCTGGGCCTTCAGAAACACATCAATACATGCAGTACATAAGAACCTGCTGTAAGAGATTTTTCTGTCAATACAAAGCAAGGTCACTGCATTATAGGAAGACTCAGCACTGTTTATTTCACTTCCATAAAGGGATTGTTCAAGGGCAAATTCTAAAAGAATGATTCTGAGGAGCAATGAAACCCCTGGAAAGACAGACAACGTTGGGGAAAATTCTGAATATCTAGTGGACTATTTTTGGATTATATTGCAAAGAGAAATAAAGACTGCATTTAAAATATATATATTTAACATATATATTTAAATATACATTACACTGTCTTTATTTTTATACATTTCAACTAAATGTTCTTGGCCCTTATTTTATAGCTATACAAAGGAACATAAATACCAAGAAAATAATAAATTGATGACAATTAAGGTAATTCATTCAGTAAAGTTTACAGTAACAAGTAAGAAAAACTTGGGACAACAAAATGCTGACCAAAATTTTAATTCATTTTAATGAGGAATGTTGGACAGTGTACTGGTTGCTGATGTCTACTACTAATGCTTCCTAGATACTGTACTTCCTCTCTACATAGCACATTAATAAATAGGGAATAGGGCCAGTCTAAAGGGAGACCACTTAGCCATTTATTTCAGGCAACAAATTTGAGGAAGGACCAAAAAAACCGTTCTTAATCAAGATAAACAACATTTTAATGAAATATTCTAAAAAATAAAACTAATGCAAAAAACCCACAAAGAAAATAATCACATTTTAACTTAGATGAAATGGATCAGAAATTGTACATCAACTACTACTTGGTTTGAGTGGAAATAACAAAAAAAAATTCCATGTTAAAAAAACAATTTTTAGGTACAAACTTCCAGGTATCAAATTAAGTCATGGGGATGTAATGTACAGCATGGTGACTAGTCAGTAATACCATACTCCGGATTTGAAAGTTGAAGAGAATAGATCTTAAATGTTCTCATCCCAAGAAAAAAAAAAGTGGAGCCTATGTATGCTGACAGATGTTAACTAGACGTACTGTGGTGATCATTTTGCAATGTATACAAATATCTAGTCAGTATGTTGTAACCTGAAGCTCATATAATGTTAATTTATGTTAATACATGTTAATTATAACTTACTTTTTAAAAGAGAGAATTTAACACTACAGGAAAGAAATGTTTTAGAATGAAAGAAGACAAATCTTTTTTTGTAGACCATCTTTATTTTGAATACTTTAGGATCTCTACCTAGTTTCCTCTTGAGAATATCATGGCAAAACACCAGCCAGAATATTTCCAATTTGTCCCTCACTAAGTGACTGAAAAAAAATTTGTGGGTGTGAGACACAGAACTTCAGAAGAAAGACATTATGGAAAAAAAATGCATTGGTATTTACAAAGCAAATCTCATTAAATATGATGGATGGTTACATCAGAAAAAAACTTTTAAAAATCATACGATACTCCTTTAGAAACATGTATTTAATATTTGGCTAACCTTTTTTCATTGTCGAGACATTTCAACTTATTTCCCCAAGCCTTTTACAAACAGTCTTTTTAAAAGCCAACATTCAGGCACTCTAAGAGGCCTTGAGGAAATAAGATGAAACATTCACAAGAAACAAAAGCAAGAACACTACAGAGAAGAAAGAATAGCCCTCATAACCAGTCAGGGCTCCAGGAAATTTTCCTTAGAACACTGAAACACGATCTAACTGTAACATAATAAATGGTAATAAGGTAAAGAGGATAACCTCGTAACTGTGACATAGCAACTTAATAACCAGGAAACTCTGATACTTAATGAACTAAAGATTAGTTTTTTAATCCCTATTCTAAGAATGAAAATAGTTACTTTCAAATTAGTAATTCAGTGATCACATGTAACATTTAAATATTTTATATTCATTTAAATTGTTATTGTTATTACACATTATGCTAATTATGTTATATGATTATTTCATTTTTATCTTAAGAATTTAAAAAATATATTAGCACTATTTTATTAATGCTATTTTAAAAGAAATGAATGTGCAGATATGACTTTAGAAGATGTAGAAAATTTTATTAACTTCTGAGGGGCTCTATTCCCTTCCTTGGTGGAGGAAGATTATTGAAATCATTGATTCCTAAGTCCAACATTAAGTTTTCTAAATCACTGTCCTTAGGCTTAGAACCCCAGAAACTGCATTTTTCAGAAGCTGCTCTGGTAATGCTTCTATGTCCAAGTCTGAGAACCACTGCTGAATGCAGAGGTTTAATCAGGGATTTTAAAAAAAACAGCTCATGGGATAGATTTTGAGGTTCAGAATTACAAAAGCAATCAACAACACAACACCTCAAGGGCCAAAAGATCTCTTCTCCTGATTCAGTCAAACTGAGGGTGACTCATGGTAATTACGACAGCTTGCTTAGGGCTCATGATTGGTCATTACTTCAGGAGGAAAAAAAAAAACAAACAGAAAACACAAAACAAAAAACACCAACCAAAAGCACATTTCAACATCTGAACATCTGTCTTGTGATGTCTAAAAATTAGTTTATCTGACTTTTTTTAATGTGTCAGTGTCGTGTCCTATATTATAAAACCTTATGGTTATTAACTTCTCCCCTATCTATATTTATGTGTTTAGATATCTGACCATAAATACGTTAAAATCTTGGTTTCAATTCTGTTAAACAGAATGCCTGGGACACTCTCTATTGTAAATGCTGCCATTGTTTTCAAGTCTAGCAATCCAGCATCTTTGGATTTTCCACCCTCCACTGCCATGCAGCATGGCTGTCCTGGTATCGTGAAGATTCTCTGATACATGTTTCTCTGTGCAGGCCTACCTACAACCAGCCGAGGAGGAAACCTCCACACTGTGTAGGGATTTGGGGGAGAAGAAGGAACAGCTTGCGTAAGGAAGAGAATGGGTTGAGAATATATTTTAATCCATTGCTGGAAAACAAGAACTGAATCGGCAGCAAACTAAATACCACAGATTATAGAAGGTTAAAGCTAAAAATAATATTTTTGATGGAAAAAAAATGAGACCTTTCATTTTACCAGTGAGGGAGTGAGAAGCAAGGAGAGGGTAGATAAATTGTTAGGTCCTTTAAAAGAAAAGGTCTCGTGGATCATCACAGTCATGCTACTACAGTTTTCATGAAGTTTCTTTAACCCCTAACGGAGTATATAAGCCTTTTCTCTATAACAGTTATGCTGTATGGAAATGTTTGATCTCGGGGAAGTTGAAGGTAAGGAAAGTGGAAGAAAGACTGCAAATATTCCCTAAATCTTATTGTAAATCAACAGTTACTTTTTAAATCCCCTCAAATCTTTCTCCCTCCAATAGTCTAGTTAGGAGTCTAATAAGTTTTCAAACTACCTACGGAAATAGAAGACTTGAGTCAAAAGTATCTTAGATATTAGAAAAGGGAGTGGAGGGAAGTATGCATGTTCTGTGGTGGCTTCTTGAATACAAGACTTCTTTTTATTTGCTAATTTATAACCAAGAGGCCAAGATCCAGTTTATTCTCATTACCGACTCCTGAAAAGGAGAAATACCTTCTAACACTCTTAACCTCTTACAACAAAAAATTCCACACAATGTTCTAATGGAATTACATATAAAGAATGTTGTGTTTCAGTGAAATGTTGAATGCTAAACCAACAGGCGAATGTCAAGATACCTCCATTTTCTAACCACACACAGAAATCACAACTTATTCGTGACTCCCAGATCTTAAACGGACATTCATACTGGTACATACCAAGGACACATGACAGTACATCATGTCTGATTTTTCAAAGGAAAACAACCAAAGAGAAATGGCAACAGAACTAAGAAGCTTCCATTCAAAAGGGTGTGCATACATACGTGTATGTCTGGGTGTCTGGGTGTGGTTATGTAGTTAATGGAAGAGAAAGGCGATGAAATCGGAAGAGAATGTAGGCACTAGAAGGAATTTTCATGTAAACATCATTGCAATAAACTGATGGCCCATCTGATCTTGAATTACTTTATAATGGATGTGGATGGCCAAATGGAGGCCCAGCTACATTTACTTCTTGTTTTAAAGTTTTTGAAGCACTCCCCAGGCTTCTCAGTAGACTGGTCTTGAATTTCTTTCTACAGTATCTGGTGCAGAATATAAAACCACCATCAGGTGTATTTCAGTATGAGGGAAATTCTTCTGGGTAACTTTTTCCCTATCTTCTCTCCAAGCTTACACATTCCCATCAAATAATGTGTCTCTTTTTTGAAGCTTGTCCTTAAAAATGGGGTCAAAGTGTAGAAGATATCAACATTCAATTCACAGTACCAGAGAAGAAAATGTAATGGCTTTCTACCTCTTATTGTATTTTATTGCTAATTTTTAAATAATCCTATTCCAGTTAATCAATCAGTAAATACTGACGCTAGTACAAGATAATAACACCTTACTTCAGAGATGACAGGAGTTAGCTAGATTGTCTTTGTTCAGAAAGTCCAGATTTAATAGCCTATAGATGTATAGTTTTTCTATGTACGAACTGTATTTTTTGTAGAAAACTGTCAGCTTTACTCAGCAGCTATCTCTACCCAAAGGCATATCTATTCTAGATTAAATGTCAGTCCTCTCGTCTCTTCTTCCTGCTTTTCTATGGGCACAGAAATAGTTTATAGAAAGTGAAAAATTATTTTTGGGTCTAGTGATATTGACTTGGATTTTGATTTTGGAAATTCAATTTAGGATATTTTAAGTGTACACATCTGCTTACTGCTTAGTATAAAGCTAATAATGAAGCTCATTAAATAACATGTAATAAAAACTAATATACAAAAGGAAATTTTCATGGTACTGTAACATATTTGCAATAAGAGCCTTTTGCTGGTAATTGGAAGATTCGGCTTCACTTCACTGTTTAATCACCCACAAAACTGTTTATTGCCCTATATATTCCTCCAACAAGAACATTATCCTTTTAATGTGCCCCTCAGAAAACCAGGGAGCACTGCACAGTTTTAACACATGCTACTCTTTTCAAACAACACAGCCAAATTTTAATCTGACCATCAGGCTCTGATAATATATCCTAAAATTAGTATATATTTGAACAGAATGAAGCTATTATTTGATGCAGAATGACCCAATTATGGGGTTAAGACATATATAACAACTGCAACATAAACTGTGTGTATTAAATACTAACTTTTCATTAAAAATGGTTGATCCTTAGTTTAGACCATACAATTTTTTTTAACTCTTGCCATATTTTATTCATAAGTGTGATTAAGTATGGATATACATGTGGATATGTATATATACATGGATACATCTGGATATACATGTGTATATCCAGAGAGATCTATTTATTCTCTTTCTAAATATTTTCAATAAACAATTACAAACTAGTAATTTTTTTACTTATAAAGTTACTTCTCACCATCATTAGGAAAAAAAAACTAGTTTCCTTTAATAATTCACAGACAAAAATAATTGATTAACAGATTATTTAGAATATTGTTTAGAAGACTTTAAAACTTAAGTATTTAAAAGGATGATTGTCTTGCTCTAGCCTGTTTTTATTTCTGCACAAACATGCATATTCTATAATAGCCAAAATCTAAATATAGCATCTGTTCTTCTCTTATTTATCGAGCACCTATACTATGTACCGGTTGCTACGCCAGGCTCAGGGATATAAAGACAAAAAGAGGTCTCTTTTCCAAAGGAGTTTGGAACCTTGTCAAGAGCAAGATATCTAAACAGATCATTACAATGTACTATGCAATGCTATCATGGAGTTGCTACAAGGTACAATGGAAATAGGTGGGGAGGGAAGTGAGTCTTACTGGGGAAGCAGAAGTTTCTTGGGCTGGTAAGCCTAGGGAAAGCACCCTCCACAGGATGAACAACATTTGGTAGAATGGAAAAGATCTGGTTAAGTACAGTTGTCTGCTAAAGTAGTGTAAGTTGGAAAGACTTTGAGAGAATACCTTGGAGGATTTTATTTGTCATCTAACGGAGCTCAGGCTTTGTACTATGGGTGAGGAGGAGTTGCAGAACAAGCTTTATAAACAAGAGACATGGTAAGATTTTCATGTGAGAAGGTCACTTAGGCAGCACTGTGAATGCCAGAATTAACAAGAAGTTAAAGGCAAGAAGACCACTGAAGAAATCACTATCAAAATCAATCAGGTCAAGACATGGAAAGGTGAGAAGGAAGACAATGATATGAGAGGTATTTAAGAGGTAATGGGCAATAGTCTTTGGGGTTCATTTGATGGTGCTTGAGAAATAGGGAGAAGCCACTAGTGAGTCCCAGATTTCTGAAGCCATCCATGGGGTATCAAGATCCTACCCTCGGAGACAAAGCAGAAAAGGAGGCTGCAGCGGAAGTCGGAGAAAGGATATGCAATTACATCCTTTCTGTGTGAGTTTGACATCTCTAGGAAAGCTTCAAGGAATGGTACATGGTAGGCACTTAGACTGTGGCACATACACGTCATAGTTCATGTGGAAGATATAGGCTAGAGATCATGTTAGTGCCCCATTTGTTTAAAGCACTGTTTTGATCCCACAGTTATAGCGGACTTGGCTACAGGTAGTGCATAATGAGAAAAGTAGTAGGCCAACCACTGACTCTGACAAACACTGATTGTGGAGTGAATGGGAAAACCACAAAGAATATCAGCTAAGTTCGTTCAGAGAAATAATCCTTAGAAAACTTAAAAATTATATTCATGGACACATTTTTATTCTAAACACCAACCGTTAATTTGTTGGAGACCTTGTTTTGATAACTGCCTTTACATAGAAAATTGTTAAGACAGAGAACTTTAAATACCGAGAGTTTAAAAAATTACCCTTTCTAATGGGATATGCAGGCCTGCACTTAGCTTTGAGTTACAGTTAGCGAAGAGAAAGAGCAGGACTCTTTACCAGCATAAATCATTAGACGGTCCCGTCTAGTAGTCTTGCTTCCCTTTTACAGGAGAAGGGTTTATTCATGCAAATTGTATATATTTACACATTTTTATTACATTTCCTATGTACCAGGGAGTGTTTGAGGGATTACATGTATAATAATAAGCTAAGTAAATTAAATTATATAGCATTAAGATCGATTCTCCATTACAGGTGTAATGGAGAAAAATAAAGTAGGGAAGGAGAGTAGGAATTTCAGTGGTGGACTGAAGGGCTAACAATCAAAGCTGGCTTCATGGATATGTGGCCGATACTGTCACACAGGGCCTCACGCTCAGAAGGCCTTCACATTGTCTTTGAAGCTGCACTGTCACCAACTTGAACACCCTAGTAACTTTTTAACATTTGGCCCTTTAAATGATATAGTCAGACCTGGTTGCAAACGTACATACAGTGGATGAGGAAGCCCTTCGTGTGTGGCATCCTCCATGTGGCTCCCCAGATGTACTCTCAAGCTTCCTCTAAACTCTTCTTTCAAGGGCGCTGACCACATAGACTTTATCAATGAATTCCTTTGCCCTCTGGCTTCAGATCTGGTTCAGACAATAAGGAGCCTAAGCGGGAGTTCAAAAGGTTGGTGCCTCTCTCAAGGGGCCCCTGTCTACCACCTCTGTTCTAGGTTCTGCAGATGTTCCCACTTCTTGTCCACCTAAGACCCATCTAAGGCTCTGCGATAGGAGGCGTGACATATTCACATCCCTCCCGGTCTCTCTATTCTCTGCCCACAACACTGTTAAACTTGAAGTTTTTCTCACTTGAGTAGGCCATCCGTGTTCTGCAACTACTCTGACTGAAGAAAACACACACACACACACACACACACAAAAACACCTCATTAAGAAGGTGCCTTGAGTAGATCTACGTGAGTAGATTTCAGTAAGAGCTGAAGGAGAAGCCATGCAGCCATGTGGAGGAAAAGGATCCCAGGCACGGGGGACAGCCAGGGTTCCAAGGTAGGGGGTTGCCTCTTGAATCAGACAGGATCTATCAACCACAGTGAGACAAACCCGGGCTGCAGTCTTTAATTGTAAACGAAGCTTAACTGGACACAGCCACGTCTATTCATGGTATTATCTGCGGCAAATTTTTGTGCTAGAACATCAGACTTTGGTAGTTGTGACTGAAACCATATACCCACAAAACCTGAATTATTTACTTCCTTTTCCGTTGACAGAAAGGATGTACTAACCTCTGAGTGAGGGGACTAGGAAGGAGACCAGAGAGTCTGGAGTTTCGTGGCTGAAAGGAGGAAAATAGATGATAATGGTGCGGAGCTCACAGGACGGTGGAGGGGTTACAGCCTTCTGAGCCACTGGAATGGGAAATTGCGAAATTCCGAGGAGAAGACTCTTATCTCACCAGGGGAACTAAGACTGTTGCCTTAGGGATAGACTGAAGCAAGAAAAAGAAGCAGAGAGATCAGTAAGGGACACGTGTGAAGGCCAGGATGGAAATGATTATAGTTTAGACCGGGGGGGGGGGGGGGTAGCACTGAAACTGGTGAGAGATGGTCAGCATTTAGATGGGTGGGGATGGTAAAGTCAAAATGATTTTCTGCTGGATTGAATGTGAGCTGTGAGACGGACTGACTCCTGTGGTTGTCCTGAATGAGCACTGGGAGTATGGACTGGTCATTAACTGAGTTGGGGAAGCCGGTGGGAGGGACTAGGAACCTAAGGGTGGGAATGGCAGAACATGGAAGTTCTTTTTTTTTTTTTTTCAGATATTCTAAGCTTTAAATGTGGATTGTACACCCAAACAGTTATGACGAGGATGGAAAACATGCTGTCCTGGGAGTTCAGAAAGTGTTTCAAGGAGGAAGGAAGGAGGAATTTACTGTGTCAATGCAGCTGAAGGTCAATTAAGAGGAGATTGGGAAAAAACCCTGCAACCAACCACTTGGAGGGCACTGATAAATTTTCCCAAGAGCAGTTTTGGTGGAGTAGTGTGGGTGAAAGCCTGATGAGAGGAGGACTGAGTGAGAATTAGAGGAGAGGAAAGACACACTGGGTATGGCCAATTATCTGAGAAGAGTTTCACAATGAAGAAAAGGAGAGAAGTATTAAGTTATTAGAGGTAGAAGCTGAGGAGACAGACTTTTAACAATGGACTAAGTAACAGCCTGCTAGCATGCTGTTAGGAAAGACCTTATAGACAGGAAAATATTGATGATGCAGAAGAGAGGTTAAGAATTGCTACACTGATGTCCTGGTAGGTTAAAAGGGATGAGTTCTAGTAAGTACCAGTCTTAGCTATAAGCAGAGAGAGTTCTCAGGACATGTGACACTGAGCTATTTAGTAAATAACCAATCAATCAATATTGACTTTCAGTCTTCCCACAATAAAACCTCCTAATACTTTGTGAACAGTTAGGATATTAGTGTATAATTAAAATCCTGAAGTTCATTTTACTGTTTTGTCACTGATGAGCTCCAAGACCCCAAACAAGACATCCAACCTTTCTATGACTTAGTTTGCCTTTGATTATGAAATAACAGTATCTCCTGGTCATTGCAGTGCCTGGAAAACTTAATAGGTTATTCAAGTAAACCTTCCCAGGCTCCAAATTTCTCTGATGTTTGCTTGCTATAGAACTGCATATAGAGAAAAAAAATGAAAGTTATTTATAGACTCAGATGTCTACCTACTAGCAAGAGTCATGTGGAGGTCTTTTCATGGTACATTATTCCTATTTGTGGATCTTCTTAAATTTCCTCCAAATGAAAAATATTTACTCTCTAGGACTTAACACTCTCTAAAATTGAGTTTCATTTCTGAGAAGACTTATCTCTTATATGAACAGGATACATTTAATCTAGTTGCCATTATTTCCACAAGAATCTTGCATGCTATGCTTAACTGTGGATTCTAAATACACCCTTTTCATCCTTAGAGAGCCAGCTCAAAGGTCATTGCCACTCAAAGGGATTCCATTCTCCCTGGTGAGAATGTCTCCTGAGTCCCCATTTCGTTCTGCTCATCCCTGTGTTGCAACACAGATCAGGCAGCCTTGGAGTGATGTGTTGACATTTCTGTCTCTTCCTTCAGACTATGAGCACCTTATCTTATTCTCTCCAGAGTTCTCAGAGACTTCCACAGAAAAGATATGAAATAAATATTTGCTGAATGAATGAGTGCCAATGTATACATTTCAGAATGGAGCTTGATCAAATACAATGGAATGATATGCAAGTCAAGAAATGGAGTAAGTGGGTACAGAAGGTGTGTGTACATGTCCACGAGAGAGATTCATAGTACATACACTTACCAATTCTGAGGATTTTATAAAAACACTCTAGTTTTCAAAGATTGCTTTGGTAAACAGAATCAAGGAACACTTTCTTGACTAGGCTTTTTAATATTAAGAGCATATTTCTGAGCTGTTCTGCTTCCTCTCTTTGTAACATGTTATATACACACTGAAGGGTTTACATGTTTTTTCTTTTTTTTTTTTTAAGATTTTATTTATTTGACAGAGATCACAAGTAGGCAGAGAGGCAGGCAGAGAGAGAGGAGGGCAAGCAGGCTCCCTGCTGAGCAGAGAACCCGATATGGGGCTCGATCCCAGGACCCTGAGATCATGACCTGAGCTGAAGGCAGACCTGAGCCACCCAGGCGCCCTACAAGTTTCTTTAAGTACATAAATGCCCTCATTCGACTTTTATTTTGGAGAAATATTGACAGCAATGAACTACTGAAGGCATAGCTCTAATATCCTCAAATAAGAGAACATACAAATGAACTGGCTTTACATTATGTCAATTTTCAGCATTGCACATCCTGATAGAACTAAAGTTGCTTATGTTATCAGATTTACTTTTTCCCAACCTATTTCCTCTCTTCCTCCTGCTGCGAGGTCTCTGTCTTTGAATTCTCTTAAGTTTTTAATAGACAATCTGCTTCAGCACTTTTTGAGGAGAAAAAAATTTTCCTTCCCCCTGACCTCCCCAACAATGGCAGTTAAGCCTTCCATTTAATATGAAATCTAGTGGAGATATCTGTGCTTTGTCATCCAAAAAAAAAAAAATTTCTTATTTTTCTAATTATTATCTCCTTATCAGCCTTGGGTTAAGAATTCACTTGCCTTTGCACCACCTTGAGAATTCAGTCTTAATTTTCCACACCCTGCCTAAGATAGAATCATTCCTTTTCTGTGAGTGTTTATCTGCATCTGACTCAGAGAAGTTGTTTACATCCGATGTTGGACCACCCTTCACATTAAGTTTAAATTGGAAACATTTTTTTCTAATAAAGATAATCTGTATCCCATTTGTCTTCAGGAAACTGTAATAATTCAGCAATAGATGAAAATGTTTCAGAGCTGTGAAAGGCTTTGAAGCTGATGTTTTCCATTATCAGTTGCTTGTGTAGGTAAATACATTGAAGGTCAGAAATAAAATGCCCACACCAACCACTAGGAAGTCAAAGCTCTCATCTGTTACGAACGGCTTTCAGCTTATAAAAAAAAGGAGTTGTTGTTGTCCCCAACTCCCGGAGGGCAACTACTGGGAAGGAAGTGCCTAGAAGATACCAGATTACACTGAAAGGAAGGAAAGAAAACAAAACCACTTTTGTTTTCCTCTGAACACACCACAGAAATGGACTTTTTGTGTGCTTTATTTTTGTTCTATACCATGTTTATTTGAAAATGTCTCCTAGCCCTCAATAGCCAGAAAATCTCAAAAGCTTTGTTGACTATTACATTTCTGACTGAACACTTATTTCTTATTACAAGTGTAGAACACCACCTATGGTCACTGCCACTGGTACCTTACAAGCATCTTGCAGATCCCAGAGAAAACCAGGGCCCGACTAACCACAGAAGCCAGACCATAGGTCAAACCAGATTTCTGAGTTACATAAATGGGCTTACTGGGGTGGAGGAAAAAAGAGAGCATACACTACAATGCACTAATGGCAAGAAAAATTAGTGAATTAAAAGCACTGGCTGCCAATCATGGAACTTGCTGTTGAGTCAGGGACAAGGAGAGTTATTGGTGGAATCACAGCAGCTGTCTCCCTGGGCAGCTGAGATTCAAGGTAGCCCAACCTTCAGTCCATCAAATCTTCAGTGTTTGGTCTTTGCTAACCTAACACGGTGGTATTCCACATGGGACTGCTAGTGATTTCTCAGTCTTTGGGATACCTACCACTCCACCAGAAAAACAATGGACTGCTTTAAAAGAAGTCATGACATCTTGAGGATGGAAGTGGTAAAAAAGAGAAAAGTATAGAAATTCCTTTTTATTCACCTTACATCAAGCCCACTGATTACATAGAGAATAAAGCTTTCCCATGATTAATAATGTCATTTCTATGACAGAAAATCTTGACTTCTTCACCTAGATTGAGATATACTATTAAGGTAGACTTAGACCCATATACACTGGTTAGAAGAAATCAAGAACAATATACTTGAGTCCAACCTAATGATCTCCAAAACTCAACATATTTTAAAGAAGAATTGGAACACCATAAAATTGAAGTAGATATGCATCCATCAGGTAGATTTTAAATTTTTACAAGAATAATTATACTCATCAGATACTTACTCTAGGCTCAGAACTATACATAAATGGCTAATCTAATTTACATGTATCATCTAATTTAATCATTACAACCACCTTATGAGGTAAATAGAATTATGAATCCAATTTCACAGATGAGGAACTTGAGGTTTAAAGAATTTAAACAAACACACCTAGCTGTTAATTGGAAGCCTGAGCTCTTAACCTCTATGCCACACTACTGACTATAAGTCAAAACCTGTTCATTTCTCTAACTTTTGACTCCTGGTGTCATCATGACAATGGTCAGGTCTATATGATATACTTAGTGTTCAGTTTTTTCTATACCTAAATATGGCCTGTAGTCCATCTGGCCAGTATCAGGTCCCAGCACATTTGTGGAGCTTCTATCTAGACCAATGCCTTGAATTCTTTTTCCAACAGAGACATCATCCCTAACCTTCCAAAGAATCATGAAACATGAAAATATCTTAACAGCTATATTAAAGCATTTTAAAAGATTTAATTGGGACTCATTTCATTTGCCTCATAATGTATTTCTAAATTTTATTTTTCCTAAAGGTGGTGAAAATGAACTTTTCAGTGTTTCTATCAGAGGAGGAAAAAGGGCTTTTGGTAAACATACCACTTTTTTCATCATTAAAGTATTTCAAGATGGTATAAAATGTACAAAATACTTGAGCTATAGTACAATGGAAAAATTCTAAATTGCTAAAATTGTGGCGGGGGTGGGGAGAGCCCATGAGAACTATAAATCCTGATCTCTCATTCCATGGAAGTAAAACAGGTCACAGCCTGCACAGTAAGGTCATTATTGGCTGTAAAGTGGCAGGTTACGATACAGACCTTCATTTGGACAATTTATCACATTGCCTCAATATGCCCTCTAGATTTATGTTAGTGTCAGGGTTACCCTCATTCTCCAAGTCACCTTTGCCTCAATATTTTGTATTTATCCTTCATTCCTTTGGGTCCATCTTAATCTTCACACAAGCACCAAATCTTATTATTTTTTCTTTAAGTAGCTTTGTCTGAGAGGGCACAGGTCAGAGGCAGGTTGGTAGAAATGAACTAGTGAAGTCTTCTGGAGGTCTCTAAGGAAATCTTACCTGCTGAATTGAGTTAATGTCCACTTGTATTTTGGACATTTGCCCAGAAGCTAGTGGACAGCAGGGACTTTTAGAAGCAACACAATTCCCAAAAACATAAAGCAAAAAATAAAAGGCAATGTTTGGAGATCAAGGGCAGCCATAAAAATGTTTTGTACTCCATCTTATATTTGATTTGGAAAACATTTTCTCCGTGTCTATTATTAATCAGCATTTTTTTAAAGGTTTAATTTAAATCATTCTCTTTTCCTGTAACACTGTATGTCATAAAACCATCCTGTGAGCTAGGGAATAGCTCCATGGTAACAGAGTCTCAAACATCAGCACAGGATGGAGCTTTCAGTGTGTGATCACAGTTCAGAAGAGGAGGAGGAGAAAATGATGAAATTCTATACTTGGTCTCTTTCCTTCTTTGGGGTAGTATCCTGTGAAAGAAGTCCACTGTCTTGTGAGGCAATTGGGAGTGGAAGAAAGGGGTATGGCGTCAAGGGGAAAAGCAAGCTTAAACTGTTGGAGGCTAGTTGTAGAATTTCAAGGTATGAAATAAATCCTTTATTTTAGTTCCCTAAAGAGATGGAAAATGCATTTCCTATTCAATAGAGCAGAAAAGAATTCTCTACCCTGATGCCACACTTGACAGCACATTACTGAAATAGATCCATTCATTCATTCACTCATTCAAAATCCACTGGGTGCTTACAATTCATAAGCGGAGCCATGTAGTAGGCAGTATGCTAGGGTCCAAGGCCATGGACTTTTGTACGGTCAATTTTTGTGAAAAACTAATGTACAGCTTATCCAGACAATGGATTATTATTCAGTGCTAAAAAGAAATGAGCCATCAAGCCATGAAAAGACATGGAAAAAAACTTAAATATATATGGCTAAGTGTAAGAAGTCAATCTGAAAAGGCTATACACTGTATGATTCCAACTCCATGACATTCTAGAAAAGGCAAAACTATGGAAACAGCTAAAAGATCAATGGCTTCTGGGTGAGGGGAAGAGATGAATACATAAGTTATGAAGTATTTTTAGGGCAGCAAAAATATTCTATATCATATTACAATGATGGATATAGGTCATTATACATTTGTCCAAACCCACAGAATGCACAACACCAAGAGTAAACCCTGAGGTAAACCATGGTCTTTGGGTGATGTGACAATGTACATTCCTTCTTGGTTTAAAGCAAAAAGATGTACTATTGTGGTGAGTAATGTTGATAATGGGGAGGCTAGGCATGTGTGGGGATAGAAAGTACATGCAAAATCTCTGTCCCTCCTTCTCAATTTTGTTGTAAACCTAAAAGCCGTTCTGAAAAAAATTAAGGTCTTTAAAGGAATTAGAACGCTTAAAGATGAGTATTATACACAGAATGAATTAAACAGTCCCCTTTAAAAAAGAGGGCTGTTCTAGAAGCTGGACCCCAAAGCTATACCTGAACACTACTAATCAGGGGGAATCTTCTCCACTTGTCTAGTCATTGTTATGTAAAACTGACAAGAAACCTAGTCTTTATAAAACATCATAATTTGCCTGCCCAGTTCAGCTAAGCCTCACTAATTTAGAATAACAGGGTTTAAAGCAGGGGAATGGTGAATTAAGGTAGTCTCTCAAACAAGGGCCATTTTAAACTCTCAGCATCGCTGCTGGACAGAGATCCTCCTTTAAACAACTGGGAGTATTTTATATTTTGAGTTCAGAGAGTCTTTAGGTGGATGGGTGCTTCTAAAGTGCCTCAGGGTGTTTAATACCACTTGTTCTTCTAATCTTGTTTGCACTATTAATTTGGTTAATAGGTTAGTAATCCTTTCTTTGTAGATAGCAGGAAAGTAAACTTCAGCCCAGCACTTTTCTAAATTATTACATCCTCTGAACAAATGGGGTACAGATTAATGAGGTTTTACTCAAAGCTTTGAACTCACAGGAGCCTTAAATGAAGCAACACATCCTTGTTTCCATTTAATGAAAACAACAATCAAGAAATGTAAATCTGACTTGAATGCAGGGTAAAAGAACTGGGTAACTACTGCCAACATTGAAATCACATTCAAAGTGGATCTCCTGGCAAAATCAAAGGACTCTGACCACCCGCTGACAATGCTAACTACACAATCATTTAAAGAGGAAAAAAAGTCACATATCCTCCCTTCTTAGCTGCAGAGAGGCTCACAATATTACATAAAAATGTATGTTATTGCATATTAACAAACACCAGAGTTTCTTATTTTAAGGTTTTTAGTTCAAAAACTTAAGAGCCTTTCCTTCTCCAATGTGCCAAACATACCCATTTATTTCACCAAAAGGAAAATGAGTAGCGAGACTATACAGTTACAGAAAGTCTTTTCTTTCTTATCAGCATATCACATTTAAGCTTTTAAGTAACTCATTGATATTGGGAATTCTCCATATAAACCATAATTCATTTCAACAAAACCATGTAAAAAAAATTGTGAACTTGCCAAATCAACAAACATGTATTTTGAGATGATTGCCCATAAAGTAGCACTTAATTACAATAATAAAAAATTCAAATGTAGGAGAAATGAGTACCTCCATGAAAGAGTTATGACCCCAAAGAATGAAAACAAGTATCCAGCTTTTTTTGTGTTGCTGAATTATTTGAGAAGAAATTGTTAGTATCTAAATAGAGCATCACTACCCCTGAATCACAGTACTCAAAAATCTATCAAACTCAAAATAACTACTCTCCTTTTACTTCTAATCTTCTAGCCAACCAAGATGTTATTAAAAATATTAAAAACTGCCTAATAACTTTATGGTTTCTTTCATTGATCCAAGGTGACAAAGGGAAGAGCTACTGAAATCCATACCACTCTAGTGAAGGCTCAAACTCAAATTCAAAACCACAATTTTTTCATTTGTAAAATGGAAAAAAAAGTCAAACTAGATATTCCGTTGGTTTATTCTTAGTCAACAATCCAAAAAGAAAAAGCTTAGTGTCTGTAATACAATTCACTGTCAAGGTACAAGATAGCTGGTACACTTGAGGGTACAGGATTTCAATACACAACTTGGTAGACTAAGAGGCATGGTTTTCTTTTCCCTTCATAAAGTATTATATGCCTAGAGTAAATCAGATTGCTAAGGTTAATGATGAATAGAAGTTTCTAACCATAAATATTATCATAGGAACTTAAATACTTACAGAGGAGAGTGATAGGCATATTTATATCCCTAAAGAGAAGGCAAGATTACTAATGAGATCCCGTTTGCAAAAATTGCGGGTAGGCTGAAGCAGTTATGGCTCTAAGTATACATGCCTATTAAAAGTGAGGTGGGGGGTCACTATTGGCAGAGGAGTATGCAGAGTATTTTTCAAATGATTTCCTCAACATGACATTACCATAATCACTTTATATTTAAGATTTTTTAAAGTTTAGCATGCAGTACTTTGCGTCTATAATTAGGGTATGCTGCCACTAGATGGCAGTAATGTTAGGTCAGATAAAATACATTCAAGGTTATCTTTAAAGTACCTACTAGCATTGTATACATTATACTTGCATATATACATGTCCTTACCCTATAAAAAGCTTACTTTTAAATGAATTTTTGCATGACAGGTAAGCCTTATTAAGATAACAAGTTACATTAGTACTAGAGAACAGTTTTTTAAAAAAATCCAAATACTGAGATTCACCTTTATTGTCACCGATTTAATCCAGTTTCTAACAATTTTTTTTACATTAATCCAATTTAACCATTTTTATGCATTAATCAGAATATCTGGGACTTCAGGGTATTTTGGTATCAAAGCTACTTCTGTCAATATTCTATTTATTTGAAATATTTTTCCATTTTATGTACAGGATGATTATGCTGCCAAAACTGTTAGAATCGCTTAAAAGGAAGGGCTTTAGTTTACATTTGAAGGCTTCTTAGGAAGTTTAAATATATTTTTAAATTTTGTGACATATGATAGCCTATTACTTATTTGTATATCTAATATGGGGGATAATAAAGGATACCCAAGGTCTCATCATTCTATATCAGAATTACATAATGGCAAATACTGTCTATGATGCTTCATCCTGATTTCATTCTCGGTGGTCCTTCCAAGTGATAATTTTGATCCAGCCTTTTGTGCTTATCATTTTATTTCTTTAAAAAAAAAAAAACAACGTAGTTTCCAACTAGTTCATTTTAATCTATTTTAATTACTGAAACATTTAGATTCCTTTCCAGTGTCTTTGTGTGTGTGTGTGTGTGTGTGTGTGTGTGCACATGCACACACACACACACAGATGTGCTTGAAATCTATTCTACGTTTTCTATTTTTCTTCTTTCTTGGTTCTTTTGCCCTGCTGGTTTACAATTTCACTTTTTTTCCTTGACTAGTTTGACAGTTCCCATTCTGTATTTTCTCCTTTAGTGATTTCCCTAGAAATTTCAGTATGTTAATTTTGTTAGTTTCTTCCTTTCCAATTCTTTCATTACATTCTTTTTTTTATTTATTTTTTATTTTCAGCATAACAGTATTCATTATTTTTGCACCACACCCAGTGCTCCATGCAATACATGCCCTCTATGATACCCACCACCTGGTACCCCGACCACCCACCCCCCGCCCCTTCAAAACCCTCAGATTGCTTTTCAGAGTCCATAGTCTCTCATGGCTCACCTCCCCTTCCAATTTACCCCAACTCCCTTCTCCTCTCTAACTCCCCACGTCCTCCATGCTATTTGTTATGCTCCACAAATAAGTGAAACCATATGATAATTGACTCTCTCTGCTTGACTTATTTCACTCAGCATAATCTCTTCCAGTCCTGTCCATGTTGCTACAAAAGTTGGTATTCATCCTTTCTGATGGAGGCATAATACTCCATAGTGTATATGGACCACATCTTCCTTATCCATTCGTCTGTTGAAGGGCATCTTGGTTCTTTCCACAGTTTGGCAACTGTGGCCATTGCTGCTATAAACATTGGGGTACAGATGGCCCTTCTTTTCACTACATCAGTATCTTTAGGGTAAATACCCAGTAGTGCAATGGCAGGGTCATAGGGAAGAAGATCTATATTACTGGGTGAAGGAAGTGATGGTAACAGATATCCTGATCTTCTTCCTGATTGTAAAAGGAAAGGCTTCTTATTTTTTACCTTGGAATGGTATTTTGTTGTTCACTTTTGATAGATACATTTTATTAGGACAACAGAGTCCCCTTCTGTTCTTTGGAAAATCTTTAGGACAATAAATTAAGGTCAAATATTATCAAATGTTTTTTCATCTGAATAAACATATCCTTTTCTCCTTTAATCTGTTGATAAAAATGAACTAGATTTTGTGTTTTCTAGTGTTAAACCCTGCAAATATGTAATAAACCCCTTTGGTCATATATTTTACATATTGTTAGACTTGGTTTACTAATATTTAAAGAGTCTCACAATAGGGTTATGAATTTTTTTTTAACTTGTGGAAATGTCTCATTTACTTCTCAGTCTAGAAGGCATTACAAATAATTTCTGGTGTACTTTTTCCACATCTAGTTATACTGCTATAGATGTCTTTCAGAATAAAGAGTTTCCTATACTTGCAGAAGCAAAACTCAGGGATGTTTTCATTCTTTGTCTCTTATTATTTTTAGGGACGGCATTGTTTAACTTCTGGTTTTTCTGACCTTCCTACAAAGTATATAGCAGAGCAATTACAGTCATAAGATTATAAAGCAAAACCCCATCATTACTAACTTGGTGAAAAGAAATATTCCACTCACTGTATTATCCTTTCAGAAGTGAAGATGAGAAAGATCTCAATGGTCATTTCCTAAGGTTCTCCCCGCCGCCTTTGGGGGTGTAGAGAAAGGGCTATGTTATAAAGACCTCAAAACAGCTAAATTTACAACAACAACAAAAAAAATCAAAGCTTATTAAATCTAGACTTTCCCCCCGTCATTTTTCTAACTGACTATGAAGAAATGCCACAAGGGGATCCATCCTTCTGGGGTAGAACGAGCACCCATCTGGAGGTCTTCAGGTACCTAACCCATTCCTTTGAGAAAAGCCTTTGGTGCTAAGTTGACCAGGATGAAGTCTTCTGACTGAAAAGATGGAACTTCTCTAAGGAAAGGCTTTTAAGGTGAATAAAGGATGTAGGAAGTTTAAAGGGCTGAATGTCACAAAGGGTCTTTATTTAACTACAGCAATGCACTTTATGGAGCACTTCTTGTGTGTCAGCTACTTTGGCAAGCCCTTGTCCCACATATCTTCTGTAACCTTCCTAACATAGGAAGCTGGTGGTGTCATTAGCCCCATTTTACAGCAACAGAGGGCTACAAGTCATGTAACTTGTCCCAAACAACCCAGATTGGAGGTAGAAGACCCTGGACTTGAAATCAAGCATTTTGTTTCTAAAGGTATTGTTCATCTCTCTGAAGCAAGAAGTTATAAACTGGGGTTCATTAGGGTAAAAGCTTTATAAGCTATAGATTTAAAAATTATCAACTTTGGCAGAAATTCCCATTATAGTGTTGTATCATTTACTTATTCATACGTATAGTCTCTTCTGCTAAGGAATGAAGTCAGAAAAACAATGATGTAGCTTTGTATCATATGCAGTTTCCTAATATTTTTCCCAGAAGAAATAGTAGCTGAATACATCTGAATGCAGTACTGTACCTGAAGCCCAATCAATTCATTCAGTCTTTCTTGGCTCAGGTTGTCTACCTTACCTGTCCCGAGAAGAGCTTAATGCAGTTCTCCTGTGTACTTGTTCGTTTTCGTCTTGTTTTTATAATTCAATAGCCTCCAAACTCCTTCTGAATCTTCCAACAAGCTACCTTCAGTTTTCTTTCAACACTAAACCCTACATTTGCTAAAATATTCACCTACTTATGAAATACGAATTTCACATGTCTTTTCAATTTTTTTAAGTAGGCTCCATGCCTAGCATGGAGTCCAATGCAGGCCTTGAACTCATAACCCTGAGACTTAGACCTGAGCTGAAACCAAGAGTTGGACACTTAATCAATTGAGGCACCCACATGCCCCAGCCAGACTAGTACTATGATTAGGTTTTTTTCAAATTTGTTTTTGCAAGTCCTTTGGTTGCAATGTTGCTTAAGTTTTCACTGGTCTACCTCAAGCCTATTTTTCCCCTTGGAAAGAAACTTGGTCTCTTTCAGAGTGTGGTTTTGCCAGTTATATTTTTAGGATCACATGTATAAGGTTATAGTAGAAATTCTCTATCACTTGGTTATAATTTGTCTGCCATATAATTCTTGCTTCTTAGGACTTTATTAAATACAAGAATTTGTTGTGACTATATTGACTATTGAGTTATCTGCAAGTAAGAATAAATTAAACATTTGCAAACAACACAGAGATCATTTAAATGAATTAGTGAAATACACGCTAAATATAGGTTATACCCAATTATTTTCTGGCTCTTAATAAATTTATATTTGACTCCAATTCTGAAGGGCTTTAACTTGTCAAGTATTAGTGAAACAATATAAATGTATGTGACCTAGAAAAGTAGTTTTTCATTTCTTATTTGGGAATAAGAGATTTTCATGGTGGAGATTAGGAGAGGGAATGAAATCACATTAACATATCATTTTTAAATCCCTTTTGAACTCCATTTCCCTTATGAAAACAAATTTACATTTGTTCTTTCTTTTTTTGTTTCATTTCTTCAAGGAACATGCTTAATATTTTGGCTTTCAAGTCTCTTAGAAAGAAGACAGAATCATAACTAATTAGAAATTCTGATGAATTCAGAGAAATTGTAATCAGCAACTTCAAGCAATAAGTATTCAGAGGGTAGGACCTGGTGCTTGAGTTCCCGGTGCTTCTGATGAAACTTCTGGCAGTTTTCATGCTTAATTGGGCCATTGGATCCTGTCTGTGTGAAGGAAGGAAAACAGGGTCCTGGTTGTTTGGCATTTAAAATGATTTGATTAATGATTACCTGGAAGCATTAACTAGAGTCATTATAATGCTATCAGTATTTCCTGTTTTTCTTGTGCTAATATTTACTCTGCAATATGCAAAACTGACCTTTCAGTCTGTCATATAATTTATTTATCCTATTAACTCATATTGTTTTTGCTTATGAGTCAGTCAGTCAGTATAACCTTATCTACTCCAGAACTCGTTTACCAGTTTTAGCAAAGTCGAAAATATCGATCAGAGACACAAGCAAACAATCAGAAAGAGGTTTTACACAGGGGAGGGATTACAACCTCATACCCAAACTTTCTAATTACTTTACTTTCAATATGGGTTTAAGAAAAAAAAAAATTTATTTTGAATTTATATGTGTACCTCAGGATTTCAGCTTTAACTCTCTTTTAGTCGCATTTTTTCCCACCCTCTCCCCCAGGTTGACCTCAGCCAGGTTCATAATTTTGTTTGCCATACATTTGCTAAGGATAATCATTTCCAGATCTCCTGTGCATACTTTTCTCTTTATTCACTTATGCAAGAAAAATACCTGTATATCATCTTAACTCCTCTTTTTCCTTTCTAGGTTTATCCCATTAAACATCAAGTTCAATGTATTCTGTTTCTACCACTGTTTCCAGTGCCATTCCTGTGGTCCAGGAGAGCATCTAGGGTGAGGAGAGAATTGAAATAACCTCAGAAGTGTCCTACCTAGTCTTTCTTCTTCCACCATGCCCCAAATTCATGCTTCATGATAATGCAAGGATGGTTTTCTTAAAGCACAAACTTCTGATAATGTCCCTACTCTGCTTAAAAACTAGTGCTTTCTGTGTAAAACCCGAAGCATGGTATTTAAGACATTTTATGGAGCTGATCTCTTCTTCTGCTGCTTTTATTTAATACTTAGTATGAACCCAACACTGTTCTAGATATGGAGAATACAGCAATAATTGATATACAGGGTCCCTGCCCACCAGGCCTTACCATTAGGGGTTGAAGGTAGAAAGCTTAGAGATGAACACGTATTTACCAATTTCAGGACTGATAGATGCTATGAATAAAATAAGAAGAAATTATGGACAGTGACTTGAAGTTCTTCTTTAATTAAGACTGGCTGGGAAAGGACTCAAGGCAAGGATGGCATGTGAGTGAAGACTTTAATAATAAGCAGAAACGTAAAAACCAGAGGAAACCTTAATTTAAAGATTCTGGGGCTGGAAAGAGCTTAATATGTCTTAGGGACAGAAAGAAGAAGAAAAGACAGACCAGAGCAAAAAAAGATGAGTCCAGTTGAAAGGTGGCCAGATACATAGGGATTTGCAGGTCATTATAAAGAGTTTCAATTCTGTTTCTACTCACAGTGGGAAGCCACTGGTGGGGGGTGCTCAAGTAGAAAGAGGAATAACCTGACTTACATTAAAAGTTCTCCTCATCTATACACCAAAAACTTTAAGACAATGGTGAAAGATAATGAAAAAACATAAATAAATGGAAAGATAGCCTATGTTCATGGATTAGAAGTTAATATGGTTATAATATACATACTACTCAAAGCCATATATTGATTCGCTGCAAATCTTATCAAAATTCCAAGGGCTTTCTTCACAGAAATAGAATGAACAACCCTAAAATTTGTATAAAACCACAAAAGGCTCTGAATAGCCAAAGCAATCTTAGAAAGGACAAAGCTTCAGAGATCACTGTCCTTCATCAATGTCTTAACAGTTTTCAGTGTACAGGTCTTTCACCACCTTTGTTAATTTATTCTAAGTGTTTTATTCTTTTTGATGCAGCTCAAAGTTGGGTTTTCTTAATTTCTCTGACAGTTTCTTTAATAAGTGGGAATGGGAAAACTGGTCAGCTACATGCAAAAGAGTAAAACTAGATCACTATCTTACACCATACATAAAAACTAACTGAAACAGATTCAAAATATGAGTGCAAGATCTGAAATTGTAAAAGTCCTAGAAGAAAGCAGTTGGTAAGCTCCTTGACACGGGTCTTAAGTGATATTTTTTTGGATCAGATTCCAAAGTCAAAGGAAACAAAAGTACAAATAAACAAGTGGGACTACCTCAAACTAAAAAGCTTCTACACAACAAAAGAAATCATCATCAAAGCAAAAAGGCAACCTACTGAATGGGAGGAGATATTTGCAAAGCATATCTCTGATATGAGGTTAATAACCAAAATATATAAAGAACTTATACAGCTCAACAACAAAAAACCAAACCTGATGAAAATGCGCAGAGGATCTGAATAGACACTTTTCTGAAGACATACAAATGGCCAAGAGGCACATGAAAAGATATTTAACATCAATAATCATCAGAGAAATTCAAATCAAAACCACAATGATATCACACTGACTAGATTATGATCAAATATATATGAAGGGCTATTATCAATTACACAAGAAATAACAAGTATTGGAGAGATGTGTTGAAAAACAAACCCTTGTGCACTGGTGGAAATGCAAATTGGTACAACCACCATAGAAAACAGTATGGAGATTCCTCAAAACTTAAGAATGAGATTACTATGTGATCCAGCAATTCCACTGTTGAGTATTTATTCAAAGAAAACAAAAATATTAATTTGAAAAGATGAATACACCCCTATGTCCACAGCAGCATTTCTTATAACAAGCAAGGTATGGAAACAACCTAAGTGTCCATGAATTGTGTGTGTGTGTCTATGTGTGTGGACAGAGACAGACACAATGGAATACTACTCAGCTATTAAAAAGAATGAAATCTTGCTATTTGCAACAACACAGATGAACCTTGAGGGTATTATGCTAAGTTAAATAAGTCATAAGGAAAAAGACAAATACCATATGATTGCAAGCATATGTGGAGAACAGATCAGTGTTTACCAGAGGGGAAAAGGATGAATGGGCAAAAGGGGTAAAGTCGGTCAACTCTAGGGTAACGGAAAGTAAGTAGACTTTGGGGGCAAACACTTCTGTAGTATATCTAGAGGTTGAATTAATAATGTATACCTGAACTTTAAAGAAAAAAAAGCTGGAGGTACACATCTTGATTTCAAACTATATTACAAAACTATAATAACCCAAACAGTATATTGGTATAAAAACAGACACATAGACCAATGGAACAGAATCAAGAACCCAGAAATAAACCCATGAAAAGATGATCAACTAATATTTGATAGGGGAGCCAAGAATACTCAATAGAGAAAGAATTATCTTTTCAATAAGTAGTGTTGGAGAAACTGGATGCCCACATGCCAAAGAATGAAATTGGACCCCCATCTTATATCACTTACAAAAACATTAAAATGGATTAAAGACTGAAATGTAAGCTGAAACTATAAAAGTCCTAGAAGATGAAATAGGGGGAAAAAATCTCCTTGACATTGGTCTTGACATGATGTTTTGGATATGAATGACATCCAAAGCACACACAACAGAAACAAAAATCAGTAAGTGTGAGCACATCAAACTAAAAAGTTTCTACATAGAGAAACAGTCAACAAAATGAAAAGACAATCAATGGAATAGGAGAAAATATTTACAAAACATAAATATGATAAAGAGTTAATATCCAAAATATATGAGGAACTCAGACAACTTAAGAGTAAAAAAATTATCAACTACAATATGAACAGAGAACTTCAACAGTTATTTTTCCAAGGAAGACACACAAATGGCCAAAAGGTACATGATAAGGTGCTCAACATCACTAGGTATCCTAGAAATGCAAGTCAAAACCACAGTGAGGGATCATCTCACACTTGTTACAATGGCTATTACTTAACAAAAACAAAACAAAAACAAGAGGTATGTGTTGGCAAGAATGTGGAGAAAAGAGAAACCTATTCAGTTGATAGAAATGTAAAGTAGTACAGTAACAATGGAGAACAGCATGGAGGTTCCTAGAAAAATTATAAGTAGAACTATCATAGCATCCAGCAATCTTATTTCTAGGTGTACACCTAAGAAACATGAGATCACCATCTCAAAGAGTTATCTACACTCCCATGTTCACTGCAGCATTATTTTCAATAGCGCAAACATGGATACAACATAGGTGTTGATCAATGGATGAATGGATAAAGAAGATGTGGTTTTATATCCAATGGAATATTGTTCAGTCATAAAAAAGAGGAAGTCTATCACTTGCAATGACATGGAAGGGCCTTCAGGGCATTATGCTAAGTGAAATACATTTGACAGAGAAAGAAAAATACTGTATGAAATCACTTGTATGTGGCATCTAAAAATATTGAACTTTCAGAAGTAACATTGTGAATGCCAAAGGGAAGGAGAACTGGGGAGATGTAAAGGGGTATAAACTTTCTGTTCTAAAATGACTAAGTCCTGAGAATCTAATGCAAATAGTCAACCATACTGTGTTATGTACATGAAAGTTGCTATGGGAGTAGATTTTCAACATTCTCCATAGCAACAACAAAACTGTAATTTTATGAGGTGAAGGATGCATTCATTACACAACCTCACTTTGACAAACATTTCACAGTATACCCATGTATTAAATCATCAGATTGTACACTTTAACCTTACACAATATTGTATGCCCAGGATATCTCAATAAATTTGGAAAAATACATGTCAAATAAAAGCTCCCTTGAGCCCTCTTCCCTTTCTTGTCTCTCATGACATGCTATAGACATACTGAATTACTTTCGGTAACAGAGTTCCATGTTCTCTCACCGGGTGTGTACACATGTTGTTTCTCCTGCTTGGAATATCTTTGCTGACATCTCCTTCCCTCACTCATCGCTTCCACTTACCCTTTGGATCTCTCAATCAGATATCGTTGTATGAAGAAGTCTTTTCTCTGTCCCAGACTGAGATAGGCATCCTTCTCTCCATTGACAAGCTTTAGCATCAGAGCACTTATTTTAATATGCTGAGTTGTCTATGTCCCTCACCAGATCATCAGCTTCTTGAAAACATGCTCTGCTTAGTTGGTTACTGCTTGTCTGGCACTAGCACAGGGCTTTAATGGAGAGCAGATATTTAAAATGTATTTTCTAGATAAATCAAGGATTTTATTTTTTTAGTGACTATTGAGGGCTTACAGTAGAGATAGATGGTTTTAAGGAAACACAGAAGTATGTATACTAAAAAAAATTTTTTAAGGTTTATTTATTTATTTATTGGACAGACAGAGATCACAAGTAGGCAGAGAGGCAGGCAGAGAGAGAGGCGGGGGAGAGCAGGCTCCCTGCTGAGCAGAGAGCCCAATGTGGGGCTCGATCCCAGGACCCTGGGATCTTGACCTGAGCCGAAGGCAGAGGCTTTAACCCACTGAGCCACCCAGGCGCCCCTCTACTAAAAATTTTTCAAAGAAAATAAACAGTTATGTTCCTCAAATCCTTATAAATGTCCTAGTACCTCTTTGTCTGATATAAGTACCTTGATCCTTCTGACCTAATCTTTTGAATGCATTTTCATTTTTACAGCAAGCATTTCTACAGTACAACTTTATTCTTCCACTCTTTTCTGCTATTTTTCTAATTGTTTTTTGATTGCAAATGCTCTTTGTTATTTTCTTTACCTTCTTAGACTATATCCACTCTTACTGGTTACAGCTTGTATTTCATGCCCAGCTGCTTTGGCTCATCATCTTCCACATTCACTTCTGTGCCATTTTGTATTCATCCAGCATAAATGAAATGATTTCTTGCACAGAAAAGACACACACTGCTATATACCACCAACCATTTGTATCTAGGTAATTTAGTAGTCAGCTAATTCCTAATTATTCTGGAATTGATTATGCAATTGATAGATTACCTAGGTCTCCTCCTTCATTCTCTTTCACTGTCCATCTTTTAGCCCTAACATTTTCATTTTTTTCACTAGGTAATACGCAGAGATGAAGGGCAGCAGTGAAATGCAAATTAATCAACTCTGGTCATTTTGAGCAGTTCTCATAAAAAGAAGTGATGGAAGAGAAGGTTGAAATTATTGGCTCAATTGAGAATTATAAACTGTCCATGAATGTCACTTATCCATGCTATTTCTAGTTACCATTTAGTATGGATAATTGGAAAGAATATGGGAAGAGAAAAAAAAAAAACAAAAGTTAGCGATAAATGAAAAGTAAGAAAAAAGAGAGCTAAAAGATAGAAGCTATAATGGCTCAGCCAAAGACTGCCCTGGATTTGAAGCAGTTCCCACTGACTGTATCTCATGATGGGGAAACAATGCAAATCTGCAGACAGATAAACAAGCATATGATTATTAAGCACACTATAGACCAACAGGTTGACTCTCTGAACTGTTCTGCTTTATCATGGTCTTTTTTGCTCATGTACATATGAGTCACTGCAGAGTTCCCAGCCCCCATATGTTCACACAAACAGACCCACAGACTTAGACACACAACAGGATGGCATAAAGTTACTTCTTTCTTAATCTCACAGGAATCTATAGAGTCAATTTTTAAGAAAATCTATAAGAAAAAACAACTAGGGCTATGAAATCTAAGGCACTTAAGTAAAGCAATAACGAACTTTTCTGTGAAAAACTCAGGGGATGGAGGTTCTCATCCTTAATTCCCTGATAGTGAATGTGAAGCCATCTGCATTTATGCAGGGTCATTCTTGCATAAATGCGATCCTCTGTGTGCAATGTGCCCCTCAATATAATGGCACTCATTAGCGAATGTACAAACATTTCTGTGAATATATTAAAAGGTTTAAGAGAAATTACCCTTTGTTTATAATTAGAAAACATCAGTGAAAATGTATTTTATTTCAAAGGCCTTTCTGAATACATTAAAATTAACAACAAAATAACCTCCAGCGCACCTCCCAAACTTTTTTTTTTTTTAAAGATTTATTTATTTATTTATGTGACAGAGAGAAATCACAAGTAGACGGAGAGGCAGGCAGAGAGAGAGAGAGGGAAGCAGGCTCCCCACTGAGCAGAGAGCCCAATGCGGGACTTGATCCCAGGACCCTGAGATCATGACCTGAGCCCAAGGCAGTGGCTCAACCCATTGAGCCACCCAGGCACCCCCCAAACTTCTTCATAGAAGTACAAATCCTTATATTGTCATGCATTGTCTTGTTCCTGTCAAAATCCTTTTGATGTCTGGTGGTAGTAGATTTTTCTAGAGTTATATATAAATACACACACACACACACATACACAGGTAATTTAGTAGTAGTATATATACACGTATATATAGTGCATGTTACTTTGGAACTGTTCTGCATCTTCATAGCAAGGTACTAGAAGTTGTACTACTGTTCTTCTTTATTTAACATTATACTAGTAACGTTCAAAAAAAGACAATTGTTGGGTTAAAGATGTTTATGTGAAGAAATTGTCTTATCAGGTGGATCTACACTACTGAAACATCTGAGTCTCTGACAGACGTTCCAGGAAGATTGGTAACTCCTGTGTAGCACATGTCACTTTATGGTAAAAAGAATATCCCTCTGGCAAATTTGCCATGTAATTAACTTTAATACGGCTCTCGCAGAGCCAATTTCTCCCTGGTGGGACTTATATATAAGTCCCACTCCCACCACCACTCCCTCACCAGGCACTTGCTCCATGGGCCTGTGTTGTAATCATAGTGTTTGTATCCAGAATTGACTTAACCATCAAGGTCTGAGCTTGAGACTGAAGTGGACAGTAAGAAGGAAAAGAAAACATAGAAGAATGAACAGTGAAATGTTATCTCTGGAGGATCATAATGCATCCTAACGGTAAATACCTTGAGTTTCCCCAAAGAAGGAATAGTGATTTTGTGGCAAAATTACTACCAGTTGGGAGGTGAGATGAGTTCCAGAAAGCTGCTTGTGGTGGAGACCCTAGATGAGAGTCTCCATGAGTAGCATCCAGGAAAGCGTTAGTTTGATGTTAGTCAGGAGGATGCAGAGGGGTTCCTTGCTAGGGGTTGGTGTTTCCGCCGTTGTCAAGTATTGGGGAAAAGACAAGGTTCATCTAAATAGGAGGAAGTGAGGCTACTGAGTCATGGGAAGGCCTTGGAAATGAAGAGTTAGTATAGTAGAATGGTTAAGAGCAGGGACCACCAGACCGCCTGACACCCAGCTCTGCCACATCTCAGCCACGTGCCCTCCGGCAAGGTACTGAACCCAGCTGGATGTCAGTTTCCTCATCTGAAAACAAGGATAACTGGGCATCTTCTGCTTAGGTCTGTCGTGATGTTTAAACGAGGTGAAATATAAACATACTTCGAATGGTACCTAATATTCAAAGTTGTGGAACTATGAGAGTAAGTTTCCCTAGAAGGATGAAAACAAATAAACCCAATGACTAAGACTCCTATGGCACAGAGTAAATGCCAGGTATTATTTGAATGGTTTAACACTTATTGTTCAATGTAATCCTCATAATGACCCCATGAGGTGAGTGGTCCTACGATGTTCCCTTTACAAAGGAACGTGAGACCTCTAAAGGTTAAGTGAGGTGGAGAACTAACATCTGGACCCGGCACTCGATTCCAAAATCTGTGCTCTTAACCGTATGTTAGACTTCCTCCTCTGTATTATTATGGAGATATTTTAATCATGACCTGTTAAACCAGGATTTTCTATAGGGTCTCACTCTTATAAGGAAATTTGGCAGCATATCAACCCTTACAAAGCTGCCTGGTCCCCTGTGGATGATGATCAGTCTTTAATCAACAGCGATAAGTGGAAGACAATGGTTCTGGATCCCTGAGGTGGTAGATAGTGAGACAAATCCTGCCTGGTGCTCCTGAGATATTCAGCCTTGAGACTTGGCTCAGCCTACACGTTGAGAATGGTGATTCCTACAGGCTGCAGGAATCTAGTAGTGTTTATAGGACTCAAGGGCCTGTGTCTGAGCATGATGCCAGACACAGCCTTCTCCCTTCTCATCCTAAAGGCTGCACTCTGGTGTTTGGTCACAGGATTGGACTCCTGCCTGCTGGATCCTTCCGGAAAGCTTCTCTCAAACACAGGCAGCCACCCCCTCCTCCTGACCCGCAGCTCCCTCCACCACTCACCTTTCCCTCCTCTCAGCTCCACAGCATGGCCAGCTTGGCTGGGAGTCCCCTCTATGAATGTGATGCTGAGCAATCAGCAAATTCTCTCTCGGACAGAATGATGCTGCTCTAACATTTGTGGATACTACTGGAGGGTTTTTTTGTTGTTTTTGTTGTTGTTAGCCTTTCTGGCTTTGGACAAAGCTCACCAAGGCCAGTTTCTATTCAATAGCCAGGACACCGTGACTGCTGTGAGATGGGACCTAGTCAATGTTGACTCCCTTTCAAGTCATTTGTAAGCACATGCAACCCAGGGGTACAGAGCACCAGGAGGGAAAAACTCAGACATCCAGGCATCACACTGTTTCTAGAAGAAGACCTCAAGCACTGCATTCCAGGGACTAACTGCAGTAAATTACTTGCACCCTGAACTAGGTAGACGAAGCCCCGGTTAGAACCAGAAACACTGCCATTCTCATTTCTTTTTCTCTTTGTCTTTTCAAATGTGTGCTACTCTTACAGTAATTACAAACACGGAATTTAGAAAGTAAACATCTGTGTATGTATACACATATACATATATGTATTCACGTATATGTACACACATATACATACATGTACCCACAGGCACACTTGTGTATACATATTCCCAAGGCAATATATATAAGCTCCAAATAACCAGACCTAGAAAGGTTACCGGTCATTTTGGAACAAGGTTTTCTAAGAGCCTGCTGAAGCAGAAAAAGTGGTATTAGCTTAGTCAGAGCATGCTAGAAAACCAAGGATTGTCAACTGTAAAAACAAATGAAATATTGAATCTTTCAATATTTCAAGGTTTCTATACTGACAAAATGTTCACAACCTGCCTAGGGCTATAATCTTACAACTGCTTTAAGCAAAAAGCACTAAATCTCCCTCCTAATTGGCTGAAACACACAGAAAATTCAGGTGTTTCAGGAAATAGTAAAAATGATTCATTAGATCACTCTTATAAGAAGACATTCTGAACCAGCATATCAACCTAATATTATGAAACATTTTACATCAGGGGTCCTGCCTATAAGGTTAAGAAAATCAGTCATTAAGTGTCAGGTGCAGAAGTAGATTAAATTTGGAACTTTGGCCAAATGCAATCTTACAACAAACATACAGCTGTTAAGAACAATTTTTCTTAGACTGTATTTCCCAAAGAGCTACAAACACAAAAACAGCCATAACGACAAAAATCCGTGCTAATATTATACCACCTGACCAGTTTGTTCAGAAACAGATCCAGCGACTTGGCCATCTGACCTAAAAGCTGTAGGTTAGCACGGAATAATTCAATCACCCACTTCACTTGAGGGGTTAGACGGTCCTGCGGGGTAAACAAGCTCAAAGTCAACTGAACAGCGTTTTATATACATATTTATATGTCTATAAATGTACATTACATAAATATATGTTTATATATAAATATATGTATATAAATATATACATATATACATATTTTTAAAAGTTTCCGCAATAGTATTCTATAAACTATTTCCTGCTTCTTCCAAGCCATAATATTGGAGGAAAGATTTTGAAAAGTTATGTGATTAGCCGTTTCAAAAGGGTAGTGTTGGAAATGAGCACATTTATCTTATCTTTAGAAGTGAAATCACTTCCTTTTTGTCTTTGCTAATTGTCACTGTTTGAAATGTTGATATTCAACAATGCTTTGGGAACAGGACAGACTGAAGAATTTTCTGTGTGCCACATAAAGGTATGGTCTGCTGTTTGGTAGTTTCATAAAACTTGAAAATAACTAGTCCACATAATTGTGGAAAACATTTTAAAAGGAGAAAGTAAAATCAGTGATTTGTAAATCCTAAGTTTTAGAGTTTGATCATGCTCTTTGGTTGGCTAGTAGTTGTAACTGTTCTTCAGAATGGCTACCTGGACCCAGCAGGGATGAGAAGAGTGAAATTCACACATAAACATGTTACTAAATGAATATCACCATCTATTTGGTCTGGCCCCAATGCAAATGGTCATCTATAATAATAATATTCATCTCTAACGATAACTGTATTACTTTTATCTGGATGCAAATGAAAAAACCCTTTACTCTATCAAAATAATATAAATCTTGTTTTGAAACAATCAACTTAAATATATGTATACACACATATATTTAGAAAATACATCTTCAGTTTAAACCAAAAACGCCATCATTTCAAAAGGAATAGTAAAATCGTTAAATAAATCATGATAACTCCATAGGATAGAATATTATACAGAAAAAAAATAATAATACTTTCAATGATTATTTAAGGATAGACGGGCATAGCAAGTGAAATGGAAGATATCAAACTTTGTGTAATGTATTGTAATTTATAAATAACAAAGTATGCACATAGAAAATAATAGCAGGTAACGTTAATACCTCAAGCATTAACCATTAATCCTTAAGCATTAACATCTCTTTACGTCGAGATCATGCATACTCTTGTACTTTTCTTAATTTTCCAATGAGCATGTAATGCTTAAATCAACCATATATTTGTGTGTGGTTCTAACATTGGCTTATACTCCTAGTTTAAAGAGAAAACAGTTTCAAAAAAAGAATTGACAGTAGGTTGAGTTTTTTACTAAAAGTAATGTCACCTATTTAAATTCCAAGTAAACACTTCATAGCAATTGGAAACCTAAGGAAGAGGGCAATTGTATGAAGTCTCTTCTAGACCTAAACTGGTAGAGAAAACTATTACTGAAGAAAGGCTATGTGGATTTCATTCTGATATTCCAAGAAAAAAATGTAAGTTGAATGTTTCAAAGTTTCAAACATATTTATCTTTAGTTCAAAGCCATTCCTAGAGAAACCCTCAACCACTTTCATCTTGTTCAAGTGCCATTCTTTCATAATTGAAGGCTATGATGAAGAAAAATTCATTTTCCTTTTGTTGCATTTAATGTTACTCTTCTTTACTTGGAACACAAAATATTAAATGGTGAGTAAATAGAGAGTAAAAGTAGAGCAGTCACCAGAGACAAAAGAATCTCAGTTTCTCCTACAGAACAGCTACAACTACAACAACAACAAAAACCCCAAGGGAGCTGTTCCTGAACAGAAAAACGGTTTCTCCTTGTTAGTATACCATACCCACACATCACCCTAGTTCTGTGGAAGCCCGGAGGTAACAAAGTTAACTTGCTGTTAAGAAAACAAAAAGCAACACACACATACACACACACAAACAACTGTGAACAAAATGACTTCTTAAGAACCTAGAAACCTCAAAACAGAGTTAAAATGGCACACCCTGGCCAATAATAAATTGTGTTCTTATAAAAAAGATTTCATAATAAACGGTGACTGAGTATATTCAAATTATCTCTAATCTATGCCCTTAAGTTTCATGAACACTTAAGTACTCCCAATCAGTAATTCACACTTCAGGATAGTTAGCATGTGAGTTATCTAGAGATGACTATGTCATACACTTAAAATGCCGCTGGCATATCTATACCGCAAGGTGAGTTAGGAGGCTTAAGGAATGTTAAAAATAAATATTCTTTTTTTTTATAAAGATTTTATTTATTTATTTGACAGAGGGAGATCACAAGCAGGTAGAGAGGCAGGCAGAGAGAGAGGAGGAAGCAGGCTCCCTGCTGAGCAGAGAGCCCGATGCGGGCCTCGATCCCAGGACCCTGGGATCATGACCTGAGCCGAAGGCAGCGGCTTAACCCACGGAGCCACCCAGGCGCCCAAAAATAAATATTCTTTAGTAAAATAAGTGATAGTTATGAAAAGGGGTTTCCTAGAAAGATTGCACAGGTATCTCTGCCCTTCCATGCACAAAATATGAAAACCCAGTAGGTCCACTAGCTAAACAGCGCTCAAGGTCTAGAATTCTAGCTGTGTGTTCTTTTAATGGAGGACACTATCCTTTCACTTTCTTTAGAAGGAAGCTTTTATCAAAGCTGCTTCTTGGGAGATTTTTTTTTTTTTGAAGATTTTATTTATTTGTCAGAGAGGGCGAGAGAGAGAGAGCACAAGCAAGGGGAGCAACAGGCAGAGGGAGAGCCAAGAACCAAGAACCAAGGCTCTCCACTGAGCAAGGAGCCCAATGTGGAACTTGAACACAGGACTTTGAGATCGCGACATGAACTGAAGGCAGACACTCAAACAACTGAGCCACCCAGGTGTCCTTTTCTTGGCAGTTCTTAAATGAGCCAAGAGTAGACTGATTTTGTGCCTGCATGCTAATAAAAGTATGGCAAGATTCAAAATAAAACTCACTTTTTCTTTCTTTTCTTTTTTTTTTTTTTTAAGATTTTATTTATTTGACAGAGAGAAAGATCACAACTAGGCAGAGAGGCAGGCAGAGAGAGAGAGAGAAGCAGGCTCCCCATTGAGCAGAGAGCCTGATGCGGGGCTCGATCCTTGGGCCCTCGGATCCTGACCTGAGCCAAAGGCAGAGGCTTAACAACTGAGCCACCCAGGCACCCTCACTTTTTCTTTGAATAAGAGGGTAAGTAACTCTGTATCTCACACTCACCCTCAATTTCTGGTAATTACTGGTATTTAACCAAAAAATCTGACAACTACACTATAACCCAGTTCAAGGGTCACCTTCTTTGCCAAGCTTTCTATCCTCTCTTTTATGCTTCTCACTGTATATGGTAGTGTGTTTATTCTATCCCATTGAGAAGTATCGACTTTTTGAATTTGTGTCTTTCCCACTAATTATGTGTCTCTTTACACTTTAAAATTTAGCATAGGGGCCATTTTAACTTCATTCCTCTTACTTCCCGGGATGGTTTTCCTTAATACTTGCAGCTCTGAATTTGACAAAGCCGTCATGTTAAACTTGGGTTTAAAAAAAAAAAAAAAAAGTAGTGAGGGCTTAGTTTCACTGGAAATTCCTGGGAAATGTCTCAGATCCTCTTCTATGTGTCTTCTTTGTATCACCACACTATTCTGGACTGTGAGCTTTTTGCATAGGACTCTGCAACCCTGTGCAACTGTCAGAGGAGCCCGTCTCACTGGGTATGCCTGACAATCACCCGGGCTCGCCACATTTGACAAAGAGAAGGAATAAGTAAACACATGAACGTGACTCTTCTGAGCTATGACAGCCCCAGAAGCCATTGTTTCCTCTGAGGGAACAATGGCTTTGGAGCCATATTAATAAGCAAGATGCAATTACTTGGGACAATTTGGGAGCAATCAAATCTGCCTCTCATACACATTTCTCACACTACATTTTTCTCCAGAAGAAAAAAAAAAATGTTTAAACCTTCCACTCCAATAAGACCCCATAAATTGAAGTTTCTTGAGCCCATTAACTTAATAAGAATGTTCTATACCAAAAATAATATTGAGGAGTACTGCTGAGAAAGCTGCCGAGCTAGAGAATGAACACTGCTTCTAGAATAGGATGTCTTATGTTATATAAGCTTCATTCTATAAATACATTTGGCAGAAGTGTCATTCTGCATTATTTTTGCTACAATACGTGTTATTCTGAGGATCTGTTAAGAGTGGTGGCTTGCAGATCTACCATACTAAAACTTCCATATTGACAGTTACAAGAGAGAAAATAATCTTAATACAAAATAAACTGTCAAAAAAGATATAGTTTTGTGGTTATAGATGCAGTCTCATTTTAAAACTAAAATTATTTTAATTTTAAGATGCTGGAAGGAGGTCTTTCCTGTTCTAAGACTTTGTTTTTCATTTATTGTTCTGCCAGTCTAAAAAAGGAAACCTAACATTTTCTAACTGATGGACAGCAGTGAATTTTTTTTTTTTTTAATGAAACACCCACACTTAAAACTTCTTGGCAGTTTTTAAGGCAGTGCTGGGTTATAAAGAAGAAGAAGAGAATATGTCACCTTTACTAAGATGAACATCTGGCTTCTAGAGCTACCACATGAGGGCAAAACTGAAGGATTTGAAAGATATTTAATCATAAATTTTCAAGCGGAGAAATTTAATGGACACAGAGTCTGAAGGCTTTTGTGAATAAAAAAGAAACACAGAATTGAAATTTGGTAGGTGTTTTCACGCGTATAAGTCTGAATCTCAAAGGAAACTGTTTTAACACAATATAGCAAATAGAGGACATAAAGCAATCCAGAATGTTGTGTTTAATTCAAGGAACATCTATCTAGCATCTATGCCCAAAACTGGAAGCACTGGAGATAAAATCTCTTAGGATACATATGTTCATAATAGTTTACTTCTGTTTAAGTTAGTGAATATTTTTTTTTAAGATTTTATTTATTTATTTGTCAGAGAGAGAGTGAGAGAGCACAGGCAGCCAGAGGCAGAGGGAGAAGCAGGCTCCCGAGCAAGGAGCCTGATGTGGGAGTCGATCCCAGGATGATCATGACCTGGGCAGAAGGCAGCTGCTCACCCAACTGAGCCACCCGGGCATCCCAGAGTTAGTGAATGATTTTATTCTTATCGTTTTTGCACTACTGTTATGTGAGTTAACCTCCTTTTTCATTGTAAAAATAAACTAAAATAGAGCAGAGCAAAATTATTATTACTTCAGTCATAGTTTAGAAAGCTTTATGAGAGTTCTCAAAGTTCAGCATATAAAATAATTTACTTGGACAAAAGAACGAAAACATTCAGGGGTGGAACCAAAAAACTTGCAGTTCTAAATGAGTCCAGGAGGGGATGGTAACACAGGGACTGTGAGAACCACCATTAGAGATATGCCACCCTAAGAACTATAACAGTACCTACCCACTCTTTTCCAACAAAACTCAGCTGGAAGAAGTGGTGTATTAGAGAATGTTCAATAAGGGACTCTCAGTAGGATAGGCTGATACTAATTTGTAGTGTATGCTTACATTCATGATGCAAATACCCACAGTGTGGCCAGTTTCAAGCTACCAACATTGTAATCACTAAGCATGGGTCTAGGAAGACATGCTCAGTAGCATACCATTAGGCCCACTGAATGTCATAGTCAAATACATAGAAAGTGAGGTTTTGAGGACTTATTACCTTCCTTTTTAGTTTAGTTGATTTGTAAGTTTATAAAATATAACTTAAAGACAGGTGTTTCATCAACCATTCACAAAATTCCTCAAAATTTTAGTAATTGGCTCCCACAAGCCAGTTCAAGTCAGCTCTAGCACATATATTGACTCTTATATCCATTTAGTGCAAGTTTGAAATGTATGTAATAAAGAGAAAGATTCCACTATTTGCCTTATACCTGTTAATATAAGCCAACACAACTGAATTGAAATTATTTTTAAAATATAATGACTGTAATAATTTTTCTTTTTATTAAAACTTCTCCCACATCTGAAAGATACAGTGTTATCACAAACACATCATGGTGGAGGCAAAGCAAATTTGGGTCCGCAGGGTCTGTCTTTACTAAACTTAAATACTGGAGGTTCAGTTATGAGAAGGGCATGACTTGGAATGAGGTATGACAGGGGGAATATGGTATCTCTATTTCATGGGCATCTTTGGTCACATGCTAATTAATGTAAGCAACTAGTTCTTAAGCTATCAACCGTGTATATAGTAAAAGAGTCTACACAAAGTGGCACTTTAGGAACAACCTGATGGCTTATCACCTCTCAAGGCCATAGAACACCATAAAGTGTTATTGAATACAAGCTACTCAAGTGACCTACAGAGTTGATGTTTTTTTCTTTTCCTGGCAGGATCCTATTCATTAACGGGCTGTGGTAACAGTAATAATTGCTACTGCTCTTTCTACAGTAAGAGAAACAGAAAAATAAAGTTCCTAGAGAACTTTCTACCCATGATGTTAGTAGCAAACCTGGACTTACAGGTTCCTTTTTTTCTATTTTTTTTTTTTTTCCCTTTAAACTGCAGGCTGGCTACAAAACTACAAAACAAATGGCCAATTCCCACACACTTCTTAGCTTGAATACTACCACAGATATATCCTCTAATTCTAATTAAATAAAATCAGTAGGTCATGTTTTTGTACTTTTTGTACTGTCTTGAAAGTCATCTTTGACACACAAGCTATTTATCTGGATAGCATAGTAAGAATTTCCTAGCAATTGTTGAAATCCTCTTGTTCCTTTCTCTGCTTTATTATGATAAAGCGTTTGCACCAAAGCTTCAGAAACAAGGCTGACCAAATCAGTATTCAGAAAATTAAGTGTACCATTCAACTCCTGTAATTGAATTAGAAACTGACTCTCTGGGTTATTTTCCTATGTATTAGGTGGAAAAAGGGTATTGTGTTTAAAAAAAAAAGTCAAATATTATGGTTTACACTGTTGAAAAGAAAATTGAGAATTCACCATTGACAAAATCAAAAAAGTATTAGTTAAGAAAATAATTTCCCAATGTCTCTATCTGCAAATGTTGTAGAGCTAACTCCTCCTACAGACATCAAGAGTATATTCATGTGAATGTCTGGACTCCTATTGATTTGAAGCTCTACCACCTCTCGTTTCATAACTCTTTAAGCACACAATCCTGCCTACCTAGACAATGTCTCCCCATTGACGCTGCCCCTTTCCTGCTGCCAATTCTACCCCATATCCATTTCCATTGTGATTTGTTCTTAATTAGAAGTTAATTGCTTCTTGAAAAAGGGTCAGCTGATCTAAAAATATCTACAAGTCATACCTCAAAATTTCTTTGGGAGACTTACTTAAATTCAAAAGCGAATAGTATCGACCCATAATTACGTGGTCAGCTAATCTTTGACAAAGCAGTAAAGAATACCCAATGGGAAAAAGACAGTCTCTCCAAAAAATGGTGCTGGGAAAACTGGACAGCAATATGCAGAAGAATGAAACTGGACCACTTTCTTACACCATATACAAAAATAAATTCAAAATGGATGAAAGACCTAAATGTGAGACAGGAAACCATCAGAATTCTAGAGGAGAACATAGACAGAAGCCTCTGTGACCTTAGCCATAGAATAGAAACTTATTAGACATGCTGCCAGAGACAAGGGAAACAAAAGCAAAAATGAGCTATTGGGATTTCATCAAGATAAAAAGCTTCTGCACAGCAAAGGAAAAAGTCAACAAAACTAAGACGCAGCCTAAAGAATGGGAGAAGATATTTGCAAATGACGTATTTGATAAAGGGTTAGTATCCAAAAATCTTTAAAGAACTTATCAAACTCAACACCCACAAAACAAGTAAGACAGTTAAGAAATGGGCAAAATCATGAATAGACACTTCTCCAAAAAAGAGATCCAAATGACTAATAGACATATGAAAATATGTTCAACATCACTCTTCATCACGGAAATATAAATCGAAACCACAGTGAGATACCACTCATACCTATCAGAATGGCTAAAGTTAACAACACAGGTAACAACAGATATTGATGAGGATGTGGAGAAAGGGGGAACTTCTTACACTGTTGGTGGGAATGCAAACTGGTGTAGCCACTCTGGAAAACAGGATGGTGTTTCCTCAAAAAGTTAATGCTATTATCCAGCAATTCCACTATTAGGTTATTTACCCAAAGGACACAAAAAACTGATTCGAAGGGGCAAGTGCACTCCAATGTTTATAGAAGCATTATCAACAATAACCAAATTATGGAAGGAGTCTAAATGTCCATCAAGTGATAAATTGATGAAGATGTCTTATATATGTACGTGTGTGTGTATATGTGTGTGTATATACACACATACATGCACATACACACCTATACACACACACACACACACATATATATAATGGACTATTACTCAGACATCAAAAAGAATGATATCTTGCCATTTGCAATGACATTGATAGAGCTCAAGTGTATTATGCTAACTGAAAAAAGTCAGAGAAAGACAAATACCAAATTCTAATCATAAGTGGAATTTAAGTAACAAACAGATGAACATAGGGGAAAGAAGAAAAGAGAGAAGGAGGCAAACCATAAGAGACTATTAACTATAGAGAACACACGGCGGTTCCTGGAGGGGAGGTGTGCAGGGGATGGGTTAAACAGCGGATGGGCATTAAGGAGGGCACTTGTGATGAGCAGCAGGTGTTTTACATAAGCGATTAATTACTAAAATCTACTCCCGAAACAAATATTACAGTATATGTTCACTGTAATTTAAATAAAAACTTTAAACAAAGCAACAATTAACTAAGTGTTAACAAAAAATGTGTATCGTATCTCCATTAAGGAAGGAGTGTGACTTCCACAAACCACTAGGTCCCCATAGCATAGGGTTAGAGTGCCAGCCTTCTCCCTCTGAGTCCCTGACTCTCCATGATTGGCATCCACTGTCAATTGAGGTTAGAAGCTGTATGATACAGTAGTTTTACTAGTGTAGGCTAATTATCTGCTAATGCCAACTTTCCATTAGGAGACTAAGAAGTTCAGAGTTAAGGTTTTATATATATGGACCACTTGTTAACCTTGTAAAATATAAGGATAATTATGGATTATAATTTTACAAGAACTCATGGATCACTGAAAAGGCTTTCAGTTATTTATACCATGTTTGACATTAATAGGGGCAAATGAAAAGCATGTACATTTCCCTTAGTAATGTATTTGATCTTGTGCTACATAAAATCATTCATTTATTAAATAAACAGTTGAAGAACTATACCACTTTCTTTTCTCCAATACTGTAGAACATCTATAGTCACTATATTAAGTAAAAATTCTCAGCATAGTGCAACATGCCTTTTTCTAGATATTGTATTTATTACTGGAATTTTAAAAATAATTTTAAAATCAATTAAATGAATTGATTTGCCCTTAAGTACATTAAAATGTATTTTCTAACTTAAAGATGTCATAAAATAAATTACCTAATTTTAATTTGCCATTATGGTATTATTATTTGGTTATCAATAAAATCAAATGCCTACTGAATTCCTTATTACTAAGATAAAGATAATTTATAATTCATCCCAAGAAAACCATGCATAGAATATGTTCTTAAAATGAACTAAAATATTCATTTTCCATATTCAAATATAATTTACGCAAGATATAAATGGAACTTATCTGACAACATGTTATAAATTGTCAAAAATCTTCTTCCAAAATAAAACAGACCCATATAAAATATTAACAATAGCCTACGCCTGAAATAAAACTTTAAAGAGATAATTATAAGGGAAGTCAGCCTATCTAATTATACTTATTTTAATAACAAAAAGTACATATAAAGTTTCATTATAATTATATACTAACATGATATGCTATATAGTCCTTAAACTTCTTTGAAAAATAGGCAATAGAAATCAAATTCTCTCTTCAAGTAAAGGAGAATAGTCACTTTATTCAATTAATTTAAAGCCTTCTCCTTGAATATAAAGTGGGAAAAGATTAGCTTGTTACCCGTTTCTTCCTAACCTAGTTGCAGGTAAAAGAAATGAGACTAGAAGATTAACTTAGCCACTGGCTGAGTCAGCCCTATTAGTGCCTGGAATGGGGTATGATCCAGTCCAGGGCAGTAATATCTCTGCTCCCTTCAACCTTGCTTCAATAGGACTCCCTGGCTATCTCCAGCCTTTAAATCCAGACATACACAAAAAAAGAGATTCAGAGACTCTCACTAGACTTATGACTGCAAGCATATTTTAAGCCCAAGGTGGACAGGGTACAATTTCAATCCTCAGGAAGATTATATTTTCAAAGATGGGTAATGCACAGGACTACTTTAAATTAGAATTAACAGTAGAGGGAAAATCAGACAGGGGAAGAGTATAACCTGCCATGTGATTCTGACAGTTGTAGGAGGTTTTGCATTAGCATTTCCAATTTGACAGCTTCCTTTTCTGACAATATGTTGTTTGCTTAAATGTGTTAATGCAACCTAGCTGGGGAGGGAGAACAGATGGAAAGGCACCTGTATGAACCATGTAAGCCCTTTTCAAAACTTTTTTTTTTTTTTTTTTATACTGTGTTGACAGTCTTTAAGGAAACTGCACACAGTATTCCCTTTACAGCATGTTGATTTGCACATATTCAGTCCTTTCAATAATTGAAAAAAATATATGTAGCCCAATTTTGTTAATACCCACAAGAACCTCAAACTTAAACTAGGCTGTGTGCTAGGCAATGCACCAGCTAACTCCATACGAATTTGTTTCAGAGCACTAGACCCTCTGGAAAATCCTGGTTTAGACCGACATTCAGTCCTCAGATACATACAAAACTATCACCTGCCGTGAAGAGAGAAAATGGCTAGACGGTATTTGCAGTAAAGTGGGAAATTATTGCCTCCTTGGACTAAGAGAAGAAGTTCAAAGAAACGGGATATAGAAAAAATATCAAAGACCCTGAAAATAAAGCTTCAGAAAGGGCCAGAAGCCCTTTAAATAAATAAATTTTAGTGCATAGTTTCTAGTCATGAAAGAGAAATAAATAAGGGATAATGGTAACTTTTCCCGGGAGGGTATAGGCTGGAGATGGGAGTTCTTGAATACACTGGGATTGGACCAGGAACAGGGACTGTGACAGGGGTATATGATGACAAGTTTCCTTGTTCTCTCTCTCAGTTCTAATGAGCTTAAACCTAGCTCCCAGAAACATGCAAAACAGGGAGAGCTATAATATGCTATAACTCTGGAACAAATAAATATTTTCTTCCCAAGGATCTTGAGTGCAATGATCGAGGAATTACTCTCCAATTTGCCTTTCCTTTCGATGAGTTACCTTCTAGATAACAGGACTAGAACAAGTAATAGGTCTCCAGTGACAGAATTCTTTTTTTTTTTCTTTTTTAAGATTTTATTTATTTATTTGGCAGAGAGAGATCACAAGTAGGCAGAGAGGCAGGCAGGGAGAGAGGAGGAAGCAGGCTCCCCGCTGAGCAGAGAGCCCGATGCAGGGCTCCATCCCAGGACCCCGGGACCATGACCTGAGCTGAAGGCAGAGGACTTAACCCGCTGAGCCACCCAGGAGCCCCCCTAGTGACAGAATTCTTAAACTCCTTCAGTGCTAGAGTTAATGAACTAAACATGTGGCAGCAAAACCTCTGGGCATCTTCAGCAATGGAAAGATCTTATTTCACCTTTTTAAGTGTCTGGACACATGGGCTCAAAACTCATGACATGAAAAAACTTGTGTGTTTGACCTTTTAGAATCATATAACTTTTCCATCTTCTTGCAGCATCCACCATCCCACTGAATAAACAGTGTATCTCCCTCCTACTCCACGTTTAATCTGTAATCAAGACTTTTCATTTTTTAAATGATTCTTGATTCCACCTCAGTCTACCACGAAGCCATCGTCTCTGAACTGGGCTGCTGCCAAATCTACCTAAAGGATCCATTAGCATTTATATGTACTTCATTTCCCTCTACTCTGTTCTCTGCGATTTCATCAGAGACACCTTTTGGAAAATGTAAACCTGCTTATGCCATATCCCTGTTTAAGACTTTTGAAAGATCAGTCATTGTCCTAAAATAAAAGCAAAACCCCTTAACGAGGTCCCCAGTCCATACACTCATCCTCCTATTTGGCTGCACATTGATATCACCTGGCAAGTTTAAAGAACAAAACAAACACAACAAAAAAACCTCACAAAAAATCCTGATCCCTGGGCTCCCCCCTCAGAGATGATGATGTAATTGGTCTGGGGTGGGGCTAGGCAGCCAGATTTTTTCAAAAGTTCCACCGACAGCAAGCCTATGCCACCAGGGCTAGAATCCGTGCCTTAGAGCTGCCTCATCCAATACGGAGGCCACTTGCCACGTGTGGCCATTACACACTGGAATTGTGGCTAGTCTGAATACAGACACACTGCTACTGTAAAATGTGGACTAGGTTTTGAAGACTTACTATGCAAAAGAGTAAAATGCCTCAAATCCTTTTATATATCAAAGGATAAGACTTTGGAAATATGTGTTAATTTAAATAATATGAAAACACATTTTGTTCCACTTCTTAATGTGGCTCATGGAAACTTCTAAATCACAGATGGGGCTCCCATAACTTTCTATCAGACAGAATTACTGTAGAGCCTTAACCAGCACCACATTCCCACTTCTCCTTCTGCTTTACCCTGGCCTTCTTTTAGCTTCTGACCCTCAATTTGTTCCTTCCACCACAAGGCCATTGCCCTCTGCCTGGGTTGCATTCTTCTGCTTCTTTTTCTGGCTACCTCCAAGTTATCCTTCAGATCTCATGTGAAGAAGTAATGGACCACATCCCTTTCCAATGGGCAAATGCATGTGCGTGCGTGCGCGCGCACACACACACACACACATTTCTGAGACCACGTAATGTCCATTTCTGCTGTAGTAAGCCCTAGGAAAACAGAGGTTTGTATCTGCTTTGGCATAATAATTGCATTTATATATCTGCTAAAGAACGGAAAGAAAAACAAAAGGCCCTAACACCAAAATAAGAAGCATAGAAACAGCCAAACAGCCGTATTAGAAATATTGAATCTTGGGGTGCCTGGGTGGCTCAGTCATTAGGTGTCTGCCTTCAGCTCAGGTCATGATCCCAGAGTCCTGGGATGCAACCCCACATCAGTCTCCAGCCTCACATTGGGCTCCCTGCTCAGAGAGGAGCCTGCTTCTCCCTTTCCAATTTCCCCCTGCTTGTGTTTCTCTTTCACTCTCTCTGTCAAATAAATAAAATATTTAGTCTTATAAAACATTTGTCCCCACACCACGAAGTCACTTGCACACGCACACACACACCCACACGCCTGCATGCATATATGTATATATTTTCTACCTCCTCCTATAGTGGTACTCTGGGAGTGTAAGCTAATTTTGTATTTATGTGTACACATACAATACATATGCACACCATTTAGTGCAACCATTAGTTGGCTAATGACATATATATGTATATATATGACATATATGTATATATGTCAATAATTAATGTCAATGTTTTAACGGTTACAACACAAATATAAAGCAAAATAAATAAAGCATTGCCCTTATACTTCTAAGAGATATGCTACATCGTGGAAGAGTTACTGTGGTCAATACTTTATTTTATTTTACTTTTTTTTTTAAAGATTTTATTTATTTGACAGACAGGCATCACAGGTAGACAGAAGGCAGGAGGAGAGAGGAGGAAGCAGGCTCCCCACGGAGCAGAGAGCCCGATGTGGGGCTTGATCCCAGGACCCTGAGATCATGACCTGAGCCGAAGACAGAGGCTTTAACCCACTGAGCCACTCAGGTGCCCCACTGTGGTCAATACTTTAGATGGCTAATTCAAATCATCTTGATATAATCTATTGTTAGAGAAAGGGCATTTGAACAAGTTTAATTTTATTACAATTTTAATACATAATGATGGTATTCAATGCAAAGAGAGGGTTTAAGAAAAGTTAACACGACCCTCATTCCCCAGCTTTACCCAACAAACCCAGCCGAGTCCCAGTCAACTCATTATTGGATCTTCATCCTTGCAAAGTGAGTCTCTGTGAAGGAGGCCAATGGGGTGTGAGGTCTTTTTCTTTCTGAATTGTCCACTCGGTAAGATTCAACTTTTCCTATTTTAAGAGTACATGATGGAACTCCCAAGAGGGTGCTCAAGGAAATTAAACTAAAGTACGTGGTTCACTGACCTAGTTGGAGAACTACTTTGTCCTGTGTAATCTCAAATAAGCGATTTACAATTTTCTTTTGAAAATTAATCTTTCAACATTTTTCATTAAACATGATTCAACTCAATACGATGATTTAGATCAGAGGTCAGCAAACATTTTCTCTGGTGAAGAGCCAGAGAGCGAGTATTTTAGGTTTTGTGGGCCAACGGTCTCTGTTGCAAACATTCCTCTCTCTCATTATGGCATGAAATACAGCCATAGATGATGCATACATGACTGAGCAGGGCTGGGTTTCAATATAACTTCACTTCAAAATAAGTGGCAGGCCAGATTCAACCAGTCAGCTGTTGGTAACCAACCAGAGTTAGATGAAAAAAGTAAATGGCTCTAAACAATGAACCACGGAGTCATCAAAAGGAAACACTACGAACAACTCCTCAGCTGAAATTTTATTGTAATACTTTGGTTCTTTGAGGTCAACATTTTTTCTTCCTTTAACTGAGTGTTGCTTTGCAGATGACATAGTTGCCTACTTACCATGGAAGGTAACTCTTACTGTTTCCCACTTAATAACTGAGGAGACTGACGTCAGCCATATGAAATTATTCTGCTAAGATCATAGAGGTATAAAAAGCAGAGCTGGAAGTCACACGGTTCTAGATTCAAACTAGTGTATGTGAACATGCACATTCATTTCCCTACTGGAAACTGCTGATAGGTTTGAAAATTATAATTATTATTTCCATGTAAAAGTCATAATATCTTTTCAATAGGATACTAAAAATGTATTTGTAGTATATTTTCTGAACCATGATATCAGAAGTTATAGTTAATCAGAAATGAATCAAGTATAATTTTCCACTAATTCCATAATATATTCCTTTTATTAAGATTTTATTGGGATGGAGGGGTGGGGAGAAGTATGGAGGAAGAAAAACAGGCAGATGCCTCATTGAGCAGGGAGCTCAGCACAGGGCTTGATCCCAGAATTCTGGGATCCTTTTACAGCAACAGATTCAGATATAAGTAAATTTTGGTGTTAAGAAAAAGAAGGTGTTAACAATGGAAAATAGTACAACAAAACAACTTTACTCTGACCCATAACACTTGTTTGTTTCACGTAATTTGTCAGTTGCACATTGAGGTCTTTTTCTTATGTTGATATCTAGTTTTTCAAAATACTTTAGTTTCCTTCAGAGAGAAGAGAGGTTAAGTGAAGTATAATCCACAAGGCAGCCCAAAACTTGGCATATAATAGACGTGCCATAATCCATTTATAAATGAAATCCATTTATAAATGAAAATAAGGAATTCAGAAAAATGATACTTATTAGACTGCCATATTTTTGTATATAGAGTACAAACTAACATAAGTTTCCATATTTGCTCAAATATTCTTTAATGGAACTGGGCACATAAAGGGAAAAATCATTATTTTAGTAAAATGTTCCTAGGATTAATTTTCTAATAAACTGTATAAAATATAATACATGGTTATTTGAACCTAAATATGTATCTTGTCAGAGAAAACAGATCAGATGGAATTTTCAGACATTTAAATGCTAGCAAACATTGTAATTTGCAGGAGTATTATTCCTCTGGAGACTCATGAGAGTTCAAATAAGATCCATTCTATCTTTTTGCAGAGTAAAATGCTAAAAATAGCACGCGCTTAAGCTGGGCCAGTTTTGTGAAATTGCTATCAGTTCACTGGAAAATGCAGGAAATGAAAGCAGTCTGTTCTGGGGGCCTCCTGTAGATGACGGATTGGAAATCACACGCCAGCCCTTCAGCGCCCTTACAACAAAGGCCTTTTACAGTGTATGGTTAAGCTTAACACTAAGTATAATCTAAATATACGACACCTCATTGTACTTGTATTACAGTATGCAAATATAAATAAAGTTACCACAAATTGGTGAACAATTAATGAGATTCATTGCAAGGATATTTCATCACTGAATGCTGTTTTCCTGCCAACTGAGACATAATGTATTTAATTCTAAATGACACCACCTGCTCCCACCTCTAAGTGAAATGAAAAAGCTGCCAAAGGGCATGTTGGGAATTAACTTGCAGGCTTCCTTTTAATCAGGCATTTCTCCATAATGCTGAAAGCCAAAAACATAACATAATGAAAAATAACACAGCTTTGTAAGTCGATATTTGAATTTGGAGTGCTTGTTAAATAAAAGAAACTCGGGATATACAGCATGATATTCCACAAAACAGTATTCTCCTCTTGCTGTGAAAGTATTTTCTTACTCTAATGTAGAAAGAGAAAAAAGATGTGTAATAAAATATGGTATTATTTGACATGACACCAATATGAAGTGACTTATGTAAGCGAGGAAAGTGAAGTGAATGTTTTCATTTGTCATAGTTACCATGACAATGACAACTGTGAACTTGGAGTGTCTGTTATCAGAGGATTTGAAAATGCTTCCCTAACATTAATTGATAATACATAACCCCCAGTGAAGCATCAATGGGTTATCATGCACAATTTCCGAACAAGTAAGAGGACTTGGAGTATGAATAGGTACTTTTCTAAGAACCTTCCTTATAACTTCTCTCTTGAATTTCAGTCCTCTCTCCTGAGCAACAGTACTGTTCAGCTTGAAGACTGGAGAGTGGCAGAACCCACACAAACTTACTTTATAGCCATTCCTTACCTAGGGAGCCTGTGAAATGAGGATTTATTTTCAGAACTCAAGTTGTTAAGGATGAACTTAGTACTAGGCAGCACAAAATCTGCCAAATTACCTTCCCAATAAGTCCTGTTTTCATCCTCACAAGTCTCAAAATGGTGCCCTAAGAAGGGATGTCAAAATCACATTTGAACTTCTCATGTTTGTAAAATAATTTTGAAAGGTGCTAAACTGAAACAAAGTCATTCAGATAGAAATATGCACTCTCCCATTCATTTAGCAGTCACTCACTCAAAACATTTTCCTCAGTTCCCTCTTTATGCCAGGACCTAGGTGCTAGGAATAGGTCAATGAATAGATGGGCAAAATCTTTGCCCTCACGGAGCTTACAATCTGATGAAAAGATAGGAGATAAATAAGGAATGGAAGAATGTCATGAAGAACAATAAAGAAAGTAAAGAGAATAGGGTAGGAGCTTTTATAGAGTAGTTAAAGCAGGTTTCTCTGAGGAGAGAACATTTGAATAGGAATCTAGGTAAGGTGAGGAAGGAGACCAAGCAAATACTGATTACACTGTTCTCAGCTGGTTTTGAACTTCACTACTCAAGGAAATAGCTTTTCAAAGTTATTGGTGATGTTCCTATTGCCAAAAGCAATTCTCAGTCTCCACCTTCCAACAGCACTTGACACAGTGGATTCTTCTTGAAATACTTCATTATCTTGGTTTTGAGCACACCACTCTCTTTGCAGCACTGCACTACTCATCTCTATCTTCTTCGCTGGTTCCTTCTGATCATCCTAACTCAGGTCATGGAAGTATTTCGGGCCTCCATCCCTGCACCTTCCCTTCCCTATCTACACTTAACCCTGGCTCATCCAGGCCATGCTTTTCAACTGACAGAGGACTTCCAAATGTACCTGGAGTTCAGAACCCTTCCAGATTCAGATATCCAACTAATAGTTCACATCTCTAGTTCATTGTCTAATAGCTATCAAAAATAGAATGTCTCAAATTTAATTCTTAATTTTTCACTCTCACACACAACTGATACTTCTACAGTCTTCCTCATTGTGGCAAATATGGCTGCCACAACAGCATCCAAACCACGTGCTCTTCTTGCAATGTGACTTTGACATGCCTTCCATTAGGTGGCAATATATTTGTCTCTTTCCCTTTAAAATGGGTGTACCTTGGTGATTGCCTTATCCAATAAAGTATGGAGGACATGATATGTGATATTTAAGACTAGATCATGAAAATTCCATGAACTTCCATTTGGTTCTCTGGGGTCACTCACTCTCAGAACCTACCTGCCGTGCTATGTAAAAGCCTAAACTGGCCCAAATGGAAAGATTACCTGAAGAGGTCATGTGTAGGTGTTCCAGCTAACAACAAAGCTGATGTCCTCACCCAAAGATAGCATCCACTGCTAGACAAGTGAATGAAGATACTTCCAGATAATTCCAGTTCTACACTGTTAAGTCAACTCTTGGCTTTACACCTTTCCAAATGAGGCTTCAGATATTGTAGGAGAGAGACAAGGGTTCCCCTTGACCCTGTTTGAACCTAATCCATTGAACCCGTGAGCAAAATAATGTGGATATTTTTATGCCACTAATTTTAGTACAATAATAGTAACTGGAATGGATTTACAAGTTCCTCAGGACAAAACCCTGAGAATCACCTTTAATTTTTTTTCCTTTCTCTCAGAAGTATATTCAATCTATCAGCAAACCCTGCGAAAACGAGCTCCTCCTTTGAAATACATCTAAGATCTAGGACTTCACACCACTCTCTCTCTTATTTGGACTATTACAGTAGCCTCGTAACTAGTCTTGATTCTACCTTCCCTGCCATTCTATTCTCCACATGATATAAGGAATGCTCTTCTAAAAATGTATCATGTCACTTCAACATTCAAAACCTTCCAGTGGCATTCTCTGTGATACAGCTTAAAAGCTAATGTCCTTATGGCCTATAAGGCACTTCATGATCTGGGTCTCTAGCAACTTGCTAACCTTATTCTTCTCCACTCTCTTTGCCCTGCTTGTTGCATTCTAGGTACAAATGGCCTCCTTGTTCTTCCTTAAAAACATCTGGTGCACTCATACCTCAGGGCCTTTGTACTTGCCATTCCTTCCACCTGGAATATGCTTCCCCCTAATAGTAATGTGACAACTTGCTCATCTCTCCCAGATTCTGTGGTCAAAAGTCAAAGAGGTCTTCCCCAAACAATTTATACAAAATAGCATACCTTATACCAACATTCTCTATTTTTTAAAAGTTTTTTTAAAATTTAATTTTACCTTTTCAGTGTTCCAAGAGTCATCGTTTATGCACCACACCCAGTGTTCCATGCAATACATGCCCTCCTTAATACCCACCACCGGGCTCACCTATCCCCCCGCCCACTCCTTTCCACATCATTCTCTATTTTTATGCTGACTTATTATCACCTCAATGATTATACATTTGACTTTTTCGCTTATGGTCTCTCTCCTCAGGAGGAAAGCTTCCTGAGGACAAAAACTTTGTCTTATTTCAAGTTTTAGTCCCCAGAACTACAGTAGTCCCTTGTGATAGCAGAACCTAATAAAAATTCCATCTTGTTAAGTACCATTCCAAGCAAAGAGAAGATTAAGCATAAAGGCCCTGAGATAGGAACCAGCTTGACTTGCTTAAGAAACAGTGTGATCGGGGCACCTGGGTGGCTCAGTGGGTTAAAGCCTCTGCCTTCAGCTCAGGTCATGATCCCAGGGTCCTGGGATTGAGTCCCGCATTGGGCTCTCTGTTCGGCGGGGAGCCTGCTTCCCCCTCTCTCTCTGACTGCCTCTCTGCCTACTTGTGCTCTCTCTCTCTGTGTCAAATAAGTAAATAAAAATCGTAAAAAAGAAAAAGAAACAGTGTGATCAGAACAGAGTATGCATCGGGGAGAGCAAATCAGGTGACATGGCGGAAGCCAAAGACCAGAACACGCAGGTCCTCACAGGGCTGTAGCAAAAACCAAGGGGGAAAAACTGAAGGGCAGTGATGTGATCTCATCAATATTTTAAAAATGTAACTAGGGATGTCTGTGGAAGATAGCCTGTATGAAGACTAAGAGAAGAACTATCAGGGAAATCAGTTCAGATGGTTTAAGAGTAATTCAGACAAGCAGAAGATTATGGTGGCTTGGCCTGTGACGGTAATGACAAAAGGCTCCTAGGCAGTCAGATACAGGATGTATTCCGAAAGCAGAGCTCAACAGACCGATAGTTTGGATATAAGATGATGAGAGCAATCACAGAGGACTACTAGATCGTTGGCCTTAGCAAATGGTTCCACTATGGTACTGTTTTAGTCGAACTTTTACTTTAAACAAGGGTCCTGTTTTCATATGATGAATTCAGAGTTGGCAATCAAGTCTCAAAGCAATGTTCAATTATATAATGGTTTAGATAAACACAAGTTCTGAGAACCAGTGGGTAAATACTGATTCTCAGAAATCCCTGGACACGGTACCTAAACTAGAATAAAATACGCTAAGAGGTTAACCGTGACACCCTCACATAATGGAGACCCATATATGCTACAGCCTTGGAGAAGCACCCCCTCAAACCTGTGTGCATAGATGGCCTAAAACCACCCAAAGACTGACAACTTGGTATCTGACAGGCAAGCCATTGAGAAAATTCCACAGACAAAGACTTTTCTGCCCATGGAGACATATCATTTCAGAACATTTATAGATGCTCCAGGAAAAAAAAAAAATTACACTAAAACCCCAATATGAAACTACTCATATAAAGAATTAAGTACTTACACATCTTTCTCCCAACACGCACATAAAAGTAAACAAATTTGGAGGACAGTTGCTGACGAGGGCTAAAAAGGAATATAAAATATTGAACCATTTACAAGAAGTATAGCTCTGTAGGGAGTAGCCATTCAAATGGGCTCCAGTGACTTGGCGCTATTTAAGCAGAAAAAGTAAGCTTTCCCAAATCTCTCTTTTCCATAAACTATTAAGACTTTTAACGTATTTGTAATTCAGTTCCCTGAAAATATTTTGGCAGTCATTCTTCTTCCTTTCTTCTCTAGAAGTAGAAATGAATACTATTACTGTACTATCTTTAGTGGCAACTATTCTGATATATACACACACACACACACACACACACATACACACACACACACACACATTTTGTTTGTTTGTTTTAAATATTGACAATCTGGACTTTTTTTTTTTAAAGATTTTATTTATTTATGTGACAGACAGAAATCACAAGTAGGCAGAGAGGCAGGCAGAGAGAGAGGGAGAAGCAGGCTCCCTGCTGAGCACAGACCCTGATGTGGGGCTTGATCCCAGGACCCTGGGATCAAGACCTGAGCCGAAGGCAGAGGCTTTAACCCACTGAGCCACCCAGGTGCCCCCATCTGGACTTTCTTTGTCCTGACTATTCTTGAATTTTTCAGTGGCCAAAAAAATAAAATGAATTTCTTCTCTTAGTCTGGAACCAACCGAGAGACAGACAAGTAAGAGGATCAAATGTCAGCTTTATTACTGATAAAGCTGATCAAAGAATGTGGCTCACAGGTGCAACCACAGTGAGCCCTCTAACACCTTCTAATACCCCTGAATTGGGCAGTTGCCAGCAGCACTGATAGCTGCCAGCCACTCAGGGGAGATCCTGTCCTGAAAACTCACTGAGAGAGGAGCAGAGAATGTCTGTGTCAGAGAGAGGAAAGAGCCTAAAGGTGGGTTCTGGGGATAATCATTTCCTTCTGCCAAACTCAACCCTGGAAGGAGGAAATAATGAGGTGGAGAGAAGCAGACGTGTTCCTCCCATGCTTTTCTCTCCTGGAAAATGGAGTGGAAATTACCCTCCTCCATGAAAACATGAAGAGTTAGGAATAAATGTTCCTCCATCTGACCCTCCTAAGTTGGACATGGGAACTAAATTTTATCTTCAATTGTGGAGCTGTAAAGACTGTAAAAACAGTCTTCTACATTTGTTTTCCCTTTTCACTATTTCTGACATTCATGAATGAGGTGGTTGGTGGCTACTGGGGCATGGATACAGAAGAAGATGTTTGAAATCTACTACCTGCATCTCTAGCTTATGGAATTAAGCAAAAGTCTTTTTGTTTGTTTGACCTGAAAAGTGACTATACTATCTCCTAGGGTTTTAGTGGAATCAAATAAAAACAAATTTGAAGGGCTTGGCATATGAGGGCTGAACTAATGCCATATTCTTTATTTTTTTAATTAATTTTTTTCAGTGTTCCAAATCCATTGTTTATGCACCACACCCAGTGCTCTATGCAATACGTGTATCTTCTTTTTTCTAAGTCTGTTTCAAGACTAATATAGGAATTAACATTTTTTTTTTTTTGATAAAACTTTACAACTTTGCCACTTGGTTGATCTTAACAGACACTGGGACTAAATCTCAGCTTTATCAGGTCTTGTTTTAGTGCTGATTAAAGATTCCTTTTTGGGGCTCCGTGGGTGAAAGCCTCTGCCTTTGGCTCAGGTCTTGATCTCAGGGTCCTGGGATCGAGCCCAGCATCGGGCTCTCTGCTTAGTGGGGAGCCTGTTTCCTCCTCTCTCTCTCTGCCTGCCTCTCTGCCTACTTGTGATCTGTCTGTCAAATAAATAAATAAAATCTTTAAAAAAAAAAAAGATTCCTTTCTAACAACAACAAGAAACTTCCATTATTCCCACCCATTGCTTAAATTTTATACACACACACACACAAATATATAATACAATATATAATATATACTATATATATAACAATATATACTATATATATATCAATATATACTATATATATCAATATATACTATATATATCAATATATACTATGTATATATATCCTTTTTTTAATTTAGAATGCTTAAGACATCAATCTTCAAAACATACACACCCACAACAAAACAAAAACACGACCACGAAACAAGTATCTCCAGTTCCTGACAACTCTACCACAGCACATGAACATGGCTAACGTCCCCATGGAGCAAAGGGCTTTCCAGGTTTTCTAGTAGGGCATGTGGAAAGCATCAGGTGTTTGGATCATGAGATGAAGATCCTTAAAATCATATATGTAAATAGCTAAAAAGAATTTTATTATACTTCCAGCTCCTTTATTTTAAAAATATCTCAAAACCAAGATAAAGAAAGGTTAAATGACTTGAAGTTGCACAATTAATTAGTGTTCTGACTAACTGTGTTCAGACTTCTGGCTCTGTGCTCCTTCCTCTCCTTCAGACATAGGGAAGGAAACACAGAGGAGGGGATATGGTGGAGACACAGAGTGACTAGAGACAACAGACAGAATGAGATAAGAGATGAACGTGAAAAGTGGCCCAAACATTCTGAACACCAACACTGCTAATTTTGCGGTAAGGTCCTAAACAAAATATGCGCTATGATTACATCACGCTCTTGAGTTTACTGTACACACTGTAACCCTATCCTGATCACAGAAGCCAGTTTCTAGAACTTCCCTGGCCATTCGCTCAGCATTTATCACACCGATTCCATTTCTACTTAGTGATGATTAAAAATCCAAAGCAAGCAATGCATTTGTAAAAATCAGTATGCTATCATGGTTGAAATATGAAATATTGAGCAAATGGGCCAGAAACAGGCATGGGACTTTCCTGTAGCAGTAATCATGAACATTGTCCTCAATTCTCTCGAGGGCAAGACAATATGCAGACAAAGCTTTTTTACTTAACAACCCTGACAACCAACTCAAGCATAAGCATTGCTTCCATAGAGAAATAGTTGCAGAATTGGAAATATGGAGACACATGAAATCTGTGACCAAAAGAGAAAATAACACTAAAAAGGTGACTACTCTGAAATTAAAGCTTTTATCTTTTTTTTTCCAGTCCTATGTTCTGCACATTGAATTAAGGAATAACTCTAACACTGATCATAATTGTGATGAATCAACAGGAATCAACCAATATTCAAGAGGTAGCTACTAAGTCCCAGGTTTTGGGAGACAGAGAATGAACCACCTTTCTTATGCTCAGGAAAAACGTACAAAGAGCCTTACAAAGCACGGAGCCAGAGATAGATTGGTTTAGAACTCATCCAGTGCTTTTCCTGGAAGCCAAGACATAGAAAGATAATGAGTTCAAGGTAGTGGCAAAACAGAACACCAGTCTCCAGACCCCTGGCATGGTGTGGTATCCCCAAATGAAAATACTCTGGTCCCATTTTTTCCCTCTTTCCTGGATTTAAAAATCTTTGTTTTCAACTTTCAGAAGGAGATCTAGCCCAAACTTTCTAACTAAGTATCATTGAACCATGTTCCCCTCTGATGATAGCTTGAAACACAATCTCAAATTGAGAGACTTCTCCTAAATACTAAAAATATACAGTATTTTATAGCACAGAATATATTTTATTTTAGTTATATGCAACTAATGAATCATTGAACACTACATCAAAAACTAATCATGTACTGTACATTGGCTAACTGAACATGATGATAGAAAATAATAAAATAAAAATAATGTCTATACCTCATGGTGGGGGCGGTGCTTGAATTTACAACCCCAAGATCAAGAGTCGCACACTTCACCAACTATGCCAGCCAGACACCCCAGCACAGTATTTAAAGGGAAGAGAAAACCATTTAAACTAGAGAAGGAAGAACCTGAACAGGTCTTGCAGACCAACAAGAATTAGGGTGTCACAACCCACAGCTCCAGTTATGTCATAAGCAACGCCTGCAGTGGTAACAGAGGAAAAGATAAGCTTTATTCTTTGAACATTAGAGTAACTAAGATTGCCTACTTATGGGCTGTTATCCAAGACCTTCAGAAACTACAGCATTTACAATGCATACATGATACAGCTAAAGGCCTTAACCCACATTAGCTACTCTGTAATAGAGAATTAGGAGCTCACCAAATAATGAGTGAGTTCTCTACAAATCCCTCCCCTCAAAAAAGCCCACTGCCAAATTCTCATTTTCCTTACCACCTCTTAGTAAACGACTCCTTGGTAACTATTAACATGCAGGCATCTAGAGAGCTTCAATTCTCCATGTAAAAGGCAGAGAGTGAGGTTATCTTTCATGATCCTTTTGCTCAGGAAATAAATTGTCTTTGTTTCTGTCTCAGCGTATTAAAAAAAAGAACCCAAAACTCAGCTATGAAACTTAAATTATTATCTCAGTTCAACAAATGGAAAAATCTGAGGGGGGGGGACCCTCAAATTTAAATGGAACATCTTACTTAACCTGAAGCCTCACCAAAATCACATGATATGCTTTATGCAGAATACCAGAGGCAGCTTAAGGGGAAAAATAATGTTGGATTAAAAAAAACAAAAAACAAAAAACAAAGGGGCGCCTGGGTGGCCCAGTGGGTTAAGCCGCTGCCTTCGGCTCAGGTCATGATCTCGGGGTCCTGGGATCAAGTCCTGCATCGGGTTCTCTGCTCAGCAGGGAGCCTGCTTCCCTCTCTCTCTCTCTCTGCCTGCCTCTCTGCCTGCTTGTTATCTCTGCCTGTCAAATAAATAAATAAATAAATAAAATCTTTAGAATAAAAAAACAAAAAACAACAACCACAAAAAAACTGCCTTTATGGAAAAGGATAAAAAAAGAAGACAGTTTGAATTTTTAGAGTGAATTAAAACATAATCTTCCTATCTTTCTTGCTCTTGCTGTATGTAATTAACTAATTCAAACAGGTAAAATTTATCTTACATTTAAATACATTCAGCCTAAAAATAAGAGGCAGTGAGTTAGACAACACACTTTTGGCGAGCCAGAGTAAGCTCCTACTTCTAAGTGTGAACACAGTAGGTCCAAGTGTACCTGCCATTGCACATGCCTACCTTGTGCACTGGACCTGATTTATCTATTTGTTATTGGTCACCTACTATGGGGAAGAGACTCTGCTAGGCTCTATGGGACATTCAAGTTATAAAATAATCCCTGATCTCCTGGAATTTGAAATCTAATGGAAGACACACACATCGGTGATTACAGTACATGACCACATAGAGTAAGGGTCATGTCTGTATCAAGAAATACCACATCACCCAACACAGGCTATTTGCTTTTAAATAAATTCCCGCATTTGCCTCTGAAAAGTTAAATAACAAGGAAGACAAATTTAAAGAATACTATGCCTGAGAATAACAGAAGGGCAAAATGAGGGCTGTTTAAGATACAAGAAATATCAAAATACAGAATCGGGTATGCTTTGCAATTGATCACAAAGTCATAAGAACTCTTTGGAGGTCAGAGTTTACTAAACAAATATATAAAATAAAACAAAATATAAAACACTGTGTTCTTCATGCAACTAATAACACTAGGACACAATTACAGGGAGGGAAAAATGCAGATGTTTTAAAGTTTAAGTGTTATAATTAACTAATTTGGGCAGGTGAAATTTATCTTATTTGAAAACACTTAACACTTAAATAAATGAAGCCTGAAAAATAATTAAGAGAAGAGGCAGATAACACATACCTCTTGAACATTTACTCTGTGCTTGACAGTACAGAAGGTCCAAAGAAGACTCAGGAGGGAAGCTCCTTGAAGGTAGGGAATATACCTCATTCACAGATCTAGCCACAGTGCCCAGTATACTCCCTGGCCCAAAAGAGATAGTCAATACTGTTAAGAAATAAACTTGGAGGAATAAATAATTGAACAAACGAATGACAGAATACCTAACTTTTGACATTTTTATCAGTTAACTTGTTTCAACTTACCCCTAGAAAGAAAGTACAAATTTGCAATGGGACAGCTAAGAATGAAGCTAAACAAAGAGATTAGAAACCAAATAGCAAAAAAAAAAAAAAAAAACAGTAAAAGTGGAGGAAAAGAAAGATGGTTACTGTCAACACATCATATCTATTTCTGAGTTTCCTAGCAGTCAAGAGAAAAGGGAAGCAATTAATTTTGCAGTTTTTATTGTCTGAGTAAAGGAAGCATCGGTCTTTAGAGAAACAAATATTTTCTTGAAACTCTATTGTAAAAAAATTTTTTCTTTAAGACTACTTTATTAACCTTATATGCATATATATAATTTATATATAAGGAACTCTGGATATCTTAATGGGCAAACAATGCCAACAGCCTCTCACAAAAGATGGACAAAAGCTCTTTCGGGGGTCCTTTGCTTTAACAGACTTGATAAAAACCTAAAGGATGGGAATAAACTGTAACTGCGACAAGGCATTTTTATCGGCAGTTAAGCTTACTGCTTTCTGATGACTTTAACATAAATAAAGTTTGGGAAAAGGTTGGGGAGTAAGTGTTGAATACCGTCAATCTCAAGTGCAAGTCATTTCCCCTTGATGCTAGTGGCAGAAGCTGGATGTCAGTTCAAGGATGAGGTCTTTGCAAAGAACACTCAAACTGTGGACTCCTATGTTTCTTTTTTTTTTTTTAATTTTTTATTTTTTATAAACATATATTTTTATCCCCAGGGGAACAGGTCTGTGAATCACCAGGTTTAGACTCCTATGTTTCTTAACCGGATACTTCCCACATTTACTCCTAAGCTTAGAATTAGGAAGAATTAGGAAATAAAGGTCTAAATTTGAGGATGTTAAAACCAGTTTGAAAAAAAGGGGACTCTCATTGAAGCCAAGTCAAAGGGACACTTGATAATTCAATAAAAAAGTAGACGACTTGCTTTGATCATATTTTTAAGACTACTTTATTGAGGACATTGTAAGACCAATTTAGATTTTAAAGTCTTTTTTTTTTTTTTAAGGTTAAAAATTGTCTCCTATCTTTATAGCTTTGAACTTGTTTTTGGAAGCAGTTCACGTCAAGTATGGATTATCACCATTTAGAATTATCTACATAAATTCTCAACTACTTTAGTAAAGAGGAGCATACTGGCATCACATTTATTCAAGGAACTAGAATATGATTTCCAGAAGATCAGAGATTATCGATCTACCATTTTTCTTTACCAACAATTATTTTGTTTCTCCAAACTAAAGAGAAAATGTTTAGTAGTAGCATCTACAAGCAAAGTCAAGACAGCAGAGGCAAGGGGATGGGCGACTCCTTGGCAATATTAATAGTTTTGTCTGAGCTATCAATTCCACTGTTTGAAGTTTTGTTTCAGTTTATCCAAGAGTTTCTCACAACCATTGTAGCTGTATGCCAGTCCAACCAAATCCTTTATAAATCATTCCACGACAATAACGGTAAGATTTGAAATTCATTTTCTTATCAGTTCCTTGAAGTTGTGTTATGAATTATTTTAACACAAAATTGACCTTAAAGGTCTGCTAAAATATTAAATGCATATTTAAAGTATTCATCATTTCTTTATTATAAAATCATATCTGTTCACACAGAATTCATGCACTTGACAGAAAAATCTGATTGCTTTTTTCCTAATCCCTATTTTCTTATCACTTCCAGGTTTCTAATTTGTTATGGGTGTGTATTCCAAAAAAGCACTTAACTAAAAGAGATCTTTAGGAAATGTGAGAAGCGAGAAGTCTGAGGAATAAGATGTAACTGGAGTTTTAGAAGCAGTTTGAAAACAAATATGACATTACAAAAGGCAAATAATCAAGCTTCCTCCCACCCACAGCTGAATAGCAAGTACATCTGATCTCATGAAGTATCTCCTCTGTGTGAGTTGATTTTTACTGTTTACCATGGATATGTACAGAATTTCTGAATGACCAACAAGGGAGATGGAGAACATAACCAGAAAACATGCAAATAACATATTAGACATCAAAAACTTCAAATCAACAAAAATGTATAAAGTATCCCCTATATGTGCATGCCCACCAACTTCGTGAGAGGCTATGAAAAGAATGAATGAAGATGGGTTCGGCCCACCAAGTTTATACTCTTGTTCGGATGAAAATATATTTATAGGGCCACCTGGGTGGCTCAGTGAATTGAGCCTCTGCCTTTGGCTCAGGTCATAATCCCAGGGTCCTGGGATCGAGCCCCACATCGGGCTCTCTGCTCAGCAGGGAGCCAGCTTCCTCCTCTCTCTCTCTCTCTCTGCCTGACTCTCCACCTAATTGCGATCTCTGTCAAATAAATAAAATTAGAAATAAAAAATATATTTATATAAATCATTTTTTCTCATAACAAGCTTTCCCTAACACAATACTTTAATGATGTATTATACTATTTTTATTCATAGTTACAAAGGGCATCTGCATGTTTTCTTAGAAACAGTAACAGGTTGGAAACATTTGGTCCTAACCACATTACCATTTCAAGACTCCTATACCTAGATTATTAGATGATAGCCAATCATAATTTTTTTTTCATGGTGCCGTTGGTAAAGGGCAGAATGCCAATTATGTGGGGTGAGGAAGCGGCTCCAGAGATGAATCTGCTCTGTTTTACTGCCTTAGCCAACTAGCTAACTACCTCATAAATGAGAGCCACTAGTCATAAGAGGTACCTTAATAGGGAATGTGGATCAAGTATTTAAAAACCCTAATCAAGTAAAATCAAAGCACCTAGGCATACAGACTTATTAGTAGGTTCATTTTTATATGTGGATGACAGCATGCTATTATCTATGATTCCTTTTAGCTCATTGACTCTGCTGTGCATAGTTGAAAATGATGCCAGCCGTAGTTTTCCTGTAGCTTTCTAGGTCTGGCTAGAAAAATCAAAACCATGCATAGCCTCTGACACAGAGCTCACACATACTATCTCCCACTTACAAAGGATGGAGTTAAATTTTAGGAGGGGGTGTGTTACTATTTGAAAATACCAAGTTGCTTAGATGGAGTCTTTTCATATATTGCTTGTGTGAACTTTACTTGAACTGCCCAAATTAGAAATGTATACTCTGTAGAGCTTGTTCCCAAAACTGGATTTTCCAACCATGTGCTTGCCTAAGACTTTTGCTGTTGTTCTCATGAAAACAGAGTTGGTTGACTGAGATTTTGAAGAAGGATTGCCCAAAAAACAAAACCATAAACAGTAATGTCCTTTCATCAGATGCTACAAGATGGTTAAGAGAATGCCACAATAAATGCTATAAAACAATTGATGCTACTTAAAATTCTAAGTAGAAGGAGACATCGAGGGGTGCCTGGGTGGCTCAGTGGGTTAAAGCCTCTGCCTTCGGCTCAGGTCATGATCCCAGGTCCTGGGATGGAGTCCCGCCAGCATCAGGCTCTCTGCTCAGCGGGGAGCCTGCTCCCTCTTCTCTCTCTGCCTGCCTCTCTGCCTACTTGTCAAATAAATAAATAAGATCTTTTTAAAAAAGAAAAAAGGAGAAGTAGACATTGAATAGGATGGTAGAATGTGAAGGGAACTCAATCTTCAATAATTCCAGTTGAAATTCTCTGAAACATATAATAAGGGAAGTAAATGGCTAGTGATGTCCAAAGAAAGTCCCATTACAGCTATAAATGAAATACCTAGGCCCTGTATACATGCCTTAGTAAAGGACAATTTCCTAGTGCTGACACAGCAGGACTGTCAAGGGCTGGAACAATGGATAACAGATAATGGGCTGAGTAACATGACTTGTTGACCAGCAGAATTACTGCTTTGCATGGCTCTTTCTGGTGCTGACAAGCCAGCTGGGAGAGAAGTCAGCAAGTCTGTAGTGTTAGGATCCTCTCACTGGGCAAAGAAGTTTCATTCCATGTGGCAGCCAACATCACCAAAACCTCAGATGTGTCTCTATGAAACACATGAAGCTGGGCATACACCTTGCAATATATATTCTTAACTGTGTTAGAAGCACAACAGAATAAAAGCAAATTTGAATTAACTCCAAGTCAATGATCTTGTCCATCTTTGGATCTAAATGAGTCCTTGGTCTAGCCTGGCAGAAATACAAAGTAGGATTTAAATTAAGTTAAAATTAGGTGACTAAAAATTATCTTCTCGACTTTTATGAAACTGGAAGACTTGCGGTGAACTCAGTGGTATAATTACATTTAAAAGGAATTTTTATTTTAAAGACAATTTGTGTATGCGCACGCATGTGTAACTTGGTAGATCCAGCACTACTTTTTACATCTTTTCCACATTATTAGGTAGAGGGCTGTGATTTACTTCAAATTAATTTCCTATAGAATTATTTTATAATTTTATTTACATATGTACTATAAAATATTTAGATTACAAAGAGCTCATTATCTTGGGATACTATAAGCACTCAAATACTAAGAAATGCATAATAAAACTTTAAGACATGGTCTTCTATTCAGGATATATATTATTAGCATGTTCTTTGTTATGGGCCATAAAAACCACTGACTATACAAGGTTCCTTTATTCACTAAGTATTTATGGAACATCTGCTTTCTTCAAACAACAGCACTCAGAACCATGAGAACATAAAGGCAGGAAACAAAGCTGGTCCCTGAGGAACCTATAACGAGAGTGAAGTGTGAAGACACGCACAAGGCTAGTAGAGAAAGTCCAGGGCACATAGACCTGGCAGAAGGCCCTGCACAACAGGTGCCTCTTTCTGCATCAGCTATCTGTTGAAGGAGACCTACCAGCACGCCCCTTGCCATCAGGGAGTTCAGAGTCTGGAGGGATAGATAGGAAAATGTTCATTTCTCACAACAAAATGATGTTGTAGAAATACGCACAAGTATAGGTTATAAAGGTAACTACTAGGACAAAGTCAAGATCGGCTCCGTAGTGGTTTTTTAGGCAGATTTCCTTAAAATAAGGCAATCTGGATCTGAGCATTAAAGAACACATAGGATTGGGACAGGAAAAAGAAGAGCATTGAAGAGCCATTTTCAGAGATGGAAACAGAATGCCCATAATCCCTGAGACAGGAATCCATAGTAGGAGCTGTGTAGGGCTGGTAAGGACTGGAGAAATAGAAGATAAGGGATGGGAAAGCAGCCATGAGGTGTGAGTTCAGAGACGGTCAGTTGAGGTCAGACTTGAATATCAAACTGTAGAGCTGGGACTCCACTTGATAGCCACAGAGACATACGAGCGGTGGAATCATTACTGTTGAAGAGCGAAATCTCTAGAAAGGCAGACACTGAAACAAAGTTTAATGTTCAGGATACTTATTAGAGAGTGCTCTTGGGATCAGCACCTGGGCAGGAGGTGGGGGAAAGAACAATGGGGCCCCGGAAGAAGCCCACGGACTCCACAGGAAGCTCTGCAGCAGAAACGGCCATGGGGCCAGGAAGAGTATTCTGGTGCCGGGTCTTTATACTTCTGTTGCAGGCTGTCATTGTGTGGGGGCCATTCTGGGATCAGGTATGACCTTGGACCCGACAGCTCTCTACCACCAGGACAAGCCCTGAAGGGGCCAACTGTCTGTCCCATGGTAGCCTTCCCAGGAGCTGGGACAAATCATTCCTTGAAAGAGCATCTGGGGAATTACAGATACCAGTTTAAGATGACAGTGCAGTACAGCAGCTCTTGAAATGTGGGCTTGCTACCAGCAACACTCCATCACCTGAGGCCTTGTTAGATACACAAAATTTCCGACATCACACAAGACTGAGTGACACCCTCTATGGGAATAGGACCATCCAGGAATTTACTCACCTAGGCTTCCAGGTACCTAGGAGACACACTGAAAAAATAAATCAGTGAGTAAATGAAGGAACAGTCTCATTTCCCAAAGCTCCACATCCCACTTCTTAGTTGTACTGCTTTGAATCTACATGTAAACCCTCTTAAACAAAAACAAAGAATTACAAGAAGGTGCACTATTATTTCTATACTAATAAACTTAAATATCCAGGATTGGTAAACACTCACACTATGACCATGCGATTGAATATTTAATATTTAAATACTATCCTTTCACTCCAATTACTATTTTCAGATTTAAAAAAAAATTCTGCATCGTATTCCTAAAAGAACCTTCTGAACGCTGAGTATGTGTATTGCACAAGTTCATGTTACCCTAAACACTTCTCTTATAGGCTCTTCTGGGTTTCTGGAGCAAAGCCTAACTTCATGGAGTCTGATGTCTGGAAGATTAATGGTTCACCTATCACTCATGGGACTGAACAAATCCAGTGAGAAGCCAGGGCACTCTGGAAGTCTGGTTTCTAATGTACACTAAATCCTATGGTACACTAAGCCCCAAATGCATTCTCCTATTCTTCCTAGGCACATGGTGACTCACCTAGAAATGACACTTCCCAGCCTTCCTTGCAGCATGGGATGGACATGTAAGTCTGGGTCAGTAAAATGTAAGAAAAGTGAAACACACAATTTCTGGTTATCTTCAACTGAAAGGCAACCAGCTTTCCCTGAACTTCTTTCCCAACCCACTTTCACTGGGGGCTGGAATGCAGATATAGCAGGAATCTAGCTTTGACTATGCTGATGAGGATAATTTAGAAGATATAAGTACAGCATACAAGGAATCTGGGTCTCCAAATGGTATAAACATGCAAAGAAACTCTGCCAGTCTAGGACTGAAATTTGAGAAACAAATCTCTCCCATTTCTATTCAACTGCTTTACCTTTACTCTGACTTGTGTGTGTACAGCCAACTGTGTCACAAGACTGTATCTGTAATTAAGTAAGGAAATGCAGTTACTGATGTCCTTCATATTCCTGCATGGCTCTTAAATATATATATATATATATATATATATATTTTTTTTTTTTTTTTGGTAAATATTATCACGGATGCCATATTGAAGAGTTTCCTATTCCTGAACAGAGTATAAATAAGTGCCACCAGTTTTTCAAAGATACAAGTGTAATTCAGAAGTCCTACAGAATAAATAACAAAGATACCCAGGAAGTGCTTTACCTACAACCAACATAATGTACGTTACTTAAGGTTTAATAAAAAACTTAAATTTATAAGGCCAAAACTGGCCAGAATGGTATCTGGTAAATTTTGGTCAATAGTACAAAATCACTAGTAGAAGGTAAGCTTCATGAGGGTAATGAATGATGTATTAGCTAAATCCACAGAACCCAGAAAAAATTCCTGGTGCATAATAGGCACTACTTAAGAGTATAGAAGGAAAGAATGATTTCTTTCATGCTCTAATATCTGGATGATCAGAATAGGCAAATACAGAGAATATTCAAACATTTTCACATATCTTGGAATACATTAAACCTTCTCAAAATAAACTATAATCAAGTATTTTTTTATTACATAAAGAAAAATCCCATGTATCCACTAATGAACACAATTTTTGCTTCAAGATTTATGAACAATTGAACTATTGAGAAAAATACAGAATATGAAACTATTTTTTATCACAACTGAATAAACACAGTGAGTTCCCTTGTAACAATGGAGTAACACTGACCTGACCATCAGGCCTGTTACTTTTAGAGACTGGATCTTGAAACTTAGCTTAAAACTATAAATTAATGAAGAGGCATACTGCTAAACCCAAAGCACATATTTAATACCAGGTAAAAACGTCAAAAAGACTTTATGTTTGGCACTATCTGGTATGTTTTCAAGCTTTCATAAATGAGTCCAACTGGATCAGTTGCTAAAACAGGCAAACCATTGGTCCAATAAATCCATCAGTGGACCAGTTATTTTTGTTCCATTTCAAGGAAAAAGGCTGCACCCTTTACTAGGAAGTCTTTTATTGATCACTAAGGGAGCCATAAGATGGATGGGTTAATCCATAAAACTATTATACACTAGGAAAGCAGTGCAGACCTATTGTATACATTCAGGGCAAGGAGTTCAAATGTCCATGTTCAAGACTGAGTTGGTTCATGTTCTAGCTCTGAAGTTCATCATTCTGGGTGACTCACTTCGGACATCACTATATCATAATTTTTCATTAGATCTTATGCACATGTTATATCCCATTCACTTACCTCATGGAAACATTACCATAATACTAACATGATAAAATATAATAAAATAGAACAAAGACTATGGAAAGATGATCTTGCATGGATCCAAGATAGCATTACACCTATTTTATTACTAGACAAGATTTATCCATAGTTTCAGAAGTATTCCACGTCTCAGCCCTTATTATCTGCGTGCTTTAGAAGATAATCCTCTTCATTCTATGTTAAGCATGAAGAATTTTTAATCTTATGGAAAAAAAAAAGATGGTTGGCCTCAAAAAACATATCAATTAAAGGGATACTACACACTAAAATAGCAATTAAGATAATAAGATATTTCTGTGCTCAGATCTGCGCCTGCCAAATTTCTGGTTAACTTCCCAATATAGAAATATGATCCAATTCAAATGTTCTTAAAAAAAAAAAAAAAGCCCTCACATTTTCTGGCATATTCAGAGAATGGTGATGTGAAAGATGAGAAAATCTCAATCTTGCCAGAATTTACAAGGGAATCTGAGAAAGTAAAAAGTGTTTTGAAAAAGTTAAATATTTTCTTAGGATGAATTGCTCCCATAATCAATTAGTAAGTATCCATCTCTGTATCACTTCTTGGTCACTATTGATTGGGTAAATATGACCCTTAGTTTTAAAATTTTTGTGTGTGCACATTAAAGCCAATAATATACTCTAATTTTATACATTCTTGAAGACACTTACCCTGGTTTTCCCTTTTCTGAGCAGCTTTATTCTTGGAGCAGATTCTTCTAGTCCTCATGGAGTTCTGCTCCATTTTAAAACTCTTAGAGTTAGTTTCTTTCTTTTTTTTTTTTCTAATTCAGTAGCCTCTTATTCTCAACCCAGAAAGACATTTCTCTGTTTAGCCATGAAAAAAAAAAAACAACTTAGAGGTGCATCTAAATTTTCCAACATGTATCTTAAAAAACTCTTCTACTCAATCTCCATCTTGGACAAAACAAAAAGAGGGAACAAATACCCTGAAGTCTTCTTAATGATTTCCTATTGTTAGTGGCATCTTCCTCCTCGTAGTCACCCAGACACAAAGCCTAATTTCTGCCACGGAAGTACTGGATAATTTGAAATAAATGACTTAGGACTCACATGAAATCAACTGCTATTTCCCAAACAGTTATCTGAGAAAATCATTTAAACACACACACACACACTATTTTTAAGACGATTAAAACTTAATGTTAAAAAAAAAAACACCCGACTTAATGTTTAGAAATCTTTAAATTCATCTTTTTTATGCCATCTCATTCATTTTGTAGTTAAAGTGTCAGTCCACCTAGTAAACACCAAATGATCAATTCTATATAGAATTCCTGTCATCCGCACAAAACTGACCCTTCGCTAACCCACAGACTCATTCTGGACCTTCCTTCAAACCTGATATAAGTCAGAAGAAATCAGTGTAACTTCTGCCCCAGTTGATGATATGCATTGGCTTAATATCCTTGTGTTGGGATTATAATGGTTTATAGAGCCACACATGGCCTAGAGGTTCTTGCTTAAGAAAAAGTTACAAGTGAGTTAGCTGAAATATTTTAAAGGGTTTTAATTTTATGTTAAAAAAAAAAAAAGACTACTAAGGTAAGGACAGGGAGTGGTAAAATAATGATTTTCTTACAATAATTACATTTCAGTACAAGTTCTTCACTGAATGTCCGCTTAAAATATATATTCGGATAGAGACATAAGCTGTCTTAAGATAAGCTAAGGACTGTAAAATTCCATTTAAATACCTTCTGTTGAGAATAATTTCAATTTTTTTGTGTGTGTGTGCCAGCATCCTAGCGCACACCTAGGAACCTGGCATGGTGGTAGGCTGCAGAAATCAGAGCCTCCACCACGGGCTACTGATCTTGTACATTTGCTGTCATCCAACATTTGAAACCTTTAGTCTGCAATTATAATAGGGGCAGGGAATCAAGAGTTTCTTTGTTTTAGGCAGCCCTTTATTAATGAATGCAGTCACTAAAAGGCTAATTGTATCTTCTGAGCTATTAATTGACTTAGCTCCAAGACGACTGTCTCAAACATATGGTGCAAGATCCAAGCAACTGTCCAGGGCAGTGCACAGGGGGCATTTGGCTTCTTTTTGAAAAGAAGAACCAAAGGTAATCCCTTTGCAGCTGCAGTGCAGATGGTTTTCTTTACACCATTTCACTGAATACTAAACAGAAACTGGAAAAAGTTTGAAAACATGATAAACAAACAGCTGAGTGTTAGCTTAAATGCTCTTTGCATCTATCAGAGAGAAGCATTCAGAATCTCTGGATGTTTACCAGAGTTTAAAAGGAAAACAGAGATGTGAAAGCTGAATGAAATGATTTTGAGTTTGTACCTAAATACGGTTCTGCGTGGTTTTCTTCAAAGTAACAATATAATTAAATCTCTCTGAAATGTCGTTCATGGGTGTCATGATTCATAATCCTCGACATCATCAAAAGTTTAGGTTTTTCTGAAAATAAGCGGAAATGAGTAAAGCTGAAATCACCTTTCCCTAGAGGAGTTACATGAAAATCATGGAGACATCTGTTAACCTTCATTCTTTCTCCTTGGTGTCAACCTAACATACTGCCTTCCCTTGAAATAAAGATGTGCAGTGAAGTCAGTTACCGTTTCAACTTCACACTCCCTTATTCTACTCTGGCAGAAAGGAAATATTAAGTAGAAGACTGGTGATTAGACAGGAAAAGAGCAAAGTCAAATCAGTGAATAGGGGTGGCCTCTGAATAGTCTCACAGGTATTAATAGTATGTTAAGTCTAACGACACACTAAGATATTAACATTAAAAACAAAACTGTCTACATATAAGCATTTGACACTCCTCTAGACGTTGGGTTATAGCAATAACAAAATACTGTCATGCATATAAACATACACACTAGTACTTCATGTATAACTAGAAAGACGATCAAAATATCACCACTTGGAGTTTCTGATCAGGGATTAAACTAAGAACAGGATTATGGCTACTATTTATGGGTTACTTTTCTGGTTTTTAGTTAGATGCTATCTGGATTTTCTAAAACTAACATATTACTTTTCTAAAAGAGATCTACTTAAAAGACTATGCTATATTCATTATTAATAGCAAGCAGTTTCCAACCAAATTATGGCATTACCCCATGTAAATTTACAGATTAGGAAAATACAGTCATATCTGTGTTCTCAAACCTCTTAGAAAATCAGGTATTAAAATAAAGACCTTCAAAAATTGAAAGTAACCATTACTGCATTTCTCTAACAGGGCAACTAGGTGCTTTATTACTTAGTCCATTCTTGAGCTGCAAACAGCAAAACAATTCAGTCGAAATAGGTTTTGAAGCCCTATTAGCCAATGGCATCACACCCAGAATAACCTCAAAGAAAAGAAAAACTCTACCTCTTCTCCACTGCTCTCTTCTTCCCCATACTTGAGTTCCATAAGCTTTTCACACACTTTGCAAAACAGCAATAGCCTCGCATTATGAAAAAAGCAAAGACAAACCATGCCAACGCCAGCTCTAAGTGGTTGGTCGCTGGTGTGACGTCTTTTTTCCTAAATGCCTGCCATCTGGAGCAGGCATCCTCGCCGCTCTGCCGTGCCAGCATCCATCTCATGCCCGACTCTCAGCTCAAAGTGTGTTTGCTTATCCCTTGTTTAGGCCTCTTAATTTCTTTCTTCTCACTTGCTTGCCTTTCACTTAACTTGGTAAAACACTACAACGGCTGCATTTAATTCACTTATCAATGTTCAGCTAAAAAGGACTATACAGAATTCGCATATGGCTGCTGTTATCATTTCCAGCCCAACAAGTAAAAAAGACTCCATTTGAATCCTTCAGGCAGAAGGGTAGGACTGCGCCACACTGAGCAAGTAACTGGCGCAAAGTTGATAGGGTACGTTTCCAAAAGAGCGGATTTTTGCCCCCTCCAAAAAATCTTAATATACTGAGAAGCATGTGACCCCTTTCTGGATGTAGTCACTACACAGACTACAAGGATACGTTCAACTTTTGACTAGAGGATGAGGGTTGAAGTCTAAGGTACACAGCGGCTTCTCAGGACTTGGGCTGTGGTGGGAGCTTTGATGGGCCTCCAATATCGCTAGGAAGCTGTTGCTACTCAGCAGCGGGGTTTGAAGCTGACAGAGAAAGAGCCTATAGCCTAATTTATCTGGAGAGTGGATTAGTCATGATGAAAGATACTTGAATTCGTGATAGACTACAGGGACATTTTTTGGGTCTCAAATATGTGGTTTTCTTCAAAGTAATAATCCAATTAATCTCTCTCAAACTTCAACTATGGGTGCCATGACTCCTTATTACAAGCCTGTATTTCTCTGAGAAATGTTCTGAAATGGGTTAAGCCGAAGCCAATTCCGTTTCTGTTAGTCCTGGAACACACAACAGCATGTATATTCCCCAGGACAAAAGAGGAGGAGGCTGGTGACAGGGGACAGAGGCTGGGGTGAATGAAAGACTCCCTGACCCGCTTCTGAGGACGAGGGTTTCTCCCATGTGCTTGGATGTTTTTTACTTGTTTGTCAGGTAATAAGACCACTAAAATGTATTAGTTCTTTATTGGATTGCTAGTCCTTTTTCTTAGGGAACATTATTACTTCTTAGCAATTTTCTATATTCCTGCAATATTGCAAAATACTTTAATTTCCGCATGGAATCCAAAAGCACCATGAGGTTTAATGAAAAAACTTTTACTTTGCAGTTCTAGAATAAGCTTCGTGACTATAATAGAGGAGGTCACAGAAAATCCCAAAATTTACATCTATGAGACCTCAGTGTCAACCACTAGTCTAGTGAGAATTGTGGTAAAGGGTAATATAATCGTAAACAAATGAGGGTGGCAATTAGCAACAGCAACCAGGGTTTATTCATCAAAGTGTACAGGCAAGGGGTGGGGATAGAAGCAACTTTACTTTTCTTTACTGTTCGGTGTTTATTCTTATGAATTCTGGAATACATAATAGTTCAACTTTTATAACAACTTAAGAAGACTGAAAATATTCTGTGTATTTTGTGTTTTTATTTATTTATTTTACAATTTACCATATGGAACCTTGATTACTGAAGTAGTACAGAAATCTTGTTACCAAATCAAATAAACTGGGAAGAATTATCATGGACAGCTGCTGTATTTACTGTCCAGCACCCGGTACCCCTTCCTTTCGGAAAAGCCACCCTTCCCCAGCTGCAAACATGTGTGGTTTCGGTGGACCTGATGCTACCGCCTGGCTTTAGGGTGAGCCCTCCCACTAACAGTAAGCTAGCCATCTGACCACAGAGATTGGCTCAGATATGCCAAGAACCCAGGCCATTTACCAGGAGTCATGCTGAGAGCTTTGCTGCTACTACTGTCTCTGCTTCTCTTATATAAGGATAATCACTGATATTGATTCAGTGTATTTCATTCCAGGCTTATTTTTCTGCCACAGGTAAGCCTCCATATACATATATGCACATACGTGTATGTATATTTATATGTACCATTACTTACGTAAATATCCATACACACCGTTTCTAATTAGAGTGATAGAGTATATGAAACGAATTTACTTCTTTCTTTCATGCTTAGGTTATTCGCCTCTTTCCATTTAAGGGCAACAGAGGTACCTTAATTTGCTTAATTACTGCATAATATTCCACCACATAGAGCAAACAATCTATCAAACAACCAGTAGGATATTCTGTCCGACAGTGAGCTATTAAAGGAAAAAAAGGCCAGCTAGGAGTAATAACCTCAGTTCTGGAACACACTCTGTATCATTATTTGCCACCCCAGGAGTACCACAGACTGAGAAGGAGTCCCTGCAGAAGGGACAGAGTCCTGGGGAAGAAGGTGGGGTTGAGGAAAATGAGCACAGAAACTCAGGACAACTGAGGGGAAAAAAAAAAAAAAAAAAAGAGTGCATTCTGAACCAGCTGTCATTGCTGTCTTCTCAGATTCTCATCTGGGAAGGTATGGTCCAGTAGGAGGAGATTTTCAGCACTCTCAGGGGGACAACAATCATACAATGGTTGTAGTAAAACTAAGCTCAGGTTAGCCTTGGACCTGAGGTAGGACTTCTGGATCAGGACTAGAAGTTTGCAATGGTGATTTCTGTGGACTCACAAATTTTTATACATACTCATTCTCTTATATGCAGAATAATCACTGAAAATTGATATCCCTCACCCTTCCTAGTTTTGAAAATTTAATTAGCTGGAATAACTGGCTTAAAGCACCCCCCCCCCTTTTTAGGGTTTAAGTTCCTTAGAGACAGAGACCACAGCTGTTTTTTCCTGTCGCGTATGCCTAACACACATGGTGTAAGCTTCACCCAGTCAATACATTTCATTCAATGTATCTATGAGCAGTGAAACGGAGGGAAAGGAGGAGACAGGAAAAGAGAGAAGCAAATGAAGGAAGGAAGTGACACAGGAAAAGAACCTAAAGAAGAAAAAAAAAAAAAAACAACAACCCTCGTTTCAAAATCATGTACATTTACCAGTAAAAGTATTCCATGAAGAGGAGATCTTTCTTGCAAAGAATAGGACACAGTTTGAAAAGGAGATTATAGTCACTCCATTTGGTTTTTCTTCCATTCTTACCTAAAATTCTATATATAGATTGTACTTTCTTAGACATTTCTCCCTTCTTAAAAAGGCAAGTCAGGCAAATGCCAAGTCTATTTTTATTTTATCAAGGTATATGTACACTCACATAACTGGCATTTTCAAATGGTATTGTTTCTCTTTACCCAGCTCATTTTCTTAATAAATACCCCTGGCAGACCGGACGGAAGCAGCCTGAAATGGAGTAAGAGTTACAAGAAATCACTCTGCAGCTGAAGTGTTTGCCCCTTTACTCTACGGCTACGCTTTCTTATCAGGATTAAGTACGCTGTGAAAAAGTTGTCATAAAATCAAAGGACACTGATTGTAAAGACATATCTGAAGAGTTTTTCTAACTCATCTTTTTTTGCACCTTATTCAATAACTAATTCCCATTCTAAATGAAACTTTCCTCACTGGAGCAAAAAAAGAGGTCAAACTACTTTTCCTTTTTGACTGGGTCATTTCAGCAAAGGAAAAAAAAATGCAGAATTACTTCAGGTCTGTGCTGAATATGATAATTCTTAATTGCAGATTTTGATTTATTTAAAAACATCAAGGTAAAGCATTTTTAAATCAAAGTGGAGCTACTAGGGGGAACGGGAGAAGGATGTTTGACTGTAGCTAATTGTAGATCTGACATAAATAAGCCAAGGTTTTAATTCTGCATAGAAAGATAAAAAATTCCAGGTAAATACTCAAGATTTCTTCATTTCTATATAGATACTGCCCTTGGCTAATTTAATGTTTATTAAGTCACTACTACAATTTTTAGTACTTTATCTAAGTTTAACATTAAAAAAAAAGAATGCTTTAAAATTACACCCAAAGGTAAGTCATTTTACTGTACTGTTTCTGCAGATAAAATATTTTCATGTAAACTAACTTCTTAGACAGAAAAATATTTTCTGTACTTGATTTAGAACAGAGTCTATACTCAAAAGCATTAAAAAAAATAGTTTAACTAAAGACTTTAATTTCCAATGAAGCAAAGAGCACTCCTGCTTTGATTGGCAGGATGGAGCTCTCTCTGCTTATGAAATTAGCCAGAAAGTTGCTTCATTTCTATTCCAATTTTTTTTTTCTTTTCAGGACCAGCTCTCGAAGAAGAGTCAAGCACCCTTCCAAATGCCATTCCTATATTTCCCCAATGGAGAATTTTTCCTAGGTCACTGAAATAGGGTATAATGTTTTGATCTGCAACTGCCATTTTGGGTTGATAGCAAAATCATTAAGTAGGGCCCACTTGAATTTTATATTTCCATCAGTTTTGCATATTGTGGCACAGAATTCTCTTTTATTATGACTAAACAAAGCCTGAATAACAGTATCTGCTCTTAATTTATTTCCCTCTAAGACTGAAACATCTAGGACCCCTCTAAGACTGAAACATCTAGGACCTTTGAGAAAACAAAGTAAAACAGTTTTACACAGAAAACAGCAGCAACAATAACACATTATCAGAGCATATGAATAGATAGAAATTAAAACAGGTAGTGCTTAGGTCTAAAAAATACCATTGCAAATGTATCAGCTATTTTGATTGTTACATGTTCTACACTTCCCAAGACAATTTGATTTCTTTCTCACCAAAAACTATGTTATGTATAGAGCTATATACAATTAAAATGTAAGTTTATGTAAATTGCTAATAATTGATAGCTCAGAAAAAGTGTAATTTCACTATAAACAAGGACTGTAAATATAAAATGGACTTTTAAAAGCACCATGAAGTCACAGTACTTGACTTGCTAACAGGCATTTATTATGACGTTTAATCTATTTTCTCCTCACTGCACTGGGTACTATGCAGGTTACAGAAATGAAACACATGGTCCTTTTCCTTTAGCAGCTTAAAATATAATTGAGACAATAGCAAGCCTCATAAAATCACACTGAACAATAATTGCTCAACTGTGAGGTGCCAGGAGAGACTGCTCTAGTAGCAGATCATAAATCAATGTGGACTGGAGACGTCTACACAGGGTTCATGAAAGGATGGAGACTTGTGTGGAACCCTGACGGAAAACAGGGTAGAGAGTCAGCAGAGAAGAGAAGCAGCTCCAGGTGTGTTTGTAGAGGCCACAAGGGCTGTGGAAGATGAGGCTATGACAGGGCTGAGAAAGGCCTTCAAACCAAGGCTGTCAGTATGTGAGCTGCACATTACTCTACATGACAACGTGAGGCACCTCTTCTGGCTGGTGTGCAGAAGCGGGGCATTGTGGAACAGAGGAGGAATACTCGGGAGGTCTGGTAAAAATGTGGCAGAGATAAGAACAGGATAATAACGTAAGTGTGTTGATGAAGGGTTGCTTTCACCCACTTTCTTTATCCACTTGGGCCAACCCAAGATGCCAAGATCACAGAGCAACAAGACCAGTGACTACCGTAGCATGAGGTTGCTAGAGATTCACGAAGAACTTTTTTCTGCCAAGTTCTTCCTTCAATTCCAGTTAGTTAACATGAAGTATAATATTGGTTTCTGGTGTAGAATTTAGTGATTCAGTACTTACATACAACACTTAATGCTAATTGTAAGTGCCTTCCTAATACCCATCACCCATTTAACCCATTCCCCTGCCCACCTCCCCTCCAGGACCCCTCAGTTTGTTAGTTTGTTCTCTATAGTTGAGAATCTGTTTTCTGGTTTGCCTCCCTTTCTTTCCCCGACCCCTAAGTTCATCTGTTTTGTTTCTCAAGTTCCATGTAGGAGTTGAATCATACAGTATTTGGCCTTCTCAGACTTATTTCACTTAGAATATTCTCTAGCTCCATCCACATCATTTTTTAAAAGATTTTATTTATTTACTTGACAAACGGAGGTCACAAGTAGGCAGAGAGAGAGAAGGAAGCAGGCTCCCCACGGAGCAGAGAGCCTGATGTGGGGCTCAATGCCAGGGCCCTGGGATCACAACGTGAGCCGAAGGCAGAGGCTTTAACCCACTGAGCCACCCAGGCACCCCATCACCCACATCATTTTAATTGCACCACTAAGTCTTTACCCTTGTACTATCAGGTATTTACCCAAAGGATACAAAAATACTGATCTGAAGGGATACATGTATACTGAGTTTATAGCGACAATCAACAGCTGCCTAATTACGAAAGAGCCTAGATGTCCGCTGACTAATGAATGGATAAAGATAATATTATCTTTATCCATTCTGTGCTCCCCCCACCACACACACAATGAAATATTACTCAACCACCAAAAAGAATGATCTTTCTCATTCACTATGAATTTCTTTTAAACAGCACAGTATGAATATTTTTTAGAAGTTAGGCTTCAACAATTTTTACTAAGTAAAATGTCCCACTGGGGGGAAAAATGTGAATTTTAAAGCTAAAGGAATTCAGAATGGAAAAAAATGAGTAACAGAAAAGGAAAAAGAGGAGGAAACTCCAGTTATAAAACATACCTTCCAAGCAAAGCTATAACTATTCATTTTCATAATGTGCTTAAATTAAGGCTAGGTAAGCATGTGTTGAGATCAATTCCTTTTTTCTTTTAATTTCTCTATACCATTTAATTAGTATTTACCTTATTGTTCATTTTGTTTTATTTGCCACATTTACCTTAGTTTCTCATAGTTAAGGTCTGACAATTCAGCTACTGTCTGGTAACCCTCTCAAAGGTTTTATTTGGTACCACTTATTACGGGCAGATGATAAAAGTCTGTGCTCATTTTTATCACTTCTACCTAACTCCTAAAGTAGACTACAAAAATTCAATAGGAATCCAAATCTACTTATCTTCAGGGTACAATACAAAAATCCATCTATTTATTCAAGTCTTTGATTAACAGCATCTATATTTATGAAATGCTCTGGGCGCTGCAGGTGAAAATATTTTATATGAAACTCAAGTACTATTAAATAATATTCTTTGATGGTATCAGTGTTTTATGTGCATATGTGCAAGTTCAATAACTTTAGCCTCAGGTCTGATATTTTAAGTTTGTAAACCTAGAAAACAAGAAAGTATCCTCTTTAAGTAGGATTTTAACTTAATAAATCAGAAAAACTTATAAAATCAAAGTCTTATCAAGAAAATGTCTCCGGTATCTTGGTGCTTTGTTTCCCATTGAATGCTGGGAAGTTTGAAAATATTACTGAGTAACTATTAAATATTATTTGTATATATTTATTTTCTGAATATTATCCAATTTTCACATGTACATGCCCCAATAATAGTTCATGCTCAACTTGAGGTAATATCCCTGAAAAAGGAACTTCTGATCACTGGCAAATTCACAAACAAAGCATAACATTTCCAATTCTATTGAGCATGAGACCTCCAAATTACCAACGACAATTATTGTATATATTTTTAACCTACTTATGAAGGCACAAGGTCCTACTCTAACAAAGGGTGGCAAGAAGTACGCTGAGCTGAACAGGACTTGAGCTTCAGTCCTGGCGTTTGCTAGATTACATGCTGGACTATATCTTAAATATTCTGGGCTTCCTTTTCCTCATCTCTAAAACTGACATGATTATCTCCAACATCTCTCCCTCTCCCCACACTGCACTAACATCTTCCTGTTGATGGTAATAAAGGATGCTGACGCTATGACTGCCTCTGATGAGGATAGTAACAGTATCTCTTACACACAGAGGACTTAACTGCAGGTTGGTCACTACCCTGTATACTTTATACACACTCATTTAATTTTCACAACCACCTATGCGGCAGACAGTCCAATTGCTTCCATTTTAGAACAGAGGTTAAATAACTTGCCCCAAGTCCAAGAGGTAAGTGCCTGATATCCAAATCCAGACAGTCTTGACTCTGAGCTCACACTCCGGTCATGCTACTTTATGAAAAATGATCATGTTTTACAACAAAACTATAAACTGAACTTCTAGTCAATGAATTTACTAATAATTCCATTTCTGCTGACCTGAATTTAAATCTTTAATTGCTATTTTTGTCATTCTCTGTTTGCATGTGCAACATTTTAAAGGGATTTGAGCTACCAAAAAACGGGATTCCTAAAGCCATTTTGTGAAGAACATTGAATAGGTTTTTTAATTTGAATTTCCTTTATGAGAAAATTTAGAGTTAAAACCCAGACATTGAGGATATTTCCTAAGTGCAAAGTTAAGTTACTTTTAAGCTCTCATAGAACATGGTAGAACAAAGCCAATGACAAAAATAGCCAGGTTAGAAACTTGGGATGCCTAACTTCTCTTGTCTAAATGTTTAGCATTCTCTAATCTTTTTTCCAACCTAGGTCTCTCTCCTAAGGTCTTGACAAATCAGATTTAATAAAATGAAATGAAATTCATTGTTTTCTCTCAAAAATACTTCTCCTAAATTCCTTCTTCTGATTAATGATACCAACAATTCCTTCCTAAGTAAAAAATCTGTAAATTTCTTCTCTCCCACAATCTCACATGGTCACTCGATTCCATAAAATCTACCTTCAAAATACTGCTCAATCTATCCATGTCATTCCTATTGCAATATATCATTTGTAGGACAGAAAATGTCCTTTGTGACTGAGGACGATTAAACTACCCTTGTCATTTCATCTCTTCTGTACCTTAGGTTACAACCTCCTCAACAATTCCCTGTTCCTCATACTTTAGCATAAGTTCCATGCCTTTGTGCATGAAAAGTTTTCTGCCTGGAATTCTTCCCTTTCTTACCAACACCTTCTTATACTGCATACTTCCTCCTCTAAGAAACCTCTCCTTTCTATTCCCAGCTTTCAATTCATCACTCTTTCTTTGTTGCCTGTGCCCACAATATAGTACCTTTCATATTGTAGGCTAAGGGTAACAAGTACATTCCTTTTGGGAGACTTAGTTTTAGGCTTTGTTTAATCAAAAACAAAAACAAAAACAAAACAAAACAAAACAAAAAACCCATGCAATGAAAGTACTATCTCCATTTTATCAATGAAATCCTTGAAGCAAGGAGAGGTTAGAACACTATAATCCAGAAGTGGTAAAGTCCACATTTTAAATTTGTTGCTCTCAAAACCCCATACTCATCCTATTTTACCATAGTATTCTCTTTTTTTTTTTTTTTTTAGGTTTTATTTATTTATGGGGGGTAGTGGGGAGGGAATGTGAGAAGGGGGAGGGTCAGATGGAGAAACAGCCTCCCTGCTAAATGGGGAGCCTGATGTAGGACTCGATCCTAGGACCCCCCAGGATCATAACCTGAGCTGAAGGCACTTGCTTAACCAACTGAGACATCCAGGTTCCCTATCATAGTACTTTCTTACATGTTTGTATGTCTGTCTGTTACACTGGCCATTGAACTCTAAAAATGCAAGAAATTGATCTTATTAAACACTGAGGCCTTAGGATCTGGCACATGGTCTGGCAATGCAACAAATGTCTGGTGAATAAATGAATGATCCCATGTATTGTTTGGTTCACTAAAATCCTATTGTTACTAACTGCCATTTAAATACAAACGCTCATTTCATCAACATGACTAATAGGGAAAGAAATATTTGAACAATGTTTATGAGTTCTTAATGTAATTTTTATTGAATTTTTTGTATCCTAATTCATTAATATAAGAAATAAAGAATAATACTGGTATGCTTTATCCCCCAACATTATTCAAACTGGCTTTTGCCTTTCAATAAGATGCTTTGGATAAATTATTAATTTCTGTTCTTCCAGAAAGGTCTATTCATTTTTCACACAAAAACCTAAGCCCTAAATGTTTTATAAAAATACTTTTTTCATGTAGTCTATACACATTTGTGCAACCATATTTTGTCCCTTCAAAAACCAGTACTGGTAATCACTAAGTGATTTTTAAGGAATACAATAAAATCTGGAATGCTCTTTAAGAAGGCAAGTGTTTTCTTTTTAGCCTAAACTCATCACAAAGATAAGCTTATCCTAAGAATAGGGGCACCCTACTAAATAAATTCTACTTTATGGCATTAGCTATTATGAAACAAGCATACTAAATTGTCATACATTATAAAGGACAGTGACCTTCTTACCATGACAGAGCACCCAACTAAGTGTATGTTAGTCTATTTGTCCCAGTAGCCCCTCCAAACTTCGAGTACAAAACTGACGGGAAACGATTAATGCTGTGAGAATTAATGGATGGAAAAGAAATTATGAAGATTTTTAAGGTAGCTCAGGGAGAAACTTTTGGTGGAAGATGCTTGGTATAGAACGGTCATTCTCAAAATACTATGGCTATTCTTTCAGAAATATGGAGATCAGAGTGTATCAGAATTCAACCCTCATCTATAATACTTCTGTCCAGATATTTTTTTCAGAAATTTCTTGGAGAAATTGATGACACCACATAAATACATGAAGCAATCATTCACTTGTCCAGCCAATACTGAGCATATTTTATAAGCCAAGAGACTTAACATTATCTCAACTAGTTTTCATTATAAGTATCATCATCTCAATTTTTTAAAGAAAGCACATGTGTTAAAGAAAAAATATGGAAAGGTATGAAGTACAAAGTGAATGCCCCCTACTACTCCATCTCCAATCCTTTATCACTCCTTCCCCAATACAACTCTGGTGCCTAGTTTCTGGCCATTTAGCTCTATGGACAGAAACATGCAAATCATATACACAAGGAAATCCTACTGAAAAAAAATTCTCTGGATCTTTAAAGAAGTATTGTCATACTTCAGTATCTTGAAAATATCTTCATAGTTCCACATAAATACCTATTTTTAATGTCTGCAACATACAAGCTATTTCACTGTATAGATGTACTTATTTAACCTGCCTCTATTATCATGGTGTTTTTCTTTGTTGGTTTATTTTTTATTTATTTATTTATTTATTTTTAGTGGGGGATGGTTGTTGTTAAGAGCGGAAAGCGGGGAAAGGGTAGAAGGAGAGAAAGAATCTTAAGCAGGTTCCATGCCCAGCACAGCACTCCACATGGGGCTCAATCTCATGAACTGAGGTGAAATCAAGGTTTGGATGCTGAACCCACTGAGCCACCCAGCTGCTCTCATTTCCTTCTTTGGCTGTTATAAACATTGTATTATACTGCTGACTCAACATCCATGTGAATTTACGTTTTGACAGACAACTGCCAAATCCTTTCCAAAGAGTTAATACAAATTTACACTCACCACGAGTATAATAGAATGACCATTCCCCCAACTTCTTCTTAGGATCCCTGCCCACTCTTAAAAATTCAGGAACTCAGTTTTTATTATGCGACTTTTATCTACTAATATGTAACATATTAGAAATTAAATGTGAGAAGTATTTACCTAAAATGAAAATTATAACCCCATTTTTATGTAACTATAATCTCAATTGAAGTTCATAAATTAAGTAATCTCGTCAAAACCAACAAAAAAATAGTGGAAACAGTGGTTTTACATTTTTTGTACATCTTTTTTAATGTCAGCCTTAATAGAAGATCCCTGGATTTTCCTATCTGCTCCAGCATTCAATCTGATACAGGATGCTATTTTGCTTTAAGTATATGAAAAAAAAGTGGCCTTGCACAGCAAATGTGTAGTTAGAAAAGGAAGTTCACTGTAATAGCTCTTTCACGTATTTGCAGATACTCTTCTTTGATACCACACCAAAATTTGACAGTGGTATTTTCTGAAAGAACCATCACAATATAAAATCTGAAACTCTATCAAAACCCTTAATGTAATGATTCCCACATTAAAATCTATTAACTGAGGCACATCCATATTGTATCTTGAATGGCATAATTTTGTAACCTCATGCACTGGTCATTTGGAAAACACCAGTTCTTTAAATTAGGAAGAGCTTCCAAATACTGTCTTGTTATACAATAGTCTAAAATCCCATTTACATCATTACCAATCTCTTCAGAAAAGTCTGGGTACCGAGAAGTTCTCAGGCTCATGGTGGAAGATACAAGTTTTCCAAAATTCAGAATATTGCAAACAAATCCCATCATTGGCAACGAACTTTATTAGTTGTTTTTCTTGAAGTGGTAAGTTCACTATATTAACTTTTGAGGAGATAACTGACAAATAACATACCCCTAATAACTGTAATTTGTTAGTAATTCTTCAAAATAAAAATGGCATTTCATGTAAAAAACAGTGGCTAGTTCAGCTGGCAACTCAGTAGCACAAGAACTTTTCAAGACCACAACTGTACTTCAAAGTGTAGCAAAACTGATTTATACATACTGATTTATACTGGGAAGCCAGTTCATCACACAAAATATATCACTATATATCCAAAGGCTGAAATTTAAAATTAGTAATTTTACTCCTCCATCAAGGACATTCTTAAATTAAATGACATGCTTTTTTCTTCTGCCAATGTATAGTGAAAAAGAAAATAATTACGACTGGTTCTATTTGGTTCCTTTAGTTGTGCTAAGGTACCAGGAGCTCTCCTATCATTGTTTTTGCACTACCAATGAAACTCAGTGAAAAAGGCATATAAGGTTTCTTATAAAATAGTTTTGACTTCACAGACTTCTTAAAAGGATCTTGGGGATCCCCAGGGTTCTACAGACCATACCTAGAACACTGCTGCCTCTATCACTCCACTTGGAAGGCAAGGAAACTGAGGTGCCAACCTTAGGTGATCCTCTCCAAGACCAACAGTGAACAGTACAGCTAAAATTCAAAATCAGACATTCTAACCTCAAGTTCTGGTCTCAGGATGGTGCAGCTTAGGACATCGTTCTATCAGCTGCCAGTACTGTTGCGAAGTTCTTTATACTAACATGTCACATGGGTCCTTGCTTTGCCCTCTCAGAGTGTGATATACATTCATTCATCAAGCATTTAGATGGACTATGAGTCAGAGACTCAGCCTCATGATGGGGATGCCAAAATGAATAAGGTACTGTCTTCACTTTCAAGGATTTCACCATCGATTGGGAGACAAATGTGTGAACCACTATCTGTAATTCAGTGTGATAAATGCCATAATGGTACTCTCTACAGAGTATTTTGGAAGCACAGAAGAGTGATTAATTCTGCCCAAAGAAAGGAGGAGGGGGATCGGGGCTTACGAGCAGAAGTGCATTTTAGTTGGACTTGAAGGACAAATACATCAAATCCCTTTTTTCACACGACAGTCCTTCACACACCTGAATATAGCTATTGTTTCCTGCGTAAGTTTCCACTACTTTGTATTAAAGATCTCCATTGCTCTCAAGAATATGAGGATAGGAAACAAATCCCTGTATCACAGGAAAGGCCTTCTGAACATATGTATGGACCTCTCTTTCCCAAGTATATATTCCCATTTGTTAACATTAACCGGTGATTAATTGAGAGTCAGACAATTTTGTCTAACAGCTGAACAGCTTATTCTAAATTACAACTGGAACAAAATATGCAAACTGAAGAAGCTGTTCACGAAGTGCCCCAAACAGATCTTTCAGTCACCTTTATTCTAAGACAGAGGGTAGGAAACCTTTTCTGCAATGGGCAAGATAGTCCCTATTCTACCCTTCATGGGTCAGATGGTTTCTGACCCAACTCTTCAGCTCTGCCCTCATAGGAGGAAAGCAGCCGTAGACAATATGTCAATGACTGAGCAAGGAGTGTTCCATTAAGAGGTTATAAAATAGGTGATGGGTCACAGAGAACTCACAGGTCATCATTCGCCATTTTTCTTTTTGTATCCTTCTCCTCCTTCCTGCACACTGCAAAGCCCGTTAGACTCAGAATTAGGAGAACTGGCTTTTAATTCTACCTTGATAAAAACAAAAACTGTGTGAGCTTAAGCCAATTGCTTGACTACTCTGTTGCCCGTTTCTTGATCAAATCAACTCTTTAGATTTTATGACCAGTAATGACCCTTTCTAAAATCTGAAGGGTCACTACCAAGTAACTCTGCTCTCCCAAGCATTCCTAATTCACTACATCATGCGTTCAAAAGAGTGACCGTGATAAAAAAATGAACATAGTTTTAATAGAGATGTTTACCGCAAATGAAGAGGGGAGCAGTTCTGTTTTACTCTACAAAAGTCAAGTTCAATTCTGAGAAAAACACTAATAAGTCTGTCCGGGGGTAAGCAACTCACCACCTAAAATTTTTTGGAAATTTTAGCAAAGTGACTATGCTTAAAAGAACTGGGCAATGAGTGGAAAGCAGAAATTCAGTAATATTACTTCATAAATGCTTGGAATCAAAGATTAGAACATGATTAAAAATATTCTAGGTCGGAATAATCTCTCTGGTTCCTGGATTCTTAACAATTATCAATTCTGTGCCTTCTGAATTAGAAGTCTATAAAATTATCGCTAATAACAATGTTTAAATATCACCACTAATCTTGTGTATTTGTATAACTATGGAGTTTACAATCTTAGGTATTTTATCATTTCAGTTTCCTGGCCCCATGGGACTGGCAAAGATAAATATTACCATTTGGTAAATAAGATAGCAGAAAATCAAAAGGCTTATTGTCTATCTAGAAGGTTCTTTACTCAATATCCTAAAAAGGGGGAGAGGCTAGAACTAAGCTCCCAGATCAGCTTAAAAAACGTAGACAAGGGGCACCTGGGTGGCTCAGTGGGTTAAAGCCTCTGCCTTCGGCTCAGGTCATGATCCCAGGGTCCTGGGATTGAGTCCCGCATTGGGCTCTCTGCTCGGCGGGGAGCCTGCTTCCTCCTCTCTCTCTCTGCCTACCTCTCTGCCTACTTCTCATCTCTGTTTGTCCAAAAAAAAAGAAAAAAAAAAAACCAACGTAGACCGAACACAGACAGCACCAAATATTTTGTACAACATCATCTCCTTTATGTCCAAGGGAGAAGGAGAGCTTGGGGGACTGGGATTTAACAACTTAACAGCTTCAAAGCACTTTAAATTAGGAAATAGTTGCCCAGAATTTCGCTTTAGCTATTAGTGTCCAATTTACCTAATTTTTCTGTTAAGTGCTTCAACCAAATGCTTTATAAATACACCTCATAAAACGGACAAAGGGAGAGGAGGTATTCTATACTAAAACTAATTCCACTGGTGAGGACTCTAAAAGTCACATCCTTCAATGTGATTGGCCTCATAGATAAAAGCCAAATTCTTATAAAAATAAAATATAAGCGACTGTGAATAATTTAAATCGCTAAATGGCATGAATGGATTAATATTTTAACATTATACTTGCCTTTTATCCAGACACAACTTTGAACATAATAAATTTGGTTTTAGAATGGAAATCCTCAAAATTCTGTATTTGGTTTCTTCTTTTAATATGTATAATTAAATTCACCTTTGAAAGTTCCTGGAGGTCGAAGAAAAGTTTTTTTGTTTTGTTTTGTTTTGTTTTGTTTTGTTTTAAATGAGTCCATCTGTGGGACACCTACATACAAAACTACAAGGAGATCTGAGAAAGCAGGAATACAGGAGCTGCATCATGCAAAGACACAGTCTCTCCTGGATGAGTCCGCTCATCTTCGATGGCTTGTTGTTCCCTGGCGAAAGGGACACCAAGGGGGAAACTACATTGGGGTAAACCACAGGTATGCTTCCTCTTCCCTCTTCCCTCTCCTCCTCCATTTTGTCCATAGACTGAATCAGATTCCTTATCACTGACACCTCACATTACCTTGTGTGAGCAAAAGGTTAAAAAAGGAACAATTAGTGCTGTTTTCAGAAAAGAGAAATGTATGGTCTACTTTTGTTTCAGGAGAGTTGAGGGAATTCATCTGCGGACCGGGTCCACAAATGTCAGGAGTTTCTAGCAACAGATGGGGAGGCTGCTTCACTTTCCTGTGGACGGTATCCTTCTAGAACTTCAAATTCTCCAAAGGCTATGGCTGGCAGAGACGGCATGTGGACAATGGCATATCCTATATGCGAGTTTGTTTCTGAAATCAGCCTATAAGCAAAAATGACTTAAAATCAAACAATCCTTGAAGATCCCTTATATTTTCCTTAAAGCACAGCAGGTACGGTTTTGCAAATATAACCCTGTACACACAAATAGAATGCACTAAATGCAGTTTATAATAAAGAAGTCCATCTTATAACAACAACAGCAAACAACTGAAATATGCTTAAGTATTAAAATTATACTCAGTCCTATGAGAGACCAAGAGGCATGAAAAAATCCTTAAGAAAAATGGACGCTAACTTGCTTCCATTGTTTGTCACATTAGACCTCTTTTCTCCTCTTTCCTTTGTTCTCATTCTTTCTCTCTTCCTGACTAGTTACAGATGCATTCAAGTAACCCAGGACACTGAGGTACCCCAAGGCATTCTATTTCTTACAGGTATGAGTTTTTATTGCTACCGTTAACTAATTACCACAAACTTAAAACAACTCAGATCAAATACATGCCTGAAACAGCATATGTCTGTTACCTTACAGTTCTGTAGATCAGAAGGTGGGATGGGCTGTCCTCGGTTTCCCAAGGCTGAAATCAACGTACCAGCAGAAAAGGCTCTGGAGGTAAACTCGTTTTGAAAGCTCATCCAGGTCGTTGGTTGAATTCAGTTCCACAGAGCTGGAGGACTTGGGCTTGTATTTCTTTTCTGGCTGAGTGCCAGGGGTCTTTCTCAGCTTTGACAGGCTCCTAATCCCACTTTCTCCATTTTTTAAAGCTAGTGACATGGGGTTGAGCCCTTCTCATGCCTCAAAACTATGTCTGCCTTCCTCGTGAACCTACTCTGTCTGCGTGGCACCCCCCCACCCCCTCACCCCTGATTTTTTTTTAAAGATTTTATTTATTTATTTGACAGAGAGAGATCACAAGTAGGCAGAGAGAGAGGAGGAAGCAGGCTCCCTGCTGAGCAGAGAGCCCAATGCGGGACTCGATCCCAGGACCCTGAGATCATGACCTGAGCCGAAGGCAGCAGTTTAACCCACTGAGCCACCCAGGCACCCCCCACCCCTGATTTTAAAGACTCCTGTGATTATATTGGACCCACCTGGAAAAATCCAGGCTCCTTACCCTATTTTTTTTTCTTTTTTTTTTTTTCTTTATTTATTTGTCATAGAGAGAGAAGCGAGAGCAAGCACAGGCAGACAGAGTGGCAGGCAGAGGCAGAGGGAGAACCAGGCTCCCTGCCAAGCAAGGAGCAGGATGTGGGGCTCGATCCCAGGACGCTGGGATCATGACCTGAGCCGAAGGCAGCCGCTTAACAAACTGAGACATCCAGGCATCCCTCCTTACCCTATTTTAAAGTCAGCTGATTACTAACCTTCATTCGGTGTTCAAAGTGCTTCCATAGCAATTTCTAGGTGAGTCTTTCATTAAATAATACAAGGATGGGAGTCTTGGGAGGACCCCTTCAGTATTCTGCCCCTACCCCATGAGAATGAACTCTTGGTCTCTCAAACAAACTTTCTTAGGGCTCCTAAAATATATCACACATCGAGCCACAAAGTGCAGGCAAATTGGTAAATAAAATTTTGTTTGCAAAAATGAAGAAAACATGATGAGACATCATGAACATTTCAATAAAACCATAAAGAGTTGTGATACCAAGTGTAAAAGAAAGAATGCCCTGGCCGGACGAAGATACCACAGGGAAAGAGCCTGCAGAAGCTTCATCATTCCCTAGATATTTGGGGTCACTTATTTACTGAGAGGTGCCAGGTGTTACTCCTTCCCGGCGAAGTCTATCTAGAGAGCTTTGCGCTTTGGAATAAACAGCAGTCTGAGTCTTGTGGACAGCCTCACTGAAAGTCCCCGGTTGAATGCAAAGATCCCCGCTGGAGCTTGAGAAACTTGCTTCCAATCTGACTTAACTTCAACACCACTCTGCCATTCTTCTGGTAGCTGGTACTTGTACTGTGCAGTTTCGATCCTGGCATATTCCTGGATTTTGTTTGCTAAGTAACATCTGAGCAAAGTAAGCCATCCAAGAATGCCAGATTCCCAGTAGTTACTGTGTTCCTTGTCTATTGTCCATAGTTGGAGGTTAGACCACTCTCTTCAGCAGACAAGGCAGCCTCCCTTGTTTCACCATCTAAAAGGGGATGGCTGGTGACGGACTGTAGCTTTCCTTGTTCTGGGCTATTGGTCAACTCAGAACATTATGAAATCCAAGCCCTGTGCTATGCAACCTCCCTCCTGGGCACTTGGAACTGAGTTTCTACCCTGTGGCCTGCCAGTCAACCCTGGACGGGTATTTCACAGAAATCTGACACTGTTAATGGTGAAAAGTTTGCTTTTTCACAAGTACCACCAAGCAACTTCGAATTCTTCATAGGGATTCTAGAAACCAGAAGTTACTAAATAGTAAGAAAGTTCAGGGGGTGGGTGGTGGGGAATTCAAATGTCACACAACCATATGTAACATGGAGATAACTTCTTCTTCTTTTTTTTTTTTTTTGACCTGAGAAGCTAACTTTAGGTAACCAGGCCAGTAGGAGGAGATAGGATTAGAGGAGCCTTTTCTGATCCTTCCAGTACATTTCCTGATCTGTTTTCCTCTGTGAACTTTATAGATGATATACAAGGCTCCTCAAACACAAGATGTAATCAATACACCTTGAAAGGCATTGCTTCTTATTTAATTCAACGGCTACAGAAAATTTGTTTGTTTGTTTGTTTGTTTGGGGTTTTTTTTTGCCTTGCTGACTTCCAGTAATGGGAGATATTCACTCCAGCACAAAGGAAAACAGAAGCTCTTAGAAGTACTTTAGTCACTAAAGGCAAGTATCCTTAATTAAGTGTGTCCTGCCACCTAGGGGCATTCTGAGGCCATTTTGGGGCATATTCAATTTCCAGAGACTACATAGTATATTCACTAAGGCAAAACAATAATATTAAATCTGCAGCTTTTTCACAAGTTCAACTTTAGAAGTACCCTTTAAAGCAATGGCTATTACTGTGCTATTTCAATAAAATAACCTTATGCATTATCCATTGTATTTTTGTTACAGAATGACAAACAGACATGTGATACATTTCTTCTGGATTTCAATTGTAGCTAAAGAGTTGTGAATTAAGGTCTAGCCCCATCTCCTACCTCTGGTTTTATTCAGCCAATAAGGATTTTGTTCCAGTTTGGTTTTAGTTTGAATTCCTTTGGATGGGACAAAAAGATCTCTGGTGCACGGCCAGCCTCTTCACTTATTTACCTACCAGTCTGGGTCCTCAGGGCCCCTGAATAAATATGGGAGCTCTCTTTAGTTAAACAACGAGATCTAAATAAAGTAAAATATTTTCTTTTTCGCTTTAGCTGCCAATAACTTTAGAATTCAGCTCAGTGCTCGTCTACATTAATAAATCTACTTGAAGTTGCTTCTAACTCTTTTTTCCTTATATCTGCCTTGTTGGAATTTATTTCAAATTTTCTGTTTTATTACTGCAATTTATTTTAAAGCTTTCTCAAATCTTCTTTATAAATAATAAATAAATCTTACTTGTATTGTTAAAATAGGAGCTTATCCAGAAATATACCAGATACAGGTTTCTTGGTTTACTAGAGGCCGCTCACAACCTAGCACAGTTGTCTGTAATTTAAGGAATGGCTGCTAGACAACAATTAGACCTTACCCATCATATTAAATCAAAAAGTTAAGTGGGGTTTAAGCCTACATACACATTACATACTGATCAGAACATGTCACCCTAACATATAATGCTTTGGCATATTGATTATTTTGAGCTGAAGGCAATTAAGAGACAGCAGATGCAGGAAGGGCTCTCTGATCTGTCCCTTTCCACCTAAAAGCAGCTCAAAATTATCCCATGAGACACATCCACTCTCTGTACAAGACAAAGAACATCTTAACACTGGAGACTAAAAATCTTGGCCAAAAGGGATCTATACAAAAAACCCATTAAAACAGCCCTTCTCGGGGCGCCTGGGTGGCTCAGTAGGTTAAGCCGCTGCCTTCGGCTCAGGTCATGATCTCAGGGTCCTGGGATCAAGCCCCGCATCAGGCTCTCTGCTCAGCCGGGAGCCTGCTTCCTCCTCTCTCTCTGCCTGCCTCTCTACCTGCTTGTGATCTCTCTCTGTCAAATAAATAAATAAAATCTTAAAAAAAAAAAAAACAAAAAAAACAGCCCTTCTCTTTCATTAGTTTTCCCCATACATTTTCTACTAATGCTCCCACAATTTACTGCCCCTAACCCAAATCCCTTTGTCTTGTCACTTCTCTGCAAATTTATCATCCTTTGAAAAAATAATTATATAAGCTCTCAGTTTTAACTGCTTTTTTGAGTCTTCATTTTTCTTATGAGTGTTCTCCTGTGTCCATAAAAATATTGAGTAAAATTTGATGCTTCTCTCTTGTTGATCTGTTCTAGATTAATTTAACTCTCAGGCCCAATCACAGCCCCTGAGAGGACAGGAGGAAGATTTTCCTCCCCTACAATACACATATAAATTAGCCCAAATTAGTCCTGCAAGGAAGTGTCTAATCATTGTCCTTGCAACCAATCTGACAACAGAATAGGAGGCAACTGCTGGAGGGAAGAAACCTTTGTCTTCTTTCTAACTGCGTCATCAGTGTAACATTTTGGGACAAAGAACTATAACTTTTGTTGTTTAGTGTTTATAATATAATCAAAAATTTGTGAGTTCCAGCCAAGTTGAAGAAGGGAAAGTTATAGCAATGTGACAGTGCAGGGCATGAAAGTGGACTAGGGTTGGGACTGGGTTGGACCTAGGGTTTCCTCCTCTACAAAGAGAAACTGTAGAAATTAATAAAAAATTAATAGAAAGCACTAGGAAAATTGATTAGAGTCAGCTGTGGTGATTTTCTCAGTGATCCTGATGTTATGGAGCAAAGCAGAACCTGGTTCTATGATATAAGTGCCTTTCTCCACCTGCCAGAAGGCCCTGCGCTTACCATGTAACCAGTCAGCCTCAAAGAACAGACTAGAGATAAACCCTGAGAGCCACCTGTAGGGGTGGGGTTCAGATGGAAGCACTCATTTGGAAATTTCTTCCTGGATATGAGCGTGGCATCTGGGCTCGTAACGTTACCATAAGAGTAACTCAGGAAGCAGCACTTTCGTAAGACAGGTAACGAATCACCTCCAGCACTCAGAGCAGGAAAAGCATTTGCTTCACCAAAGAAACAGAATAAAAATAAAACAAATTCTTGTGGCAAATGGCTCAAAACAGATAGGGCCCAGGGACCCACTTTAGGGAACATCCTGCAAGAATGTGCCCAGATCAGGGTGGTATGACTATTTATCATAGGCTGAAGAATAAAGGTATTCATTACTTGAGACCAAAGGTCTGATCACCTACCTTATATGGGGTATGGTGGAGCTTTTTATAGACTGTGAAAATTTTTGTCCTCAGAAGTCTCAGATTATCAAACGAAGAGTCTTAGAAAAATGCCCAGAAGTTAAGTGTCTCTGGCTCATCCACTTGTTCTCCCCAAACATGCAGAGAACCCTCAGGCCAGGAGCAACCAGAAACCAATGACGATGACCAGGGATAACAAAGCCAGAAAAATTAAGCTATTTGGCTATGAATTTCTAATTATTCCTCCAGTTGACATCCTTGCCTTTGTTCCTAAAGATAGTTTTGTGCTAAACTTTGTAGCTGTTTTTCTTTTCCTAAATCATTTTCCCCCTTTCTTTGTGAATTCAACTGGATGGGAATGAGAGCTATGATTTTTGTACATGTGAAACTATATTTAATACATGCTAAAGAATAGAAGATTAAAAAGTTTTTAATAACCCTGTTTATTATTCTCATGGTCTGTTTTCTCTTGTTCTTCCCATTTAACAAGTCTTTCTGTAAATGCCTCACATTGGGGGGTTGCTATCTACTCTGATGGGTCATTGACGTTGTAGAGCATGGCATATGCTGAATTGAACACTGTAATTACATTTAGACCCAAGGCAACACCCAATTGTTCATTCTCATGTGAATCTGGAAGCACCTACAAATGACATAAATTAATGAATTACAGATCCTGTGGTGAGTTAATAGGATAACAAATCTCAGTCAGTATTGCATAAATTGGGGTACATAGAAGCTGAGCTCTTTGTAAACATACGGCCTGGTAGGATGGAATTCTTCTAGAAGCAAGTAAGAAATGATAAGGTTGAGTTAATATCAGTCCCTGTGTTCTCATTGTTCTGTCAACCTACTCGATTCATATGTTCCAGCTAGTTGTTTCCCTGAATTTCTCTGAGGGTAAGGCCTGAATTTATAGGTAGTGTAGTAATTTCAAGAGAGGGGGTAGACACATAAACACATATGGCAAAATTTTCTCATGCATCATGAATTATTAAAGATCCCTTAAAAACCTCTGTGACCTAGGCCTTCTGTTTACTGCCCTTGTGTTTCTAGAGGCTGATATGGTATGATGAAACATAAAGCATTAATGGTATCCTATTTTATTTTTATCCATCAAGTTGGAAACAAATGGAAGAGATTGATAACATTAAGTACTAGTAAGGATAACTAGGGAGGCGGGAAACTCATTCACTGCTAATGGCCATGTTTACCACCACCACCTTTCTGGAAAGGGATATAGTAATGTAACATAAAATTTAAAGGTAGAGATACCTTTTGAAACAGCTTTCTCGGGTTGGGAGATTTTTTGCACATATTTATAGGATCATGCATAAGAATATTCAGGTAGAAAGTGGTTTACTCCGGTACTGTTAGTAGTGGCACCAAACTGGAAACAACCTGAATGTTGATGGTAGAGAGATGATTAAATCTGATACATCCACATGGAATATTATACGACTGTTAAAAGAATGAATTAGGTCTACAGGTATGAGCATCAGGAAAATGTCTGTGGTACATTGTACAAAGAGAAGCGAGTCATACAATGTATGTATAGTATCATTCACAGTTTAGGATGGGGAGGGAGAAAGTGGGAGAGGAGGAAAGGGTGGAGAATAAGCAGGGGTGAAGGAAAGAGGTAAGTATAGGGAAAACACAAAATTTATTTATGTGTTTGTCTATTTTTATATGAGCACAGAGAAGAAATCCTATGCTGTAGATAACCACCTAAGAGTGGGTATTCAGAGTAATAACACAGAAGGAAGGTTAAGTTTTTTTTTAATACAGCTTTGCAGGGAATGATTTGGTTATAGAGAACATGAATAACATTGGTTGTCTTTGTTGAAAAATGGCAGTAAAATAATCTGAAAAAGACAGAGTGATGTAGACCATGTAGTGACGCCAGCTGTTCGGTGAGAAGGAACCAGCTTTTAGTTCAGTGAAGCTTTAAGATGGCTGGAGTAGAGTTGAGGGTAAAGACTAAAAGGTGCTTTCCTTTCCAGTGGAAAGTCCAGCACAGTCTGGACATGAAAAGGCCTGGAAGGACTGGCAAATGAGTCTTCAATTTCTACCTGTAAATTTCGATTTATAGGTTATAGAAGATTTCCTGATGGGCGAGCAGACCATGTAAAACCACATTGGTTCTGAGCCGAGACTAGAGGCATCCAGATTGTTTTTGACTAATAAATCCCTGAGCTAATTAAATGCCAACGTTCTTCCAGAACCAGCCTTGGCTTCAAATATATACTTATTGTCTTAGGCAGAGATAGTAGTTAGAATTTTTAAGAGACTGGTTCTTAGCCCCTTAAATAATCACGTTCAGTCAGTAGCTTTAATCATATATTCCTAGAGTATCTTTGAACATGCATTCCAAATAAATGTAAATTTATTTATAACAAATAGATATGTCCTACCATCAATCACTAATTGGGGTAGGCTCCACAGCTAGTGTGGGCTTGACCTCACGACACGAGGTCAAGGGTTGCATGCTCCCCTGACTGAGCCGGCCAGGTGCTCCTGTCAATCAATAATCTGACTTAATATTTGATGAAAAGAAATGGTAGCTATTTTATGATTTTTTCTCAGTCCCTTTCATGTGAGCTTCTGTTCTGCAGTAACTGAGTTCCTCTAAAGTTTCTTTAGCTGAATTCCTTTAGCTACAACCTCTGCTACAAGTCTTGCAGACCTCTCCCCAGCTTTGCCCCTCTGACCAAGGCACAGTAATAGCTCCCTGTTTTTGCTAGGCCAAGAATGCTTTGCGGTCCTTGTGGCTCCCCTTACCTTGGCTCCCACCTTTGTAAATAACGCCCTTATTAAACACTCCACAATTACACCAATTAAGCAGGCCATCTATTTCTTATGGGATCCTGACAATACATATATATATGCAAAAAAAAATCTACTAAGGGCTCCAGGACACATAAAAGTAAATTAGAAATTGATTCACTCTCAAACAGTTTATAATCGAGTGTAGGAGAGAAGTGTGGTCTTCTGATATCACTGGTTAAGGTCTGTTTAGATACAACTGAGAAGGTGATAGTATTGTCACATCGATGTAGGTGATAAGGTAGAAAACTCCATGGGATGACTTGTTATCTACAGGCTAGACTGGAATAATTCATTTACATATGACAGAATGAAACTATACGTAGGAACACTTTAGTAAGACTTTAAATATCTTTAAAATGCAATGTGATAATTGGCAGGGCAATTAAACATTATGTGCCTAGCCCCAAATACTAATTTCATGTATACTTATTTTATGAAAAAAAATCTTGTTTCCTATACAATATTTGTTTTTTTAAACTTCTACATACAAGCCCACATAATAAAAGTCACTTTCATAGGATTTAAAAAAATTATCTGGAATTTACAAAATGATACATTTTTGCAATTTGGTGGGGATGGACTCAATTTGGGTACCAATTTGATTATAGAGAACAACTGGCTGTAGTCTTGTAGTAAAAGACACTAAGCTTTCAAGCAAAAAGGACGTTACTCGACGGCGCTTGTTTAATTCAAGCACCCATTCAATAAACTAGAAAAAGTAGCACATTTACATTTATAATTAGCTTTAGAGTGTAAGGCCCTAGTGGTAAATTAGCTGGATTAACAGCTGTATAATACACACCTCTTAATAGAATATTTACTTTAAAAATTTTAACTGGCATTTATATTTTGTCAATATGTAAACAACAGATGAGATCATTTAAAAAAAGACATAGCTCTTATCCTTAAAATTTATGACAAGAAATCTATGCATGAAAATTACTGATAGATTACAAAGTAGGATCTTTTCTCTCTAGGTTTTATTGTTGTTGCTGTTGTTTTTAAAACAACTAGTAAGGCTAATCCAGAATCACTTAGCTTAACTGGAGTTTAGACAAATATTCCTACATGAAAATGTTTCTGCTTGCTTTCTAGCTTCCAGCTTTTCTTTTATTATAATAGATTTGTCATCCATGCTGCATTTCAAATTAAATTTTACATAACTTCAAATAGATATGCTAGGGAATTAAAAAATACTGAGGGGCACATAGGTGGCTCAGTGGGTTAAGCCTCTGCCTTCAGCTCAGATCATGGTCTCTGGGTCCTGGGATCGAGGACTCTCTGCTCAGCGGGGAGCCTGCTTCCCCCCACTATCTGCCTGCCTGCCTCTCTGCCTGCTTGTGATCTCTCTCTTTGTCAAATAAATAAATAAATAAATCTTTAAAAAAATATTGAAATACTATCACTTGAAGTCTTTTAGAAACTAGAGTTTAGGAGAAAATTAATGTTCAGGTAAGAATTACTAAATACAAGTTGGATTATACCTGGATTATATCTGGACTGGCAAAGGAAAAGTGCTTAAGTACTTGCATAAATAATTGTAAAAAACAGTGCACACATTATCAAGTAAGAACAGATGTAAGATTGTAAAACTTGTCTCTGTCCCAATAGTCTGGTTTTCAAAAGGGCACAAACATAAATATGTTTTAGTTAAAATAAACATGGGGTCAATAAATCTCAAATTCATACAATACGCTCAAAACTTCGAACTGTTTAGCCTCCAGTGATACGTTAGCAGGACGGACATACATTAGAGCACTTAACAGGAAAACCATCCGCTATAAAATAGGGCAGAGACACGTTAAATATTCTTATCCATCTCAAATCCAAAAGGATTACAATTTAGAACATATGCAGGATCAGTTATGCAAAATGGACTCAAAAGCTTCCCCAATAATTTTCTGACTATTTGGGGATGGATATTTTTCCCCCTATACTTCTGAATCGGTTGAACAGAATGAACAGAAAGGAAATATTTCAATAATTTATTTTTGTTGATTTGGCTAGAATAGCAAATCATGAAACACTCACTGAACATAATGAGCTGCTCTACACTGTGATTCCAAATCTCTCTGAGTACAGGGCCAGCTGACCAGATGGTGTGCTGTAACAAAATGCCTTTGAAATAGAGGCTTGAGTTCAGGTTCACAGGCCACGGGACAACAGAGGCAGATTGCGATATGCAAGTGATACATTCAGCTAGGAAGACCCAGGATTGCCAAGAGCTGCTGTACTCTGCTGCCAAAGGGCGGATCAAATGCCATCTTCCCCCTGCCCCTGTTCTATCTTAGCATGTGGCTGGTGACTGTGTTTTGAACCTTTTAGGAGTAGGGGGGGGACAACTCTGAGAGGTCAGAGAGACCAAAGAGGTGAGGAGTCAAGTTTCCAAAATACTCGTAGCCTGCTCAGCTGAGAAAAGCATATATGGGCATTTGAAAATGATAGGCCATTCCTCTAAATTACCTTGTACACAAAGGGGTTTTCTTAGAAATCTTATATTGCTCTTAATTAATGAGACTGATTGGTTATCAGTCTGCCTTATGACTAAGTCTGACAGAGCTTAATGGAAGAGGAGCTTAATTGCAGAAAGGCAATGGTGGAAATTCATTAGAGAAGTCTTGAAACCTGAAAATTATGGGCAAAGCAGGCTACCCGAATGGAAATTGAGCAATTTAAGATGTCTTAATTAGATTTAAAACCAGAGCTTAGAAAAACTAAATTAGCTCTATCGAATCAGATAAAAAAAAATCCAAGATAAAATGCATGGTTATTAGTGGATTACCCAAGATAGTCTGTATAGCATTGTACTGGTGATTCTACAAGTTAGCCTTTATGAGGAGTAATAACAACAACAAAAAGCAAAGAAGATACTAAGCAAGAACTTTAAATAGTACTGCATTGTTCCTAATCTCACAGTATAGATTTTAAGATGCTTTAATAACTTCTCCCCGGCCAAAGTATCATTAAGAAAAACAAAACAAAACAAAAAACAAAGGAAATCTTAATTTCTACTCTGTTGGGCAAAAACATAGAGGAAAAAAACCAAATAATCTAATATATTATTCATATGAGTTAAGATTTATGCAAAAACAGTTGTGATTTAAAGGTGATAACAATATGAGTATTGACAGGGCCAGCCAAACAGTCAAAAGAATACTATTTTTATTCGATAAGCACGGGGCATCAGAATTAAAAATAAATGGAGAGGAGAGGGAGAGAAAAGTATCTATAGTATGAACCATCCTAGAGCTTGTCACTCAGTCATTTGTATTCACCGGGCAAATAAGTTTCAGGCACCACGCCGAGAATATATCTTAGAACAAAATGCTGAAGGTCCCTGCTGTAATGGAGAACAAAGGCTAGTAAACAAGACAGGCATTAAACAAAAATAACATAAATATAAATTATACATGGAAATGAGCACCATAAAATATAGAAAGTGACCAGTGGAAGGTGATCCTCGAGAAATGTGATTTGGATGAGGGTAAGGGAGTGATGTCCAAGCCAAGACCTGAACCTGGAGGAAGGAAGAGCTAATCATTCCAAAGGGAGGAGGGAGAAGTCCTGGTGGAGGCACCGCATATCTGAGGCAGGAAAGGCGGTCGGGGTGGCTAGGCATGCTGCATGAGATGCATGGAGGGGGTGGGGAAGAGAAACGAGCCTAAAGAAGGGTAAAGGGACTCCAGGCCAGTAAAGATTGTAGATTTCATGACAATGTTTAGAATCTACATGAAGCATGGAGACTTTGGATGGGTTTAAGCAGGAAGGTGACATGATTAGATGTGCTTTTGTAAGAGTGCTGTCATTGCAGAGCCAACAGTGTTGCAAAGCAGAGTTCTCTGGATTCCCAGAGCACACTGGTCAGTGTATTCATGTAACACTCATTCAAGAGGGACACCTGAATGTAACACTCATTCAGCTCAGGTCATGATCCTAGGGTCCTGGGGATCGAGCCCCACATCGTCTGGCTCCCTTCTTAGTGAGGAGTCTGCTTCTCCGTCTCCTGCTCCCCCTATTTGTGCTCTCCTCTCTCTTTGTTAAATAAATAAAAAAATATACACCACTGTAATGGTATTAGAAAAGGGGGGGGGTCTTTGGAAGTGATTAGGTCATGAGGTTGGAGCCCTCATGAATGGCATTAGCGCCCTGAGAAGAAGAGATAAGGAGTTCTCTCTCTCTGCCATGTAAGCACACATTAAGAGGTTGGCAGTCTAAACCCTGAAGAGGGTTCTCACCACAACCCCATCATACTAGCACACTTGATTTCAGATTTTCAGCTTCTGGAACTGTAAGAAATAAATTTCTCTTGCTTGTAAGTAACCCAGTCTATGTTCTCTTGTTATCACAGCCCCAGCTGACGAAGACAGGAGAGACATGACCTAACGGAGAATATAGAAACGACAAGGATGGACAGAACTGCCCTCCCAGTTCCGTCCCATTTATCTTGGCTTCTCCCACAATGAACCAATAGCCAGGAATTTTACCGGAGAGCCACGAGGTTTGGTAACCTGCACACCAAGGACAATGTAAGAGCCCCTGGAGTCAGTCTGTAACGAGGAGGAATGGAAGACAGGTCCCAGAAAAGGAGACCAGGGAGCCCAAAGCACAAATTTTTGGACTTCCTCATTTTATCTACAAAACTGGATGCCTTCAGTTTCTACCTGCGGATTCTCACCAGCCGAGATCTTAAAGTGGCGTGTGCCATAACTTCGTTTCAACCTGACATCCAAGAAAGCAGCTGCTTTGGTACCAGAAGGTGCTCAGACTTCTCTCTCTCACCTTCCTTTCCCCTTTTTCCTTCTTCATTGTCTATTATTTATTTGCATATCTGTTTTCCTCAGCACCCAGCGCAGTGCTTAGCAAGGAGTATACACTGAATTAATATCAGTGTGATGTTTATTTATGAAGATAGTAATTGATGACTGAATGGATGAATGGAAATACATGTTAATTATTTATTTTTCTTTCAGTCCAAGGCCTTTTGGAAGTTCTTCTCCCCAGTCCACAGATTCTGATTTAATTATTTAGGGTAGGGCATGATCATCAGTATTTCTTAAAAACTTCCAGGGTTGGGGCACCTGGGTGGCTCAGTGGGTTAAGCCTCTGCCTTCGGCTCAGGTCATGATCCCAGGGTCCTGGGATCGAGCCCCGTGTCAGGCTCTCTGCTCAGCAGGGAGCCTGCTTCCCTTCCTCTCTCTCTGCCTGCCTCTCTGCCTACTTGTGATCTCTGTCTGTCAAATAAATAAATAAAATCTTTTAAAAATTTAAAAAAAAAATAAAAACTCCCAGGGTGCCTGGGTGGCTCAGTGGGTTAGGCCTCTGCCTTTAGCTCAGGTCATGATCTCATGATCCTGGGATCAAACCCTGCATTGGGCTCCCTGCTGTGTGGAAAGCCCGCTTCCCCCCCGCCTGCCTCTCTGCCTTATTGTGATCTCTCTCTGTCAAATAAATAAATAATAAATAAACCTTAAAAACTCCCAAGTCATTCTCCTCTGAAGCCAGGTGAAGAACTCCTATCCTATAAAATGACTGACTATTAGATCACATTTTCAAATGTTGCATTTTTATATATCTCAATACATAGGCACAGAAAAGGTTGCTTGTCACACATACTAAGGAAATACTTACTGAATCATACTGAGTTTTAAAAATCAAACTACATATATTCTAGTAAATTAAAAGTATAGGATTTTTCCAATGAGGTTTAGGAAAACCTAAGCCATCATACATTAGAAAGGCTTGTTGAGGGGCACCTAGGGCTCAGCTGGTTGGGTGTCTGCCTTTGGCTCAGGTTATGATCCCAGGATCCTGCAATCAAGCCCCACATGAGGCTTCCTGCTCAGTGGAGAGTCTGCTTCTCTCTCTCCTCTTCTCCCACTACCCCTCTTTCCCTCTCTCTTGCTCTTTTGCTTTCTGTCTCTCTCTCAAATAAATAAAATCTTAAAAGAAAGAAAGAAAGAGAAAAAAAGAAAGGAAGGAAGGAAGGTTTTTTGAAAGGCCTTTGGAAATGTATAGCATGGATGTGGGGACATGAAATGTAATACATGCAAAGCAACTGATTTTCTTCTTGTATTTTTGCTCTAGCATTTTATATTTTATTTCAAATATATTTCTTTTAGCCTGATTAGAATAAATATAATGAATGCTCATTTGGGAAAAAAATTCAGACAATACAGAAAGTATAAAGAGGAAAGTAAAATGCATTCCTTTCTCTAATCCCTTTGAAATATTTTGGCATATATGTTTTATAATTTTGTTTCTTTGTAATAGGGCAATGAATGAGTCTTGGTCCAGAATTAATGACCAGGGCCAAAAGTTGAGGTTCAGAGAGGCTAAGTTCTCAAGGACATGTCTACCCTGTAGCAAAGGAAAACCCAAAAGTCAAGGAAAGAAGTTAAATCACTATAAGACTCAAAGATTGGGATGGGAGAAATGAAAATGTATATTATTAAGTGAACGAAGCCCATCTGAAAAAAACTGCAAACTGCATGATTCTAGCTATCTGACCCTCTGGGAAAGACAAGACTGTGAAGACAACGAAAAGATTAGGCTACTAGCAGTTAGGAGGGAGAGAGGAATGGCTAGGGAGAGCACAGACAAAGTTTAGGGCAGCGAAACTATTCTATAAAATACCACGATGGTGGATACATGTCATGATGCATTCGTCAAAACCCAGAGAACATACAACACCAAGAACAAACCCTGAGATGAATTACGGACTCTGGATGGTAATGATGCGTCAATGTAGGATCATCGATTGTAGCAAACGTACTGCTGTGGTACAGGACGGCCATTTTGGGGGAGGTTGTATATACATGGGGACAGAAGGTAGATGGGCACTCTCTGCACTCCCTCTTCCATTTTATTTATTGTGAACCTAAAGCTTCTTTAGATTATACATTTTTTTAATTGAAAAAAGCAATTCAGCATGTCTATTTGACTTCTTAATGAACTTGCAAGAAGTGAAAGAAATCAGAAAGGTAAAATAATCAAGACATGTGACCACACTAAAATAGGAAATATACATGTATATGGAATGGAAAGGCAAACGATGAAGCAGAAAAAATACTTGCTCCCAAATTATAACTCACAATCTAGTAATGTTCTTATTACATAAATCAATATAAAAAAACACACATTCAAAATAAAAAATGAACTAAGTTCATGAAAGAAACATAATGGCTGACACACAAATTGCTAATGAGCCTATAAAAAATGTTCTATTGTACTAACGATCAAAGTAAAGTATAAATTAAGACAATGATACTTAGCATTTATCAAAGTAATATAAATGAAAATAAGGAATAGAACTCAGTGCCCATAAGATGCAGGTGAGAAGGGTGTTCCTATACTCTCTCAGTGAATTATGTAGCAGTTTGACAATATCATGGCACGCAGGAAGAGGCTTACCCCACTAATTCCACCTCTAGAAATCTGTTCCATAGCAATCATCAGAAGTGTAGAAAAAATTCATTTATAAAGATGGTTATTTTCGCATTACTTCAAAATGTTAAAAAAAAAATGCAAACAATCTGACATCTACAAATTAGATCCAGCTACATAGTTAGAAATAATTCAGTAATTTAAGGGCGAATTTTTTTAGTGATCGTAGGAAATGTTTATAATGTAATATTTCATTTTGGCAAAAATTCAAAATATACACATGAAAATGTATTTAGAAAATAGTGGTGTTTGAAGATAATATAATTATCTACCTAGAAATTTGAAGAGAATCAGTAGGAAAACTACTAGAACCTATAGTAGAATGCCTAATAAGGAAATAAATTCAGAGAAAAAAAGATATATAAAGCAGCTAAAACAAATCAGGAAATACAATATAAAATAAAACATAAGACTGAGTGCTCAAAAGTTAGAAACTATAAAGAAAAAGACAGATTTTTCATCCTCTGACAAAGGAGATGATAAATAAAATTAAAAGATGAATGAAAACTGGGAAATATACTTGCAAACTTAGACAAACACTTCTTATTCATAACCTGTATAGTAAGCAAAAACATCAGAAAGAAAATGCCGTCTATGAAAATACCAGAAAAAGATATGAAAAACAAGTTACTGAAGGGAAAATGAAGATAATCTATAGCATATGAAAAGATGTTTGTCCTGGGCTCTCTGGGTGGCTCAGTGGGTTAAGCCTCAGCCTTCAGCTCAGGTCATGATCTCAGGGTCCTCGGATGGAGTCCCACATCGGGCTCTCTGCTAGGCAGGGAGCCTGCTTCCTCCTCCCTCTCTCTCTCTCTTTCTCAAAAAAAAAAAAAAAGAAAAGAAAAGACGTTTGTCCTGACCAAAAAAAATCATACAGAAGCTAGGAAAACAAAAAGATCTTTTTTTTTCATTTGCCTATTAGATTGGCAGTATTTAGGACACTGATTAAGTCTACAGTATGAGATTAAGTTTTCTTTTTGATTCCTGGGTAGAACATGAATGTGTATAAATTTACAGATGGGAAATAAGTAACATTTGTCAATAAACAATAAGATTTAAAATATATATATTCAATGATCTTGAGACTGCGATTCTATAACTTATTTTAAGTATGTAATTTGGCATGTACACACGGATTTCTGTAGCTAGACAATCTTTCCACCAAAATTCATGGTGGTAAAAAAAGAGAAACGTTCAAGAAATCAGAGAGGGAGACAAACCATGAGAGACTCTAGATTCTGAGAAACAAACTGAGGGTTACAGAAGGGAGGTGGGTAGGGGGGATAGGGTATCCAGGTGATGGGTATTAAGGAGGGCATGTGACGTGATGAGCACTGGGTGTTATATGCAACTAATGAATCACTGAAAACTACATCAAAAACTAATGATGTTGGCTAACTGAACAGAATAAAAATTTTTAAAAAATATAAAAAATAAATGTTCAACGCTTCTTATAAGCCACTTCAGGGGCACCTGGGTGGCTTAGCTGGTTAAGCGTCTGCCTTCAGTTCAGGTCACAATCCCAGGGTCCTGGGCTTGATCCCCACATCATCAGGTTCCCTGCTCTGTGGGGAGTCTGCTTCTCCCTCTGCCCCTTCCTCCAACTCCCACTCACTAGCGCGATCCCACTCTCAAATAAATAAATAAAATTAAAAAAAAAAAAGCTGCTTCCGATTTACTAAGTTTGATGCAGAAGAGGCATCATCCAAGTAGCGTAAGATGCAGAGAGGGATGAATGTCCAATGAGAACACTTGGACCAATGGGAGATAAGAGTCAGTGGCTGAATGACTCTCTCTTCCCTCCTTCTCCTAAGACAATGTTTATGGCGCCTCTTAGGACACAGTTCTGCAAGACTGAGCAGTTGGTTGTGCTGGATACTGAGTGGTCAGTTCAATGAATCCTCCTCATTTTGGTTCTTCTTGCCATCCTTGTCTCACTTCCCTTTTTTTTCTCTCCCACCTACCCCCTTGGGCTGGACTAACCCATAAAGTTGTGACATAAAAGCCTTTGCCTTATACATTGCTACCTAGGAATTTCCAGGCTAAAAGAACAGTGGAAAGTTTAAATGTCCATCATTAGGAATTCAAACTATGTAGAAATTAAAAAGGATGAGATCCTTTTATTTATTTTCAGACATGTGGGGTCCAAATATTCCTGGCAATATTTGGGTTTCACATTCTCTTCCAGAATCTTGCCCCTGTCCTACCAAGACTTAGAATCTACTTCCTCCTCCCTTAAACCTAGGCAGGCCTTTGTGAGTGAGCAACTGTTGAAATCGAGGCTATGAAAGGGACACAACTTCTATCTGGTTCTCTCTCTTTCTCAAGGGATATCACTTGCCTTTTGAAGACAGCCACCATTTTGCGGGGAAATTGTTATGTCAGAAACTATGAAGGGTCTGAAATTTCATCTACCTGTGAGTAAATGGTTTAGACTGTCACAGTATGTATGTATGTATGTATGTACGTACGTATGTATACAGATATATACATACACACATCTATGATACAATGAATATTATCTGATACACACACAGGGACAGACAGAAAACATGAGGCCTCTGGGTTAGGGATGAAAACTCTTAAGCAAAAGCAGCAACCAGAGCAACATCTGGCTTCTCAGCCCTGGTTCTACCCCCGGTCCCACGCTGCTGGAGGACACAGTAATGTCCAGAGGGTCGCTGCATATGCAGTGGGGTGTATTATAGGATAGAAACCCCCAAAATAGGAAACTCTGATCTTACATAGAGCAGCTGGTGATATGCCAATCTTCCCTTTAGAAGAAAGAGATTGGCTTTATCTCTGTTCTGGAACATAAAAACTTCTGAGGAGCTGAAAGACAAGTTTTTATATTTACTACCCTGATTATCTCCAGAGAGGAAGATGTCTCTAAGCTTTACCATCTCCTGGAATAGCTGCTTATAAAAACACTTCTAAATTGGCTGTTACTATCTTTGTTCAGAGATACAACATGGCTATGTAAAGGCATGAGATATTCATGGATAATTGTCCCTCAGGCCATGTAGAAAGCCCAAGTGGACACATTCCATGGGCAGGCATAGCCAAGAGCCAGAATCCATTGCCAGATACACGAGTGAATAAGTTTTTCACTTGTCAGCCTTAGACTTTGAGCCATTCCAGCTGATGCCGGGCGGAACAGGGAGGGGCTGTCCCTGGTGAGTTCTACCCAAGACTGAAGATGCTACTATTGTTTTTAACCCTTAACTGCATCTTGAGGTGGTTTGTTATACAGCAATAGATTGCAGGAACAAGGGCAAATGTCCATGACAAATTAAACTACACATGCAGTTGTAGAATGAAATGAAGAACTTGGTTTCGATTAAGGCATATATCTGAGTGTGTATAGAAAGACACAGAAAGGGAAAGCAGACTAACACAAACACAAAAATATTATGATGATATACCACACTGGTTCATTTTGGTGGGACTTGAAATTTCTGCTTTGTACATATATGTATTAATTAATGTTTTTATTTTAAAGATGTATTAGCTTTATCAGAAAAAAATATTTTTGCTTTTATAAAACAGTGCATATATACCTTACTCTCTGGAGTGTATGTTCATAAGTTTTTAGTCTTCCTTATATTTTCTACCTCCCCACCCCACCAGGTTTCTATAAAGAGTAGGCACTGAGGCCATATATAGTGATGTGAGATAATTAGGATAGCAGTGGGAATGCTTTTAGGTAGTAAAAGCTGGTTTCTTTTAAAGTAGAAATGTCAGGCCATTTTTCTACAGCCTTGGGTACCATGTGAGATGATAGGACCTTTAGAGGACTTAGAAAGAAGAAAGTGCTCTCCCATATATGAAGATAGATAGCACTTGTTCTATTATTATTTTTAAAATTTGATTTTAACTATCATGTTCCTATTTTTCTCTCTAGAAGTACATGTTAAGAAGAGATTTAAGAAATGCTAAAAATTGAAATTATAATTGTTAAAGATAAAATGTTAGATACAATAATTTTACATAGCATTTTTCATGAAATAAAAATTCAACACCAGAAAGAGTATTTAAGTAAGTTATTTAGCAAACCTGTAGTTCACTGGACAATGCACTTTATTATGAAATAGCCAAAGAAACTATAACTTCTATAGTAATTAATAACCAAAAAAATCTATGGACTTCAGCACATATTATAAATGCGGTTCTAACATTAGGCAGAATTGTTTTCTTCTTTAGAAGTGTGACTCATTGGGGCACTTAGCAGGCTCAGTTGCTAGAGCATGTGATTCTGAACCTCTGGATGGTGAGTTCAAGCCCCATCTTGGGTATAGAGCTTCTTTAAAAAAATAGTAATAAAAAGAAAATGTATATTAAAAAGTCTAACTTTTTATTAAGAATATTATCAAATCAAAACAAAAACAAATGAATGTATTTCTTATAATCATCAGTAAGTAGTTCCAAATTCTTAAAACTAATTAGTATTACTCAGGTAGGTACATATGTATTTTAAACATATGTACTCTAATGTTCTACAAGTATATAATACTCCCATAAATTTAGAAAGAAATAATTAACTGCCTACTTTTCCACTTAGCATACTTATACTTCCCTTTTTAAAGAAAAAATGACAATCATTATGTGTCAGCAAAAATCAAGGAATAAATTTAATACTACACTAAATTTAAATAAATTTAATACTACACGATGCTTTACTAAATCCCTCTGGAATGAATCCTGTGGGACAGTAACAATGAACACATATTTACTCTGAGTAATTCTGGAAAATCTACAGGAAAGAACCATGTGGTCTTTCTTACTATTAAAATAAAATTCGGCTCTCTAAAATTGTCACACATTAAGGTTCATTCAGGCAAAATAATACACATATGCTGTTTGTTCCTCCATCCTAATAATATTGTAGCTTGAAAAGTACACTTAAAACATTACTCAATAGGACACAATATTACTAGACCTTGATTCCATGACAGATAGCTAATCTGGCCAAATGAAATAAAGAGAAAAGATAACTGATAGTGAACATGCTAAGATTCCAAGATTATCATGACTTTAAAAGATATATCAAAATTGATACATAAGAATTGGCTCAAGGGATTTTTATCAAATGGTCAATGGACCTCAAATTACATGATACATTCTTGAAAAACAATGGTTTGCCTGAGTCTCTCGGATCTGTTGGCTTATTCAGATCGTTCCCCTACCAGACTGCAATGTTCTGGAATCAGTAGCCACACACAGGTATGTATTCCCTGTGCTTAGACCATGACTGATATATAGCAAATGTTAAAAAAAAAAAAAAAAAAAGAAAGAAAAAAAACTGCTCTTGAATAAAACAAAGAAAGTCAAGTTTCGAGAGTTGTGGGGTTTATTCTCTAAAAAAAAATCTTATATTGCCAAACCCATGTTAATGATGAATCCTATGAAAGGATGGTTACGTCTTTTTAAGGCCAGTTCCATCACAATTTAAGAAAACACACCAAGATGAGAACAGTCCGAAAATATCCAGTCAATTTAAGACTACACATTAAGAAGATAACAGGGAAAATTTACCACTGTAATAGAGAATCAATCTTATCTTAAATGATTACTAAAGTTTTTGCCCAAGGAGAAATAGCTTGAAATAGGAACAAAAAAAAGATTAAATAGGTAATGAAATGAAAGTTACATAACCTAAAGTCTTGCACACTGGGCACTTCTATCTTCTCTGTAAGTCTACAATGTTTAGAATAATAGACATTTGGTGCCTATGGGGTGATAGAGAGGAGTGGTGTAGTGAAATGAACTCTGTATCAGAATTTGGGCATTCTGGCTCCACCTCACCTACTGTGGAGGCTGAGAAAAATCAAGGCCATCCCACCTCAGGTTTAGCTTTAGCATAGGTACAGCCATCTTTGCTTTGGCAGCCATCTCAGACCCCTGTACCCAAGGGCTGAACTTTCCCCCACCCTGCTTTAGTAAGCCCCACCCTGCTTTGGTTCCAGAAACCCCCACCCTGCTTTGGTTCCAGGAAGCCCCACCCTGCTTTAGTAACAGGAACCCATAAATACCCCTGCCTTAACTGAACTCCCAGTCCAAGTCCCTACTCCTCTGTGCTGGGTATACTTGGGCCCAAGCTTAAGCTTGTCAAATAAACCCTCGTGTGATTACACCAGTGTTGGCTCCTTAGTGGTCTCTCAGATGTGAAAACTCAGGCATAACACTACTGCCCATTGTTTAACCTGTAGAAAGTCAGCTCACTTGTCAAGCTTCATTTCATAAGGGGCAATATGCAGGATAACTCAGTCGATCTTCCAAGTACTTCTGATTCTGTGCTAAGAATTGATCTAAGCAGAAGCCAACCCTGAAAGAGGAGGGAGGTCATTCTTCATGATCCTACAGAGAACACTTAGTATCCCTTATACCCTTCGTCATCTGTCCATTTGTTCAACTTGGATGATATTTCTCTTTCCTCAGTCTAAATTTGTCCTTACTCTTTCTTTCAAAATCTGTCAAAACTCATCTTCTTCATGATTCCTTGCCAAACATCTCACCTTTATTTGATCACTATAATCAGTCCCACAATAGTTCAATTAGCTATGCCACTCCTTAAAGTTAAAATTAAACAGGCACTTGTCAATCTGTGTCTTAATTTATATAGGGGCACCTATCTGGGTAATCTCTACACAAATTATACCTAATATAGGAGCATTAACTAATCAATCAACTCAGTGCTCAAAAAAATAATGTGATAGGCACAACAATGGAAAACTGTGTGCTTACAGTAAAATATGTTTTAGAAAAAGTTTTGAAAATATCTAGTCTCAAATTTCCTCTTCCTCATACTTCTTATGAGGTTTGAACCAATCATCCACTACAGCACTGTTTTTCTGACTTAAAGTATTTTTTTTTCAAAGCTACCACATTTATAAAACTTCCAGTACAAAACAGAACTGTATAAAAACTACCACTTGAAACCACTCATCATCAAGTCTGTTAAAGTGAGATTATATGCAAAAAGGCAGTTTACGGGGTTTTATCTTTTTAAGGCAAGGGTCCTTTTTGTGTCAAAAGTTTTTTTTTGTTGTTGTTTTTTTTTGTTTGTTTGTTTGTTTTTTAACTCAACTAAAAAGTCTGTACAGATTCTGGAAGTTGATAAATACACTTAGTTAAGGGCCTAGTACTGCCATTTTCCAAGATGGGTAGAAAACCCATGTTAATTTCTGGAAGAGAAACCCATCACCTAGAGCATGAGGTAAGGCCCCTAGAAATTATGGCAAGACAAAAGCAGTCGTCCATAAGTCTAGTGATGTATATTGGAAGTGACATTATTTTATCTGATACAAATTCATGAAAAAGGAAAATCAGGCTATTTTCTTATAAGAGATCAAAAATTATGTAAGTGTCTTCAGCAGCTAGCAAGATCTGACATGTCAACTCTATCTTCCACTTAAGGGAAATTGATTTGAAAAAAGGGAGAACGTCCACCTCATCTTTCTGGTACAAAACACAATAGTGGTGTTTAATGAACACTCACATCTCGATATGCTTTAGAATGTTATCATCATGCTGAAGTTAACCATCAGTGGCTGGGACCAGGGGCCTTTAATGACTAAGAAATAAAGACTCAGTATTTTAGGTCTCCTAAATGTTGACAAAATGGCTTGATGTTCATGAAACAGGAGTCGTCTGAAGAGACAAGGGGTTCTGGGACCCACCAGCTGTTTAGAAGAACCGTTAATCTTGATGAAACAAAAACCACTGCCTCTGGCAGACATTTATGAACATTCCTCTGATTGATATTAAATAGCACCATATAAGAGGTCAATGTGTTCAATTGTCTGGGGAACATTTAGCAGCAGCTCGCTCATCCGGGCAGACGTATCTGGAGACCTGCACGGGGTCATCGTTAAGGCTTTTTAGACGGCTATGGTGTGACATTGGTAACACTTTTTCCAAAGATTTCCAAACAAAAACTCTCTCTGACCGGTTCTAACCTGCCATCTGAATTCGTTAGTGACCTAAGTGCTGGAGCAAACTCTAAATTGTTTCTTGAGGAAAATCTGGCCTTGACCAGAAGAAACCTACAGGTGGGCTGGCCTGTTGTCTAGCCAAGGGTGCAGGTCTGGCTCTGTAATTTTTATAATAGAATGAAAGTCCTATCATCTGTATGATCATTTATAGATCTGCCCTTCATCAGCACTATACCACACCTGCCATCTAGCTGTCTTCAAATACCATCACACTGCATTATTTGTTATTTAATTCCTATAAGAATGTTGACTAATATAAAAGAATGTGAAAAAAGAAAGTCCAAGATAATGGTTTTCAAGCACTAGTTTGAAGAGTTGAATTATAGTTGTATCATGGACGTGCTAAAAATACAGATGGCTGGATTTTATCTCAAACTTACTAAATCAGACATTCCAGGAAAAGAGCCCAGGAATCTCTATTTTAAACAAGGACTTTATTAGATTTTCATGAACACTCAAATGGAAGACCCACCAACCTAAGGAATTCAGAATTCAGTCAGTCCTCAAGGTACCTGAGTCTCTTCTGTCTTTGAGTTGCATTAAACCTCTGCAGAGATTAACTACAGCTTCACCTAATGAAATATTAGCTTGATTTGTAAGTGTTGCAATGTTAAAACATAATCTTTTTTATTTTGGTCACTATCACGAACTACCATGTGATTTCTGCTTCTGTCTTTGCTATAATAATGTTAAGAAGAGCATTGCTAGTATAACACTTAGTTAACTCTCTTTCTAAGAAATCATTTGAATTCAATTTCCTAATTACAAAAACTGTTATTTACAAAATCTCCCTTTTCCCCTGGGCTTCCAGGAAGCTCAGAATCAAACTAATGCCAAATGACAGCGGTCATATTAAACCCTGTCGGCTGAAATGACAATTTCATGATAAAACTGAGAATGCTCATCAAAATTCTGAGGATTCCAAGGTCTCTTTAAAGCCTTTTGACTGAGGAAACCATATTAGAGAATTTAGAGCTTTTGAAAGTCCCTTTTATCATGGTAGTCTGATATCTGCTATATAGAAAAACCTAAATACAAGCTGTTAGAAATTCAGCTAATGTTCTTAGGAAACATTTCAGGGAAAGTATGATATTGAAATGTTTAGTCCACAAACTGATTTTTGCCAACAGAAATTTGACATTTCAATATACAGTGCTCAGAGAACTAGCATTCACATGAAAAAGGTTAAATTAGACACAGACCCTGACCCTTTATAAAAATTAACTAAAAATGGATCATACACCTAAATGTAAAACACAAAACTATGAAACTCCTAAAGCATAACACAGGAAAACACCTAGATGGCATTAGATACAGTGAGGACTTAAAGATACAACACTTAACCCATGCATGATCCATGAAAGGAAATTAGTAAGCTGAACTTCATTAAACTTTAAACTTCTCTGTTAAAGACACTGTCAGAAGAATGAGAAGACAAGCGACAGACTGAGAGAAAATATTTGCAAAATACCTGTTATAAAGAACTGCTATCTAAAATATATAAAGAACTCCTAACACTCAACAATAAGAAAACAAACAATCTGATTAAAAAATGGGCAAAAGAGCTCAACAGACACTTCCCAGTAAAGATCTATGGATGGCATAGACACATATGAGAAGATGTTCTGCATCAGAGTCATTAGAAAATTACAAATCTAAACAATAATAAGATACCAGCATATCTATCAGAATGGACCAGATCTCGAGCATGGGCAATGTTCAAATGTGGAGCAAAAGGAACTCTCATATTATTGCTGGTGAAAATGAGAAATGGTACAGATGTTTTGAAGATAATTTGGCAATATTTTATAAAACTTTTACCATATGACCCAGTGATTACCCTCCCTGGTGTTTACTCAAAGGAGCTGAAAAGCTGTGTTCGCATTAAACCTGCACATGGGTATTTATAACAGCTTTATTCATAATTAAACTCAAAAGCAACCAAGATGCTCTGTGTTATTATGTGAATGGATAAATAAACTATGATACATTTAGAAAATGGAGTGTTTTTTAGCACTAAAAGGAAATGACCTATCAAACCATGAAAAGACATGGAGGAACTTAAAGGAATATTATTAAGTAAAAGAAACCAATCTGAAAAGGCTGCATATTGTATGATTCCAACTATATAACATTCTGGAAAAGGCAAGGCTATGCAGATAGTAAAAAAATAATCTGTGGTTGCCAGGTGTTAGTGGGGAGTGAGAGATACACAGAGAGAACATTAAAGATTTTTAGGGCAGTCAAACTATTCTGTATGATGGTGAATACAAGTTCTTATACCTTTATCAAAACCCAGAGAATGGGGTTTTGCCTGGGTGGCTCAATGGGTTAAGCCTCTGCCTTTGGCTCCGGTCATGATCTCAAAGTCCTGGGATCGAGCCCTGCATTGGGCTCTCTGCTCAGTGGGGAGCCTGCTTCCCCTTCCCTCTCTCTCTGCCTGCCTCTCTGCCTACTTGTGATCTCTCTCTGTCAAATAAATAAATAAAATCTTTAAAAACAAAACAAAACAAAACACTCAGAGAATGAATGTATACCAAGTGTGAACCCTGATGGAAACTTTGGTCTTTGGGTGATAATGGTGTGTTAGGACAAGTTCACGGATTGTAATAAATGTGCCATGCTGGCATGGGATATTAGTAGTGAGGGGGGGGGGGGCTCTGAATCTCTGAATATGTAGGGACAGGGGCTATCAGGGAAATTTCCATAACTACTGCTTAAGTTTGCAGTGAAAGTAAAACTGCTCCAAAACACAGTCTATTAAAAATACATCTTTTGGGAATAAAATGTCATACAAATACAAGCTTCAAAACTGCCCCCTTTGTCAACCGTATAGTTTTCCAGTTTTATACTTAGAAAATGCAAGGTATCTAAGTTATTAGGGATCATCCTTCATAATCACACTTATACAGAATCCTGAATTATAAATTTACTTGATCTTGTCTACAATGGGCTAAAATTGCAGTAGTATCTTTGGTTTAAAATATTGATATTAGGGATTCATGAACTAACCTGCAACATGCATCATTGTTTATTTTTGCCATTTTTATATTCAATATTTAGTCTATTCTGAACTGATTAAGCAGATATTGACATCAATGTTTTATATGTTCAGAACAAACAAATCAACTCCTGGGCAGCATTCTGTTCCATTTTGTTGAGCAGGTAAATAAGCCACACTGGGGGGGGGGGGGAAGAAACTATTAAAGGATTAAACTACCCAACTTTTAAATAACATATTTTCCACTTTTCCTCATATTTCTAAGCTATTTCAGTCATCTGAGTATGCTATGAATAGAGGAATAAGTTGATAGAGAATATTGTCTCCTACAGAGAGGTGTTTGCATATATAGTATGTTCTTGGATTCCTGAAGATTAGTTAAAAAGCAATGTCAAGTTGAGGGTAATATTTTTTATTGGCCAATTTAATGTTGATAGACACACTTAGAGAATTGAAAAATGTACTTCCTGGAAGCCAAAGAAAAAATATCTTCTTCCCTGAAAGTATGTCTGTCACTACTATATAGTTAGTACAATGAAGGCATTATCAGAAGCGTACCTCTAAGATTCATGCAGCTGGATTAGAGCTAGCATCATCTCCTATACAAATAAGGAAAAATAATTTATCCTCTCATTGATGCCACAACTCTACTCACAGTTCACTAATACAGAGATTAAATTTACAGCAGCAGTAGCCTTTACATCTGTCATCAATACCTCCAAAATCACAGTGTGCTTGCTCTCTTCCAAACACATTTTGTGAGTGAACTCACCCACTTCCTTTGCATTTCTCAAAGCTATTTTAGGGAAAACAACAATAACAACAACAACAAACTAAGAAAACTAAAACAGAATTAACTTTCTTTGTGAGTTAAAACAAAATAAATAAAAACAGTGCTTTCAATTTTGAAAACTCAAATAGTTACATTTACATGAAATTAGTCAGACTAATTACATTAAGCAGTTAAAGTGTATATAAAGGATACAAGCAACTATGAAAAAATACTGAAATCAATATTTTCTTTCTTTCTTCTTCTTCTTCTTTTTTTTTTTGAAAGGTGTGGGGAGCCAGAGGGAGAAGGAGAGAATCTTAAGCAGATTCCACACCCAGTCTGGAGCCTGATGTGGGGCTTGATCTCACAAGCCTATGATCATGACCTGAGCCAAAAATCAAGAATGGGATGCTTAACTGACTGAGCCACCCAGGCACTCCTGACATTAATATTTTCTGGTTACAAACAATTTACAAATTATTTGAAGAGATTTGTTTTATCTCAAAGTCAAGAGCAAAAAGAATGATGAACATGTTTGGGGCTGCCCCCCGATGGATTTATTATGTGTGAGGAAAGGATCTACTGCAAGAGAAAGAGAAGACAAATGAGCTAAAATCAGTTTGGCTAATTTAGTTTCCATCAGGAGGAGGAAATCAACTCATTTCTACCAGTAGAATGCTTTCTGATGGCTTTTATTAAGGAGAAAAATCATTAAAAAAAAAAAAAGGAAAGGCTTTACATACCAAAACATTGGCAAACTTTCGGTGAGGTCATTTTCTTACACTAATTATTAAGAACTTGAATTTTGATAATCTGTAAATATAATTCAAAAGTCCCCAAAGCTTGTGACTTAACGATAGGCCAGAAAGAAAAAAAAAATCAGAAATATGTATTTCTTATTTCTCAACTAATTCTAGAGTCTGACCAATTGAAAGCATATTCTTACTAAAAATTTCAATATAATGACCAAAGAAATGTAATATAAAAAGATAAGTATTTATTGTAATATCCAAATGCCTAGAGCAGATTCAGAAAACATGGAAAACAAAGTTATTAATTCAAATTAACATTACCATATTATAGAAATTGTAAGTTATGTCCACATGGACAGTATGATCTATTTCTAAAATATATATATTTTATGTGGTACATATACACATTAACTAATGTTGTAGAAAATTTTCCATCTCTGTATACCATGTGTCTTCTTAAACAAACTGTGTGTAGTTTAAAACAGCATACATTACACATGCATATATACATATATGCAGATTTTTACACAGCCACTGTTCCCCGGGGGGGAACAGGAATTTCTTTTTTATTTTTAAATTTTTTTATAGATTTTATTTATTTATTTGACAGAGAGAGAAAGAGCACAAATAGAAGGAGCAGCAGAGGAAAAGGAGAAGCAGACTCCCCTACTCAGCAGAAAACCGGATATGGGACTCGATCCCAACACCTTGAGATGACGACCTGAGCAGAGAGCAGATGCTTAACTCACTGACCCACCTAGGTACCCAGGAATTTCTTTAAGGTAGATATTTATTTATTTATTTATCTATCTATCTATCTATTTATTTTAAAGATTTTATTTATTTATTTGACAGACAGAGATCACAAGTAGGCAGAGAGGCAGGCAGAGAGGGAAGAGGAAGCAGGCTCCCTGCTAAGCAGAGAGCCTGATGTGGGGCTTGATCTCAGGACCCTGGGACCATGACCTGAGCTGAAGGCAGAGGCTTTAACCCATTGAGCCACCCCTAAGGTAGATTTTTAAAGTGAAATTCAAGAGAAAAGGAAAAACTTTAATTTTGATTCTCAAAACGATTAAACTTTACCCTTATTCCAGTGCCTATAAAGACCTCTGTATTTTCTGAATACATTAACTTATTTTAAGCAGTATTTTTCAGTGAAAATCAACTATTACACTTTTTAAATGTATTTAATAATAATGCAACATAATGACAAATACCTAAATTTTGTCATGAGAAGGTAAAAATTTTGAACATATTTTCTTCTTAATTGATTAATGTCATGGTTTGTTCTGTATCACTGATGGAAAAATTATGCAGGACAGAAAAGAAAAAAATGATATTTGGTCTCAGCCTTTTGAATTTGTAAAAAAAAAAAAAAGAAAACAGTCTAATGCCTCTCCTTATAAGGGTCAGGAGACACAACTTTTATCTACTTGCTTTTGCCTATACTTACTCATCTGTATCATGCCCCCACCTTCCAACTAGAATGGAAGCTCCTTGAGGGGTGGGCTAGTTTCCAGCATTCAATGCATTATTTGATACAATTGTTCAGGAGACTTTGATCTCAACCTTCAGGTTTGCAGGTTCAAATGATTTTGACAACTTAAAGGTGCTGGAAAAAAATTCCCTTGCTATTCATTGCATAGAAATTGTGATGACTCTTTTTCAGTTTGGTGATTTCCTGGAATACAGATGTCTGTGGGAAAAAGACCATTATCTATGGCATATTTGCTATATCCAATCCTCTTTAGCTATGGGTAATGATTTTTAAAATAGTATCTGATTACCTTCCCCACAGAGACTGGTTCACTTCTTTTGTAAGATCTCTTGGCATGATGTGGGTTTTATTTTGTAGCATTTGTTTTGGCTATCTTTTTATATACTACTTATGAATGTCTCTTACCTTCTGTTGGTTATACAAATGATCTGCGGAGGCAGATCCCATTTCTGTCTTGTCCTCCTCTTAGCTTAGCATTATATAATATATATAATACATAAAATTATAATGTATATTAAATATATATACATACATAAACACAAACAAAATTTCAATAAAATTTCTCCAGAAGCAACAAAGACTATATTACTAAATTAACTTGTTTGAATCAGGCCATGCAATATTCCATATACAAACTCTTAAAAGAATATATACCAGCATTCATTCAGAGGTTTATTTTGTTCTCAGAACAAATCGTGAGATTGCTACAGGGCTGTGCTGAATATCTATTCCTTACTTTCTTTTGTTATGTATCCTAAATCAGCAAGGGCAATGTTTCAAGTGGTTTCTTTTTTTTTTTTTTTTAAGATTTTATTTATTTATTTGACAGAGAGAGATCACAAGTAGGCAGAGAGGCAGGCAGAGAGAGAGAGGAGGAAGCAGGCTCCCTGCTGAGCAGAGAGCCCGATGTGGGACTCGATCCCAGGACACTGAGATCACGACCCGAGCCGAAGGCAGCGGCTTAACCCACTGAGCCACCCAGGTGCCCCTCAAGTGGTTTCTTAACTTTCAAAAATCCAAATTTGCTTAATGTTTGCTTACATTTGTTCTTTACATAAGAATTCTGAAAATGTAGGTTCCAGACACCAAGGGCGCATATACAACACTTAGAAAGGAAACCAACGGTTTAAAGGGGCCCAACCTGTGTTTAATTAGAAAAATACAAGAAAAGACATGCCAATGTAACCTATATCCTCTTTTGTGATTGAGTTACTTGATGGCTAAGTTGAGTAGTTGGCGAAAATCTCACAGGCAAAATGGAAATGTGAGGGACGGAAGACAATCCAGTTGGGGGGATTCATAGCTGGTTAAAATACTCATATCCAGAAAGTATTTACTGATGAGTAAGTAGATCTAAGCTACAATGGTAATTTTTTCTTTGCTCATTTTTTGCTAATGATTTCATCAGAAAGGTTTGGTAGCAAACCTTTGGGTAAACTATTTAACTTCTTTGGAGTTTAGTTTTCTTATATGCAGGAAAGAAATAAGAATACCACCTTGCTGACAGAAGCTCTACGTGTTTTGGTTCCTAGTACTGTACAGTGCACAAATATAGTAAGTATTCAATAAATTATTGTCATTCTTATGGTAACGCAAAAAGTGAAGAGTCCTTAAGGGATGTGAGATGTTCTCCTTCCAGCACAGTGTATTTGGTAGCTTTTTCTAAGTTCTACTGAACTAAGAACTGTTGGGAGACCATTTCTTATAGGTCTCTTGCAATACAGTGCATCTGCTGGCACAGACTGTCTCTATTCTAGGCTTCCTTTCAAGCATGTCTGTACAGGAAAGAGCCTTGGAAGATGAACATGACATCCCCCCTACCAGCACAGGCCAGGTTTGCTTACAGCCTTAGAAGACGGAGCTATCTCTCTCAGAAGCCATGGGCTTGCATGCTTACCACTCCTCACAGAAGATTCACGTTCCCTAAGCTCAGGATTCCTTTCCTGTAACATAACGCACTGTGTGTTGGGTTGTCACCAGGCCCACTTCACATCGTTCTGTGGAAACTGGACTCAGGAAACAAGCATAAATCCTGGTCCTCTAGTTACTGGGATTGCTGTGAGAGTAAACTCCCCTCTGTCTCTGGGCCAGGAGTCTTTGGTCTTCTGCCAGGATCCATGATCCTACTGCAGACTAACTCATTAGTTTGCAAGTAGGGTAAAATTTCAGACCCTTCCCAGTTCTTAACAAGTATCTCTAACTCTCGGGAGCTTATCATGGGATAGGCTTCTTTTTTAGTTTCTTTACATTGCGCTCACTTTATGTATCAGCCATGAGTCACTGTAGGTCAGCTTGGCTCCACTCCCTATATCTTCTTCCAAGGCTAAAAAAGAACAGCCCCAGTCTGGGACAGGTCTGTTCTCCTGGCACTGAGAATAGAGCAATGGAGAAGCCTCAATATGGTTTTTAAAGTGTTTATTTGGTCATGGCATCCATCATTTTCTCTTATACTCTGCTATCTTCACAAGCCTGATATCAATGGGGCGAAGTACACTCTTCCCACAGAAGGACTAAAGTATTCTTATCCCATATAGAAAAAAGCAATGATGAATAATTCTCTTTCAAGAAAGGAAGGTGAACACTGGAGACACATAACACACTCAGTAGATTATAGTTAAATTGGGACTAGTTATATTAGGATAGGGCATAATGTAATAACTACTTGTATTAGGACAAAACCAAAATTTAAAAGATCTTCTCAATATTTCAAAGTTATTACTAATTGTTCTGTATTATAATTATGATAGCAAACAATATACCAAACCTCAATGATTATTTTTCTAAAACTTGACAGGATAGAAATGGGCTCAATAAGATGGTATATAAATTGAAATATAGTATAACTCATATGCATGTGTTCAAATATGCACAGGGACTCACAAACATAAAATATATATTTCTGAAAGAATGAGGAGAAATATGTTTGTTGCTGCTAACAGAATAAGTACATAATGCAAAGTTTTGACCAAACTATAATTTAATAATTGTAACCAAAGCTCTGAGAATTCTTTAACATCTGTGCTTAGCCTCTCTCACATTCCCTTTTGAAGTTTTCTGTTTTTCTCATATCATAAGCAAGAAAAAGATGGTGCATAAAGGGTTATTTACCACTTTTCCTGTGAATTATTTTAAACATAATCATCTTTTTTTTTAAGATTTTATTTATTCATTTGACAGACAGAGATCACAAGTAGGCAGAGAGGCAGGCAGAGAGAGAGGAAGGGAAGCAGGCTCCCCGCCAAGCAGAGAGCCCGACGTGGGGCTTGATCCCAGGACCCTGGGATCATGACCTGAGCCGAAGTCAGAGGCTTCAACCCACTGAGCCATCCAGGTGCCCCAAAACATAATCATCTTGTGAGCCATCTTTTCATCAAATAAGATCTTTGAACTCATTACCTGTGTATTCCCACATATTATACTTTAACTTGACATGAAATAAACATGTTTTGCTTTGAAGCCAATGAACTAAAAATTATCTACTTGTTCTATATAATTTCAAATCAAAAGTCATAATTTTGCGATTTTAAAACTGTCAATCAACTCCATTCTACCATTTTTTTCTTTAAAAAGCCTTCTTGAAGGCCTTTCATCATTAACTATTTTCTCTTCAATTTAACAGGCCCGTGTACCTTGATGTATTGATTACATCTTTTTTTCTTTTTTAAGTGGCTATGTTCCACTCAAGGGTTATTTTCTAAATTATCTAAATGATTAAATATCTAAATATTATCTATTATCATGCTATTATCTAACATTATCTGGGATATTTATTTAACTATTCTCATCCACATGTATCGTAAGTGTTTTTACTGCAGTATTTGAAGTCTATATATTAAAAATAAATTTTAGCTATTTCTTTATTACTTACATGAGATTTTGAACATCAAGAAGTACATATATCTCTGTGTATACACACACACACACACTTACAGACTTCATCACCCATTGTTGGGACCAATAAATATTAACTGAATGAGTGAAAAGGCAAATACAGACAAACACTAAATTTTAACCATCTTCTTAAGAAAAGAACTAAGACTGCAATTTTTCTGAAATTTTTCCAAAAAAGAAATGGAAACACACTTCCTGTCCTTCACATCTTGTCTCAGCTCTCCAGTGTTATCCTTCATTTCATTCTTATCAACTACATTCAATCAGCTTTTACTCTGAGTTCTATTTCTTAATTATGAACAATTGTTTGAAGCTCTAGCTATCGCTGATGTATTTTTACCTTACAAATGCTATTCTCTTGAACTTCCTGCTGCAAGAATGTTAGTAACAGATGGTGGAGCTTCTTGAGATATAAAATGAGACTTTGCATATCAATGCAAATCTGACAAGTGACTTAATCACAAAAGACACTCTCCTTCAAAAAAACAATCAGCTAGGCAGCACTGATGAACCCAAAGAAAAAAAGTCATCTTAGATATAGACTTTTCTGTATTCTTCTCTTTTCATTAACTGAGCAGGTTAACAGTTGAGGCAGCTTTCCATTTATAGTGTTTAACCTGATTTCAGCTCCATTTTTAATGACGGGCATTAAGAACCTTGCATTTATTTCTCACATTAATTTTTTCAAGGAGTATGTGGGCATCAGTGCACTTAAGTATAGATTAATAATCAATTCAAAGCAGAATTACTTCAAAAATCATCTAAGTATCTCAAGGTACATCTAAGCATTGGGCGTGAAGGAGTAGAGAGAAGGCAAAAGTATCTCTGAGAAAAATCAATTCAAGGCTTTTGTCTAGCAGAGATTTCTATGACTTCCATCCTTTGGATAATATTTTAAGAACATAATTGACATGTTTAAAAATGTTTTTTTTTTTTTTTTTTTTTTTTTTCAAACCTTATAAAAAATTTTTAAACACAAAATTATATTTTTTAAAATTTTTTTTTTTTTTTTTTTTTTCAGTTGCAAAACCTGATCACAAATCCTTAACCACGAGGATCTATTTATTGTTTTGGTTGGAGTTTCAGGCTTTTTGCTGTTACCACACTTTGGGTAATTTCTCATTGGGTAAAGAGAAGCAAAGATGGAAACCATTAATTTCAGTAAGATGTCTCGGTGACAGAAAGGGAAACGGGGATAAGCACCATGTAAGGGTCAGTATATGGGTCAGTATAAAGGTCATATACTGACCTGGTACTGAGTTGTAGAGATGGCAGCAAGGATTTAAAAAAAAAAAAAAAAATCCCACAGAGGTGGTAGTTTCAGAATATCCAGATTACAGCGTAATGGCAGAGAGAGGGGGACTGTCTGAGCCACAGAGCGGAGAGGAGAGGGCAGAGGACCTTCTCCTCCGGGCACATTCCAGGTGCGTGGGGCCCTCAGCTCTCCCTCTGCCACCTGCGCTCTCCCGTGGAGTACTCTTCTCCCCAACACCCCTGTCATGTGCCCTCACTGTGCAATCTCCCTACTCTAATCTCCTCTCCCTCAGTAGCTTAACTCTTCTTTCTAAAATAGCAATTTGCCAATCCTAAAGATTACTTCATGCTGAAAAAAATAATAGCAAAGATACAACTTATTATGCTTTGAGGAATATTGACATTTTACCAAGGGTTTCCTTAAAGCCTTAAACCTAAAGGAATGAATCTCAAATCCTGAGCATTTCACATCTATGGAGCAGCTCTTAGGAGATTTCAGTGTTCCCTAAATCAAACCACCGGCATGTAGCTGCCTGCTCTGCTGTATACACCAGCCAGGGCAGGATTTTACAAAATGCTCCAAGAAGCCAGAATAAATGAAATGAACCTCAAACCACAGTTACCAACTACTAACACAATGATAAATTTTCATACACCGAAGAAGAAGAAGAAGAAGAAGAAGAAAAAGAAGAAGAAGAAGAAGAAGAAGAAAAGAAAGAAAGAAAGAAAGATAGATAGATAGATATTACCCTTCTGTGTACACTGATGGCTAAAAGAAAATTTTATTTAGGTGAGATCTTTTTATTCACATACTCCCTACCACATAATCCATTTCTACGGTAAGTAATTATTAGTATGTGAGTGTATTAGTCTGCTCAGGTGGGCTTAACAAAATACCATAGACTGGGTGCCCTCAACAAGAGAAACCCATTTTCCCACAGACCTAGATGCTGGAAGTTAGCGACCAGGGTACCATTGTGGTCAGTCTCTGATGACAGCTCTCTTTCTGGCTTGCAAATGACTGCCTTCTTCATGTGCCCTCCCATGGCAGAGAGAGCTCTAGCTTCTCATTATTAATCAGGGTGCTAGTCCATTCACGAAGGTCCTACTCTCATGACCTCATGTAAACCCAGCTACCTCCTAGAGGCCCTAACTACAGATGGAATCACACTGGGGGCTGAGGCTTCAACATATGAATTATGAGAAGACACAATTCAGGCCATAGCAGTGACAGGGCACTTCTTAAAACTCTTCTACAATAATATGTATGAGTAATAAAATAATGCATGTGTGTATGGCAGAGATGAAAGAGAAAGAAGACCACAATTATTACCAGAAAAACAAAACAAAACAAAACAAAACAAAACCCTTACCATTTTTTTAAAAAAAAACAAGTTTCTGTGAGTTTAACTGTCTCTGTGTATCTTCTCTTTGCCTCCATCTCTAGATTTCACTTTGGATCAAGTTGAATGGCAATGCTAGTCCCAGGCATGTGAAAGCAACCACCAATCCAGATTCCTCCAGGCTTCTGTTTGAAAGCTTCTTATTTTAGTAGGTGAGCCTCAAGCTCTTATATTTCAAAAATAAGCATGACTATACTTCAGTGCCATTATCTGAAGCTGGTTGGCTTCTGAAATGCCTAAACTCATTATCCTCCTGTTGAGGTTTCTGATGCTGACAGTCCCCTGCCCCTCCCCTGCTCTGCTCTGTCAACCCCTGCCCCTTAGGAACGACAGCCCCCCACTCCGCCCCCTTTTGGCTCCAGAGGAAAACAATCAACACACCAAGTAACAAAAGAGAGCAATTAACTAAAAGCAGCTGACCTTCAAAGACACACAAACTCAGACTGTAAAGTTTTTCTCTAAAGTTCCTTTTATTTTGAATATAAAGTTCTTGGGCGTTAAAAAAAAAATGTGTAACCAGCTTTAAAATTCAGTGATAGAGACAAGCATGAGGTTTCAGATGAGCAAGACTAACTAAATCAAGCCGAGAAAAAGAACACCTGGTGTATATTATTTTGGCTAAAGATTTGTTTGTTTTTTCTTATTCCCCTAGCCTTCCCCCTCTTTTTTTTTTTTTTTTTTTTTTCCTGTTTGAAACAAGAGGCATGAAATTTGTAGATTCAGTAATTACAGCAATAGTAACTATGCTGGATCAAGACAAGTCTCTGAGCTAGTTAGGCCACAGGAACCAAAATCAATCACCCCAAGTATATCAGCCATCTAGGAGATTATCGGGTCATAATTTTGATCATCAAATGTGGGCCCAGGGGCTAGGTGGGCTCGAATCACAGCACAGTTATTGCATACTGTATTCCAAGCTGCCCTTGTCAAATCTAGACATTCATTAAGCCTTTGAGTGTGAGGCTTTGGTGTCGGCAAAAAGAAGAGACACAAAGATTACTAAGACATTTCCATTTCCAGAAACCTCTCACAGTAAAATATATGAAGTGGCATAGGGCAAGCACTGCTTTGTTTATACAAGGAGTCAGTCAGCCACTGTCTTTTTAAATGAGTAATTGTGATGCACAGAATACATCACTAAACACTGTATTTGGTGCTTTTTACACATGCAATTTTCCTTGAATCAACTAGCCTATCCCCATTATTCTTTCTGCAATCTAATCAATGTCTTATTCTGGAAAATAGCCAAGTTTTAACAGTTCTTGATCTGAATGCAGAAAGAAACGTCTGAAAAAAGGAACAAAATTTCTGGGGGAAAAAGGAGCAGGGAAGCCTCTAATTACTTTAACATTCACTTGGAAAAGAAAGCTCTAAGTTTTTCTAAGGCAAGAAGGTTTTTCTCTAGGGAATGCAATCATTTTGCCCTTTTTTTTTTTACAATTTAAATAGTCTCTTCAGGGGCTCCTGGGTGGTACAGTTGGTGACACGTCTAACTCCAGGTTTGGGCTCAGATCATGGTCTCAGGGTCATGAAATTGAACCCCATGTTGGGCTCTGCACTAGGCATGGAGCTTGCTTAAGATCCTCTCTTCCTCTTCCTCTGCCCCTCCTGCTCCTGCTCGCTCTCTCAAATGAATAAATAAATCTTAAAAAAAATAGTTTCTTCTTGGTCATACATGAACTGATTAAGTAAATACTAAATAGTGGAAATTCTGCTCCCTGAGTTCAGGAAAATTATGTTGGGTAGAAGCAATTATATGTAGGGCCATTAAAGCTTCTAATAAGAGAAAATACATATTTAATTAACATACTCTCCCATTTGTCCCTTCTAATTTCCCAATTTAAAGTCTGATTCTGCAAATTCAAATAATTTGTAAATTATCTGAAACTAATTACATTGTACAAAATTCAACTAAGCAAAAAAAAAAAAGGCAGAATATGTGTAAGTGTAGTAAAAATGAGAACCCTGAATCCTTAGAATGAGATGGGTCTGGAGTTCCACTATACCTACATAACCAACAATTCCAAACACACACACACAAACTTCAGCATTCCCAATAGTATTGAACTCTGTTTAAATGCTATGTGAGAACAGATAGAACTATGGGCTTCTATAAGCCAGTGTTTATCAAGGCATGGCCTGACCTTGCATTACAGCGGCCTTAGTTCGATTTGGCAAATACTTGCTAAAATGCTGCTTCCCAAGACCCACACAAGTCTGTCTAAAACAGGATTTCAAAGAGGCCAGGAAATCTCCATGTTTCACTACCATCCCCAGGTCTTCCTGATATACCCTAAACTTTGAAAAACATTGCTGTAAGATTTTAGCATGGCTCAAAGGATTCTGTTGAGAAAGCTTCAGAATGGAATCACAAGCTTTGGCTCCATCCTTTCTGCCCTCCTAGGGAGATTTTATGTACCCCTAGATGTCAGGTTGTCCTGTGCCTTCCTCCCAACCCAGTGATACCCTGAGAGCACCAGTATCTTAAAGTCCCACTGCTGACCCTCCAGATGAGGAAGTTAGTTTTCTGGTGGTGCGATAGATTCCTATCACCCGATTTCTACTCTGCCCCACTTCCAGGTCTCAGCTAGCCTGGTCCACTGACCTATTAGAAAAGCCCTGTGTGCCACCTACAAGAAATCCTTCCTTGGTCCTGTTTCTCCTCGTCCTATCTGCTTTTGATCGAATCATTATCATCTGTTTCTTTTTTTTTTTTTTTTCTTTGATCAGCTTCTTTGATTATTAAATAAGTAATTTTTTAAAAGATTTTATTTATTTACTTGACAGAGAAAGACACAGCAAAAGAGGAAACACAAGGAGGGAGAGTGGGAGAGGGGAAGCAGGCTTTGCGCTGAGCAGAGAGCCTGATGTGGGGCTTGGTCCCAAGACCCTGGGATCATGACCTGAGCTGAAGGCAGACACTTAACCAACTGAGCCACCCAAGCGCTCCAGAGCATGCGTGTTTAAGAGCAAATACTTATTTAATTTAGCTTTACTTTATTTTTCCCCATTGTCTTTTCTATTTTTTAAAAATTTTTCCAGCTTGATCATGTAACAATTGACAAATACAATTGTAAGATATTTAAGGTACACACTGTGGTGATTTCATATATGTAAGTATTGTGAGAGTATTCCTCCCATCTATATAATATATATATATATATATATATATATATATATATATATATTTAACTACAGTCACCAGTGATACCTGAGATCCTCAGGCCTTAATCATCTTATAGGTAATAGTTTGTATCCTTTAACTTTTACCAACATCTCCCTATTTCCTCAACCCCGCGTGCCTGGCAACCACTTTTCTACTTTGAGTTTCTATGAAGTTTGACTTTTTTTTAGATTTCACATATAAGTGATACCATGCAGTATCTGTCTTTTTCTGTCTGGCTTATGTTACTTAGCATAACACCCTCAAGTTCCATCCATGTTGTCCTAAATGGCAGGAATATCTTCTTTCTTATGGCTGAATTATAAACCACTGTGTGTGTGTGTGTGTGTGTGTGTGTAGAGCTAAGCTCATTAGAGAACAAAAGTCACTTATCCATTCTAAAAATATATACTAAGTACCTGTTATGAACTAGGCACTGTTTTACTGTATGAACCCGGAAAGACAAGGTCTCTGACCTCATGAAGATTAATTTCTATTGGAAGAGATAAAATAAAAAAGAAAGTAAATAAATAAATGAAATGTAAGATAGTGATAAGAATTATGAAGAAAAGGGTCCTGGGTGGCTCAATGGGTTAAGTATTTTGCCTTCAGCTCAGGTCATGATCTCAGGGTCCTGGGATTAAGCCCCGTGTTGGGCTCTCTGGTCAGCGGGGAGCCTGCTTCTCCTTCTCTCTCTCTGCCCTCCCCCTACCCATCCTTCCTCTCTATCTCTCGTCTCAAATAAATAAATAAAATCTTTTTTTAAAAAACTGTGAAAAAAGTAACAGTAATGATAATAATGGCAGAGGTATGTATGTGTGTGTGTTCTATTTTATAATGGGTACATAGACAAATCTTTTGAAGTAGGGAAGAGAGGGAGCCAGCTATTATAAAAACCTAAGAGAAGGAAATTCAAGAAAGAAGAGTTATCTAGGGCAGAAGACCTTGGCTTGCTCAAGGTCTAAACCGAAAAAAGACTGGAGCAGTGCCAGCACAGGGAAGAGAAAATATGCAGGGACCACATGTATGAGGCCCCTAAAGGCCATAGCCAAATGAGTCAGAGAAAACTTAGTGAGGGAGGTTTTTCATTCAAATAGCAACAGAAAGCCATCAATTTGTTTCATTTAGGAGAGGGACCTGTTTGAGGGGATGATGACCTAAACCACAATCTAGACAATGGAATTGAGAAGATTTGAGGAGGGAAGTCTATAGGCCAGTTGGGAGGCTATTACAGGGAGATCTGCCAATGCCTTGACTTAGGGAGGCATCAGAGCAGATGGAAGAAAACAGATGGGTTTGAAATATATGATGGTGGAGGAGCTGATAGGCCTTGATGGTGGGCTGCAGTTGGGAGTAATACAAAGTGAGACCTCAAAGAGGCCTCCTCACTGGTTGGCTTGTGTAACTGGGTGGATGGTGATGCCCTCTACTGAAGTGGGGGAAGTTTGAGGAAAGAAGACAGGAGTGGGAAGAGAAGAAGCTTCATTGTAGACACATTCACTTTGAGACGCTCATCAAACATCCAAGTCTGATATCACCCGTAGATCTAAATCTGAGCACCAGTGCATAAGAGCATCACTGAAAGACATGGGGTCGATTTTCTTAGGGAGAGCTTTAAATAGAGATTAAAGTCCAGGGCAGAGCTAAGGAGCATGCCGAATTTATAGGCCTGGCAGAGAAATGTGGAAATGCAAGAGAGGCCTAGAAACAGTGGCTGGTTGTCCAGGTTCAAGGAAACTAAGGGGAGGAAAAATAAAAAATCTCAAAATGTTTTAAAGAGGAAGTGGTCAACCATATCGAATACTGCTGAAAGGTTGAATCAGATAAATACATGGAAACCATCACTGGTTTTGCAACAGGAAAGTAACCCTCACAAACCCTGAGTCAAGTGAATGAATTAGCTTTTCAAAGCCTAGCCATCTAGCTGAGCTGCAATTTTGGAAATTATGGAAGAAAAGGTAGAATGGTGAAAAGGAAAAAGAAGAGGATAAGAAGAAAATCCTACCACAGCTTCAGAAATTTAGTAGCTTTTAATCTTAAATAAATTAAAGTGAGACATACATAGATAGCATCTAAGAATGACTTAACAATAGAATTTTTTAAAAAATACTGTCTGGCACACATATGAAATCAATCAAAATTTGGATCTTAGAATTTATCAGCACGAGATAACCATGGTATTGCTCCTAATTCAGGAGACCAAAGGAGATTTTCAAAAAGACATAATTACTTAAAAAAAAATAGCCACATAAAATCTACAAATACTCCATTTCTATGGAAGTACTGACCACTCCTCCCTCTTTCCAGAGAAAAACTGCCCAAAACCAGATGATTAATACCAATCTCCCCTGTGTTAAACAGCCCCAATCACCCTTTGTCATTTAAATTGCACTGAATTTGAATTTGCATAGGTTGCAAGTGGAGAACAGAATCTTGAAGCCATGTAAAATAATCACACTTAGTCTTAAAACAGAATACATTAATCTTTTCTGGCACTGCTCCCCCACTGTAACTGCAGAACTCAATGCTATTCTTCGGGTGAGTCATGCTGTAAAATTTCTAGTTGACTTATCCACAGAGAGACGGCACCACATGAAACAGAGCCCACGTAGATTGTAGAGAGAAGTGAGCCTTCTACCTTCAACCTTCTGCATGGCTCTGTATATTACACCAAGGCCAGGACTGACTTCCAGAACTCAGAAAGCTCAGCAAGTTGCAAGGGTGAACAAGGGTTCTTTGAGATTCAAGTAAGTCTTAAATTGATTCTCCAAATTACTTCTCAAGATCAGCATTTCTTAATGCTTTTGCCACATCCATCGGATCCCTGGTGCTTGAAAAAAAGAAAGAAGGGAAGGAAGGAAGAAAAGAAAGAAGAAAGGAAACCCCAAAGCCCTGTTTCACTCTTATATCCCAAAACCTTCAAGTGCCAGGTCTAGACATTTGCAATTCTAATAAGCTACCCAAGTGTTTTCTAGTAGACTGGAGTCTGATCATTAACTGTGGATTATATGGTAGGATTCCGTAGGTTTAGGATTTTCACCTTGTGTTTCTTCATTCTCCAACTCATTTTACACAACACTGCCAGATGTAGCTCCTCACTTGCTGTTCTAATCATTTCTCTACTAGGCTCAAAAGCTTGCTGGGTGCTTCATGGCCCACAGGCCAATGTCCAGGCTTCTTTGTGTGATATTCAAGGTCCTTAGTCATGACGTCAGACTTTGCCCTTCCCACAGCTGAACTTCTCTACCTACAGAAGATTGCTCAAATACCCACCATGTATGCCAGAATGCACTGGGCCCTCCCTGCTTTTGCTTATTTGCCTTCTGCCTTTAGTTGAACTCCGGGAAGCCTTTCCTGCTGGAAATAACCACTTCTATGAACTTTGGATTGTTTTGTCTCTGTCTCTGTTACAGCACGTATGCTTCCTACTTTCTATTATATGGTAGCGTGGTATATTCTTTCATCTGCCCAGCACCCTGTAGAAGCTGGGATCAACCAGCCCTTTCTCTGTGTCAGCATCAACCAAACAGGAGCTGCCAAGTGTTTTATATACCCTTATCCCCAGCCATACTCGTTGGTCTGCAGGTAAACTACAGTTACCAGAGTGTTCCACCCCTTACCTTACAATAATTGTTCCAGGGTGCACGCCTGACTCAAACTGGGCCAATCATAGTCCTTTCTCCTTTAGACTTTGGTGTTAACTGGTTCAGGACTGGCATATAACCCAAACTGACCCTACAGATTGCGAGCCAGAGGTCCCATTATCCCCTCTCCTCTCACTCAAACTGGGAAGCTGTCCAGATCCATGGCCATGGGATTGGACTTCCCCACAGCTTCTGAAGGCCTTGAGATGGGGGAGACAGGCATCCGGTCAGCATGAGGCTTTAGCTCTCACAGTTCAAAACATTCTCAAAGCATATTCACCATTGCCTTCAGAAACCAGGGAGGGGCCCTTGTGATACTTTGAGGGAGTATAACCACACAAATAATTCCACTGCCCACTAGTTGATATCTATGGTTTTATTGTTTGTTTGTTTTAATTTTTATGATGATGCTGAGTGGATGAGAGCTACGTTCACGCTACATTTACAAGAAGTTAAAAGTAACTCGCTCTGTGAACGTTACTAGATTTCCTCCTTTGGGAGCAGGGCAAAGAAAGAGAATTTTGAGAGCAAAAGAGATCAGCCTCCTAAGGAAGAAGAAGGGACTATATTGTGGAGTAAGAGAAATCAGGGGCTAGGACCATGAAATGTATGATGAGCTTTGAAGATACTATAATTTATTCTAGGCCCAGTTTACTTTCAATTAAGCATGAAGAATATACAGAATGTATTTCTCGTGCATTTGAAAATGACTCTGCCTTCCATGACTCATGATGTTTTTGGCTGGTTTATTTTTAAACTGGACTGAGGTTATAGAAAAGCATGTTTGAACAGATACACTAATCAAAGGGTCATGATAACAGTCTCCATGGCCACATTGGAGACTTTGAGGAATTAAAAACAGAGAATATGGAAAATAATTTTATTAGAAGGGCAATCTTCCTGAAACTAAAGGATAACAATATATCAATTCAGGATAATAGCCTCATACACAGGCATATCCTATTTAAGTCCCTTCCATAAAGGAATATCTTATTCATAATCGTTCTTAAAACTAAATACCAAGTTTCCTTTGGTGAGATTTAAAAAAAAAAAGATATCATGGATAATGAACTCCAAAGGAATGAGGAGTGAGACAGGGGTAATGAGAGAGTATAGAGACAAATAATAAAATTTCACATTAACATTATTGTTATGTGAAATATATAAAGGCTATAGAGGGAATTTCCTGTAATCAAAGAGTAGTTTCATCCACAGGGAAAAAGACTGAAGATAAAGTTTGGTGATTTTTTTTTTCAAATTCAAATATAGAGAAGTATTATATGACTATAATAAAATCAAAGAAGAACTTACTCTTGAAAATTTATTTAAACTTCTTATGAAGTATCAGTGTGGATATTCTGCATCATTCCATCAGCAAAATGGGTAATTTTTTTCTCTTTTTAAAAATACTTTAAATTTTGAGGGGCACCTGGGTGGCTCAGTGGTTTAAGCCTCTGCCTTCAGCTCAGCTCATGATCTCAGGGTCCTGGGATCGAGCCCCACATCGGGCTCTCTGCTCAGCAGGGAGCCTGCTTCCCTTCCTCTCTCTCTGCCTGCCTCTCTGCCTACTTGTGATCTCTCTCTGTCTATGAAATAAATAAATAAAAATCTTAAAAAAATACTTTAAATTTGAAATATATATATTTATATCTTAAGAATTTTAAATAGTAATAAAAATGGAAAGTGTTTTTGTTTTGTTTTGTTTTGTTTTGTTTTTTTAAAGAGAGTGATAGTGCATGGGTGGGGTGGGGTGGGGCAGAGCGAAAGCAGGTTCCATGCCTAGTGCAGAGCCAAACGCGGGACTCCAACTCAGGACCCTGAGATCACCTCCCGACCCATCATCAGGAGTTGGGTGCTTAATGGACTGAGCCACGGGGGAACCCTGCAAGGAAATTTTTTTTAAACTTGCTTTTCTGTCAGCCAGTTTGACAATAAAAATATTTGCTTTTACAAAATATATTTCCTTCTCATTTGCCTTCACATTTCTAGGAATTGCCTTCACCTCTTGCAATACAAAATATGTGAGAACTTTAGAGAAAGAACAGAGAAGGTCTGTGAAATGGGTGGGTAGTACCTCAGCTGGCGTGGATGCTACCTGTATGGGGACAGAATTTTGACAGAATAATACTTGCCTGTAAGTTTTAATGAGTCATGACCACAACTCGATTATCCCTCCCAGGGCTGGGAGAGCAAATGTAATCATGATGAGGCACTCTAATTCTCATCAGGTAGCCAAGACTGCTCACTGAAACATCTCAGCTAGTGCTCTGCATTGCTTTGTCACTTCCATCTTTTGGTCGCCTACATAAAAAGGATCACAAATATATGGGTATGCTTCATGCTCTTCACGCTTAATTGTACGTTTGATCATCAAAGGTGAACATCGAGGCAGTTCAGTATCTCAGCTGGTGAACTTCTCTAACACATATGGTGAACTAATTCCAGGCCTTAGAATCTAACATGCATCCAATCAATTCTTGGTTTCTAAGAACCCTCAAATCAATCCCCTTCTTCATATTTTATCACAGTCACCTTAGTCTGGGGACTAATCATCTCCCTCTTGAACCAATGCTATCATCAATAATTGTGTTCTCTACCAACAGCCTGTTTGCAATCTAACCTTTCATTCATAATCTTCCCAAATCAGTCTTCCTGAGATGCCTCTTCTTTCTTATTGCCCTCCTGTACAAAAATTTAAATGACTTTTTAGTGCCTCTTAAATGTATATGTTTGTAGTTTAGGATATCATGTGCATGAAGCACAACACTGGATGCTTTCTTTACATGAACAACTGTAGAGAAGAAATTAAACCCTTAACCAGTAAATACACTTATTTTTATAACAATATATAAGATTTAGCTGATTTTTAAAATACTTAAAAATTTAGTTTTATTCAAATAATTTTGATTTTTTTTGTTTGTTTGTTGGTAGTCATATTATCTTGCTGGTTTTTTTTAAAAGGAACTTCTGATATTTTCCAAAACTGTTTTTGGAAATTTTCAAAAAAAGTTACTTTTTAATTGTTTATATTTACTTTCATCTACATTTCGATAAACATATATTCAGATTTTCTACACTGCAAATGTGTTTAAATATTATTTTAATCTTTTATATAACTATTATAAATGCAATGCAAATTATGTGAAAATCTGTATTATAATAGCACAGTGATTTTGCTGAAATGGAAGACAAAAATCAACATAAGTGTACTTACTGGTTAAGGGTTTAATTTCTATATAGTTGTCCACATAAAGAAAGAGTCAGTGTTGTGCTTCATGCATATTATATCCTGAACTTCAAATATACACATTTAAGAGGCACTAAAAAGTCATTTAAATTTTTGGAAGACCCACAAATATTAGGAGGAAAACTGCCATATGATGTATAGCCACTGATACCAACTTTTAATATTTTTGTTTATGTAGTTATGAAAAATATCCTCACTCATAAACAGGGAAATACAAATGAAAACCATGATGAGATACCATCTCACACTTGTCAGAATGGCTAAAATTAACAACATAAGAAACAACAGCTCTTGGCAAGGATGCAGAGAAAGGGAACCCTCCTGTACTGTTGATGGGAATGCAAGCTGGTGCAGCCATTCTGGAGAACAAGATGGAATTTCTCCAAAATGTTAAAATAGAACTACCCCACCATCCAGCAACTGCAATAGTAGGCATCCCAAAGGATACAAAATACTGATTCGAAGGGACACATGGACCCTGATCTTTATAGCAGCATCATCTACATTAGCCAAATAAAGGAAAGAGCTCAAATGTCCATTGACTGATGAATGGATACAGATGATATATATAGATATAGAGACAGATATAGATATAGATACACACACACACACACACACACACACACAATGGAATAGTGCTCAGCCATTGAAAGAATGAAATCTTGCCATTTGCAACAATATGGATGGAGCTAGAGTGTATTACACTAAGTGAAATAAGTCAGTTAGAGAAAGACAATACTATATGATTTCACTCATATGTGCAATTATTTATTTATTTATTTATTTATTTGACAGACAAGAGATCACAAGTAGGCAGAGAGGCAGGCAGAGAGAGAGGAAGGGAAGCAGGCTCCCTGCTGAGCAGAGAGCCCGATGTGGGGCTCGATCCCAGGACCCTGGGATCATGACCTGAGCCGAAGGCAGAGGCTTTACCCACTGAGCCACCCAGGTGCTCCTCATATGTGCAATTTAAGAAAGAAAAAAGATGAACATATGGGAAGGGGTAAAAGAAAAAAAAAGAAGAGAGGGAAACAAGTCGTGAGCGACTTCTTAACTACAGAGTACAAACTGAGTACAGATGGTGGGGGATGGGCTACATGCCTGATGGGGATTAAGGAGGGCACTTGTAATGGGCACTGGGTGTTGTATGTGAGTAATTGCTGAATTCTACTCCAGAAGCCAATATTGCACTGTACGTTAACCACCTAAAATTTAAATTTAAAAGATAGTAAAAATATTCTATCATATTTCAAACATAAAAGGCATAAAGCATAACATCATTAGCACCTATTTACCTACTCCCTATGTAGGAGATAAGACAGTACCAGTAATTTGCTATCCCTGTTCACCCCTCCTCAATCACATTCACTCCCTCCTCTTCCAAAAGGAACTACTGTCCTGAGTTCTTTATTGCTATTTTAAAGGGAAAATTCTTTAAGGGTATGTTTTTTATTTGTTGATGATGTCTACACATGGTTGATGATTGTATGTGACAGCTCTCCTACTAGTAAACTTGCAAGACTGTCTGGATAATTCTTCAGATCCTTCTTTGGTTTTCTAAGTAGATAATAACATCCTAAAGGGGGGGAAACAGTTTGGAACCCTCCTTTCCAAGCTCAACATCCTTTATTTCTCTCTCTTGCCTTAACCTGCGCTGGCAATGACCTTTAGCGCAGCATTCAAAAGAAGCAGTGGGGCTGGACCTTCTTGCCTCCTTTCTGATTTAAAGGGAAAGACTTCTAATATATTTCTTCATTAATTATGATAGGTGCTGTAGGCTGATGAAACTGCTTTCAGAAGTGGCACGATGTGATCAGAGCTCTTCTCAGAACAATTCTTAGTGACAGGATGGGCTGGAGCAGAATTATCCAGGAGTTGCTGGACTGGGAATCATTTACTGGGTGCAAATGACACAGGGTCTCCAAAGCCCCGTCAGTAGAACACGCCTCCCGGCTCCGATTCTGGCTACTGTATCAGAGAACTGTACTTTCACTCACTGGATCCATCAAGTTTGACAAATTTTAATATACCACAAACCCCCATGGGTCTTCCTGTCAATAATATCTAAAACTGTGGTTACTGTGATTCATTATCAGCTCCGTATATGGTTCTATCACACAGAAAAAAATCACACCAGTCACTGACAATCAAACTGATCTTTTAATTATTTCAAGTCATTTTAATAAATATAGCCAATAAGATGCTGACACAAAGCACAGTCATTTTTTTAAGATTATCTTATAAGCTTTAAGAAAATTTAAAACTTCCAAAGAAACTTATCTCCCAGAATCTCAGTCAAAAGACAGTCATTTACATAGTTTTGTTGTTTGTGTATTTAGAGAAGTACAGAGCAAAAATTTACCCAGTAAATATTTTATAAGTAGATATTCACTGAAAGAAGAAATTCAATCTCAAACTTTGAATCACACTATATTTAATAGCAGGTTTTTTTTCTCCTTTTATTGTCCAGACTAGGCAAGAGCAGATTTTTTTCTTATTCTGGACCCCTCCTATTTCCCATTTTATTTTTCTGTGAAAACACCAGTTATGCAGACAAATACCAATTATGCCTCACAAATAATAAGATAAAGGTTTCAATTCCACTTTAAAAAACTCTAAGAGCTTATAAAATTGCTAAATTAATAACACGGCATGGATTTCACCAAATCTTGGCTCCTGACCCACTGTCAGGAAATATACATTTCTAATAAAATGAACATGCTTAATTCTGTAACTAAACAGCCCAAAGGAATGGTATCTGCCATAGCAATGAAGTCTAATGACAATTCTGCTGACATTTCTCCTATCTGAAAATGAAGTCATGTGGAAAATGATTTCCACACTAACAGAATAATTAAGACAGAAAGCAAAATTTGATTTGGTAGAAATGGAAGCTCAGATTGTCTCTGTTCTCCGTGGGGTGTATGAGAGGATGATATTATTTACTTCACCACTATCTTTGGTTGACATCATCTTTCCATACTCTCTCTTTTTTTAAATCCTATTTTATTTTGATGTCCTAACTGTACAAGTAACAAATCCAACTAAAAGTAATACTAATCTCAAGGGATTTTTGTTTGTCTTTCGTTGTACAGGCCTTTCTCCGTTTTGAATATCCCTCCAGACAACGGGCTCTTTACTGACTCGTGGCCATCTTTGGTTATACAGTTATTTTAATGATAGTGGCATTTCTTTAACTGCCTTTGAACTTTTATGAAATGTATGCCTGTGTTGACATCAGCCAAATGAAAATTATTTCTAAATAAAATGGGAAGTTGTTCCGTTCCAGCATTGTTTAAGGGGAACTGTGAGAAACAACCAAAGGAACATGTGAAGCTACAAAACTGAAGAATCATTATTTTTCTATAAAATATAGATTATTTTAGTTCCTAACAAAATTTTTAAATGAACAAAAGCATGTACTACAAGAAAACATCACCAATTAAAGTTTAAGCAACATGTTTCAAAGAAAGTGTGAATAGAACACTTTATTTGGATCCTGTCAACACAATCTAATGACCTTCTTCTTTATTGGAAAATGGCTGATTTTAAAGAAAAGTTACTCTAGCTGCTCAAGAGAACTTACACAAGCAAAGTGCTACACTTCAACAATAAATAAAATGAAATGTCAATTCATTTTCCTGCGTCCATTAGATTATTCTGTATTGTATAAGCCGAGTGTTTTCAATGCAGCTGAAACCAATTAAGCACTCCAAGCCTAAACCACTTCATTCACAAAACATGCAGCATCTAAAGTGTTTTATGCAACACGAGATTTTACCAGTTATTATTTCACAGATTTCAGAACACTCTGTTCTACTAAATCCTCCTAGGAAATTTTCTGGGTTTTTTTTTTTTCTCTCTTCTGGATTTTTAGTACACAAACATCCACTCCTCTAAGAGGCCCCGTCGTGCCCCGACTTGGAGCACCTCTTACACTGTATGTGTCTGCCTGATTGTCTGCCTCATCCCTAGAGATCCTTCCTTGAAATTGGAGTTGTAATTCAGTCATTGTTGTATCTGTTGACTCTCATCCCTTCTCCTTCCAGGCATCAGTGCATCCCTGATGACAGAGACCAAAGGTCTGGGGAGACCCGCAAGTTCAACATGCTCCTTATTATGCAGGACTTGGATCCCGGTCCTTAGAACCTCCGGACATTGTAAACCCCAGATTCCATCACAATTCCCCACTTTGTCCTGTGCTCTCAAAAATATAAAAATGTCCCTACCTATTATCTTTCTTTCAGCTTTCTTGCATCTCCAAGAATCCTGTTTTGCTGCCCTAATCACATACCGTATTTCTCTTTTACCAAAAATGTGTAGTGTAGAGGAAAAGTTAAAAACAGGCATGACTAGATAGTAAACCTCTTAAAATGTTCATTTTCCACATGTACTACCTAATCTAGCAGCCCATGTCTCGTCAGCCAATCCTCATTTCTCCTGGTCCATTCTAGCCAACAGAATCCAGGCCAAAATCAAATGTGGACAAATAATAGATGCTCAAAGTGTGCCTTGACAACTTAACAGAAAGACTTGTATAACGTAAAAATACAAACTTTGTTCATTTTCTTTACTTTTTCACTAGCTCTTAAAATTTTTCAATTTTTTTTAAAAAAGATTTTATTTATTCATTTGACAGAGAGACAGAGAGAGCACAATCAGGCAAAGCAGCAGGCAGAGGAAAGGGCAGAGAGCCCGACTCAAAGGCTCAGATCATGGCCTAAGCTGAAGGCAGATGCTTAACCGACTGAGCCACCCAGGCACCCCTTCACTACCTTTTTTTAAAAAGTAAAACACCTTGATCTTCATTAGGTTCAAGGAAATTCTATGGAATTTTAATCTTCCTTTCAATTATTGCTTATATATCATCATTTGTAGACAATCTGTTCACTTAATTAATAAGAAATATTTCTACTCCTCATTTATTCTAAAACTGTAATTTCCTGTTGGTATATTTCCTTCAAGAAACATTCTAGGGGGTTAATATTTTATTTAATTAGGTATCCATGATTTTCTTAGGTTAGCCATTTTCCAAATGACTTGGAACTAAAAAGAATTCATACTTAGTACAACTTGCAGTTTCCCTTCTCAGATAAAGGCAGTATATCATGCATAGTTTCTACATCCAAATTGTTCAGTTCTGCTTCATGGTACCTGCACACAAATTGTTCACAAGGTGACACTATGATCACAAACCCAAAAATCAAAACACTTTTATACGTTTCTGGAAAGGTTATCTTTGCCTTGAAATGTTTAAGCCCAAAGTTCTTTTTCTAATGTTCTTTGCTCAATGAAGTAAAAATGAATTATTTGATTTAGATACTAAGTAACTAGAATTATAACATATATGCCTTACAAGAAATCACTATTTAGCAAACAGTGAGAGGATCTCAGTGGCTTGTGACTTAGAGCTAGATGGAATGAAAGAAAAACTTCAAAGAGAGAAAATGTATGAACCCAGTGGAAGACATGGCAGGAGTCACCTTTGTGTTTTCACCAACAAGGAATGAATAGTAATGAGGATATTTCAAATATAAGTACTGAGAAGAATATAGTAAATGAAAGAATGAAATGCCATATGCATTTTTAACTGACGAAAATCGGCGAATCTGAAATAGTTAAAAATTACTATGTGAATATTCACAACTATGCATATATACACACAAATACTTGATTTTAATGTGCTTTCATTTTTAAGTTTTTAAAAAAGATTTTACTTATTTTGAGAGACAGAAAGAAAGCATGAGCAGGGGGAAGAGCAGAGGGAGGAGCAGAGGGAAAGGGAGAAGCAGACTCTCTAATGAGCATGGAGCCCAACACAGGGACCCCAGGGGTGTGATCATGACCTGAGCCAAAGGCAGACACTTAACAGACTGAGCCACCCAGGGGCCCCAATGCACTTTCATTTTAAAGCAAGCAGAAAATTCATCAATATCGGTGATAATCAGTTACTTCTGCGTGCTTACAAAAAACAACAACATGGCTACAGGAGAAAGTGTCTTAATAGTTTCTACATGGAAGTAGGGATGGCAAAGAGAAAGACACTAATTTCATAGAACAAAAGAATTGGTAAAAGAAGAGCTTATCAAATATTCTAAGCAATCATATACCAGAATACCAGAGTCATCAGATACTTTTAATCTATAACCCAGTAAAACAACGTAACTGGAAAACACTTCTAGATAATTATCATAGTTTTAGAGGAAATTTATAGAAGCTCTTTCTCACACTAGAAATCTAAGCTAAAGTCATACCTTAGGGAATCCATATTATAAGATAGGACATTTTCTATCTTTGTGTTATGATGATGTATTCAAGAGGTTTAGCATGAAGATAGTCCACAGAGATATTTTTCATGATTGAAACATTTCCTACCTAGTGATATATGTGATATTTTTCCCGCCGGTCATAAAACCATCAACATATTTATAAAACTTAAGAGTGAGAATGAAACTTAGAAGTCATTTACTTTAAATGCCTTTATCTTACTTTCTAAAAGAATTATTTTTTTTTTAATTATAAAAATAATAAAGGGGCACCTGTGTGGCTCAGTCCTTAAGGTTCTGCCTTCAGTTCAGGTCATGATCCCAGGGTCCTGGGATTGAGCCCAGCATTGGGTTCCTGCTAGGCGGGAAGCCTGCTTCTCCCTCTCCCACTCTCCCTGCTTGTGTTCCCTCTCTCTCTCTGTGTCTCTCTCTATCAAATAAATTAAAAACAAAAATAAAAAATAAAAATAAAAACTGGCTGCAAATCTTAAAACAAAGAAAAAGTACAAAGATATAAAAAAGAATCAACCATAGTCAACATCTGGAGACAATTAACACAAGTTGTATATTTTGGTCTATAATGCTTTTACTTAAAACAATACCATGAACATTATGTCATGAATGTCACAAATATAATTTTTAATGACTGCCCAATATTTCAACCTCTGAATGAACCACACTTTAGATACTCTCTTATTTTAGGTTGTTAAGGATGTTTACTAAAATTGTGATGATGTGTCTTTGGATTATATATATCATAGGAGTACAGTTAAATAAATTTTATCACTCATTGAGATAAAATACATACTTTTATTATTTATTTATTTAAGATGGATTCAGAGAAGAAAAAACTCTTCCTTTTATACATGAGGAAATGTAGACCCATACAAGATAATTGATTGATGAGTTCCATAACCAAAATTATCTGATTTTCTGTTTCTTTTTATAATGTCATTCTCTATAATTTAAAATTATAGCTGTTAAATCTTGTTCTACTGTATGTACTCTATTGCTATATCAATATTGCTATCTTTAAATTCATAATCCATTATTCATCTTTTACTCATAACTATTTCATTCCCTCTTGAAAGCATCCATAGAGTGGCAATAAAACAAATCAGAAAAGCAAATTGAAATGTTAAAGAATAAATAAGAAATAGTAAAGCAAAGTAGAAAAACACCAGAATGAGACATTCTTTCTTATTCTTCTTTAGATTTCAAGCAAAAGTCTACCTGAATACGGAAAGAGTCAGCTCCATTATGATTTCTAGTAGGTCAAAATTTAAAACAAACTAGGTAAATTCTATTACAGAGTATAATTATTATTTAAAGAGTTAAAGCATGTAAAACTATATGGATACATTTCTCTAATTATTTGGGAGGCAAATGAAGGATAAAGACTTCAACCAGTTTCCAAAAAGTCAAGATAAGCATATCAGAGACAATCCTGGCTGCCCTAAGATGGATTGTTTACATCAAAAACATATGCATTCCCTCCTTCCAAGGGGAGAAATGAATCAACCATCCAGAAAGCCTAGAGCTTACTGATGGACCTTCTACATATGACCCTCAAGTACACTGAATGATAACCAAAAAATGCAACTTAGAATTATTGGAAAAATATAATAATTTTCAAGTATGTATGAATTTTAAAATTCAGAATTATTTTAGTTTTTAAGAATTACCGAATCTTATTTTTTATTTTTTAGAATTATAAAAACTTTAAAATAATCACCAAAATATTCCAATAACCATTTATTAATCAAAAATGGAATGAATCAGAGGGGCATCTGGGTGGCTCAGTTGGTTAAGTGCCTGACTCAGTTTTGGCTCAGGTCATGATCCTGGGATCCAGCCCTGTCTGGCTCTCCATGCTCATTGTGGAGTCTGCTTGAGATTCTCTCTTTCCCTCTCCCTCTCCCCACTCATGATCTCACTCTCTCACATAAATAAACAACAAATAAATCAATGAAATATATATATTTTTAAATGCAGCAAGAAAACTCTATACTCTATTGTCACAGTGATTTCACAATATCACAATTTAGCTTTAAATGAGGATTGTGCATTTTATTTCACTCGTTTCCCCTTTTGTCCTTTTAAGATGTGCTTGGGAGCATCAATATTAATAATTTTCCTAGTCATAAATGCTATTGGTACACAAAACAGAAGAGTTCATTGTAAAAGTAAAAAAAAAAAAAAAAAAAAGATTTACTGTAACTCATCAGATACAAATAGCTTTATACAGGACATGACAAATGTTTTCCTTCATCCTAGAAAGGTTCTTCACTTAATTTTGACAAATTAAAATAAAACTAGTTAAGTGAATGGACATTGATCGCTTAGCCCACCCCATGAACCAAGGGACTTAATGTTTGTTTGTTTATAACAATTAAAAAGAAAGGAAAACGACTGCTAAATTTCACAATGGTTTTGTGCCTCAGAATCTTGTACCAGTCATATTATATTGAACAAGTAGACTTCATTTAAAAACACAATTTTAGCCAAATGGCATTAAAAGGCTGCACACAATCTATCTGTCAATGTTTTGCATACTGTAGATTCTTATTATAATAAACAAATGGGATCCTTCATAATGGTTCTTACTTTCTCTATTTATGCATTTATCTATCTATTTTTAGAGAGAGAGTACATGCACTCGAGCAGGGGGAGGGGCAGACGGAGGGGTAGAGGGAGAATCTTAAGCAGACTCTACACTAGGAGCCCAATGTAGGCTCAGTCTCAAGATCCTGAGATCATGACCTGAGGAAACTCAAGAGTCCCACGCTTAACCAACTGAGCCACCCAGGTGCCCCACTTTCTCTTTCTTTTAAAGATCATTACACTGAGGGTTATAGGCAATTCTCAGTATTCTGGCTATCAACTCTATCATTTTCTCTCCCAAGTAAGAAGCATACGGAGTATGATAGATTGACAATAATATTAGTTATATAAGCAATATTGTATTGGCTTTATTTATTCATAAAGAAAATACAAAGCAATCTCAAACTTCAGGACTTTATTATGAGTACCTAATTATTCACCACACACCTGATAATAAAACACAATAATTTTAACACTTAATTTCAGAGTCAATATCCTATTGAATTAAAACCCAAACCAAAGTTAACCAAAATTTTAATGTGGATTTGGCCAACAACACGATACACTCAAGAGATTTAATCTCATTGATGAGAGAGAAATAAAACTTCTTTTAGATTATTTATTTTTACTTTTAAGTTGCTACTAAAATTTTTCCCAAGTCACTTCTATTACACCCTAAATGACCTACAACATTTCCAATCTGTTCATCCCATCTTTGATATACCCTAAGAAGAATAAATTGCATTTTTATAATAATTAAAAGCAAAAATTTTGCTTTAAAATGCAAAAAAGGCCTTAGAAGATTTTATTATCATCACTGCAAACCCTACCTCCAAAAAGAAGTAGGAGTAATCTCATATAAAGTTTTCTTCCACTTATCCATATAACACCCATCCAAACCCACCTCTCTTACTGTTCTTTTAGCCAAAGGTAAGTCAATGTGACTGCTCCTCTAGTGACAATAATAGTGTTCACTCATAATACGTGATAGAAATTGTTTTATAGACCACTATTTAGTTTTAGACAAAAACAGGGGGGTGATCGTTTTTGCAAACATAGCTGAACATGCTCGATATTAATTTACACATACATAACAAGTATAGATGGGTCTAGCTATAGAAAAATCTAATGAGCTCAAGACCCAGGTTTTTAAACAGACCTAGGTAACTAGAAGTCAGTTTCTACTAACTAAAATATTCTGCACTTTATATGATGCTTTATTTCAGGAGTTCACAGAGAACTTCCATAAGCATTCAAAATGAAAACAATGACAAAATATCAGTTTAATCACATATTTCATAGAATATAAACAAGGCATAATGAGTGTGCGCATTTGTTATTAATTGTGAACAAAATGGGACTTACCTGCATTTTTGACAAATATAGAAAATTGATGCATATAGGTCTTTTACACATTGTATCTATTAAACACTAACTGGAAACATAAAGCACAAAGTGTTTCTGTGGAGAAAAAAAAACCTAGAACTTCCTACTGGGATTTAGTTAGCCAGTGGAAACCATCTTCAGTACTTTATTAAAGGATCTAAGTTCTTTTCCATGAAACACACACACACACACTCACCCCCTCACAGTTTATATTATTTATATAATATTTGAAAGGAACTTTTCAGGGCACCTGGGTGGCTCAGTGAGTTAAGCCTCTGCCTTCGGCTCAGGTCATGATCCCAGAGTCCTGGGATCTAGCCCACATCAGGCTCTCTGCTCAGCAGGGAGCCTGCTTCCTCCTCTCTCTCTGCCTACTTGTGATCTCTGTATATCAAATAAATAAATAATATATATATATATATATATATATGTTTTTTTTTTAAAAAGGAACTTTTCAAATATAAACTGCTTCACTACACAATTCACAGTCTTAGCTGGATTACCTGAGCAACCCACCTGACATAAGTTTGTTCTTATGTGTATCCAATTATTAGCATGCAACAAGTTGACTTACCGGCCCAAAAGAATTACTGTCAAAACTGTGTCCGTGATGATCACCTTCAACCCAGATGTGACCCCGGGGAACTTTGACATACCGATTTTTATGTCCGATGGTTCTAGAAATAAACAACATACATAACCACTGAGATAAGAACAGAAAGAATAAGTAGTTGAGCATAAAAAGAAATAAAGGGCAAAAATGCTGTTGCAAAGATGCAACAGATAATTACAGATGAACCATGAAGCTACTCTATAACTTCTTTTTTAAGTAACATTGGGTTAGGACCTTGTAAAACCTATGCACAGTATTTTTTTTTTCACTTTTTACTTTTCTCACTTTTTTTTTTTCACTTTTCTCTAGGTAAAAAGGTTGGTAAAATATAAAGCAGAAGCACCAAATACTATTGGGGGGACAGAGGGAAAATGAGAGAGAATCCTCAAACAGACTCCCTACAGAGTGTGGAGCCAACGCAAGGTTCCATCCCAGGACCCAGAGATCATGACCTGAGCAAAAATCAAAAGTTATATGCTCAACTGACAAGTCACCCAGGTCCCCAGGAACATTGTATATTCTTAAGGTTGACAAGGAAATGGAATAAGGAAAGGCTATCTCATACAGTGTTGGTGGCAATATAAAATGATACAACCTTTTTTCCTATTTTGCAATTTGGGACTGATTTTCATCAAATTTGTGAAGAGACTAAAATGTACATGCCTTTAACCTAATTATTACACTGTTTTGTAGAAATCTATTCCAAAGAAATAATGAGAAATGTGAATAAATATTTATTATCAGGAATATTCAACGCAAACTTTTTTTTTAAAAGACAGGCAGACTGCCACATGCAGTGCCCTATTTGGATGTGTCTGGAGTCTTGGAAGCTTAACTACCTTACGTTCTACAAATGGACCTGGGCAGCTCCTTTGCAGGTTTTAGCAGGGGAATCTCATACCCTTGACCAAAGAACAGTGCTCCTCTATTGGGAAAGGTCCTCCTCTTCCACAGAGCAAGTAGCACTTGTCAGGAGGGAGCAGCGAGGGAGGAAAGGGACACCTGCCTAGCCAGCCAGATCAGCTGAATCGACCCTGGCGATCAATGCGGTGACAGATATCGCAGCCAGATCTCCCTCACATCCTCAACACAAGCTTTTTTTTTTTTTTTTTTTAACACAAGCTTTTTAATATCATATACATATTTCCTAAATATTCTACAACATGGGAATGGTTAAATAAATTATGATACAACCAATTTAATAAAAGGAACAAGATTAGAATAAAATATTAACCAATTCTATAATAATAAATTCTGAGGACAGAGACTTTTTGTTTTGTTTTGTTTTGTTTTTTACTTCCCAAAGCATTTGGGAAAATGCCTAGCCTAAAAAAGCTTCTCCATAAATGTTGGTTGAATGAATGAATGAGTGAATGTCACCTTAAGTCTACAGAACTAAGCATAGACACTGAGGTTTGTGAGCTATTCTTTGGTATAGAATCCCTTTCAGACCATTTTTGTTAGTTAGGAAGCTGTATGTGTCCAGAAGAATGCATTAAAAAAAAAAAGAAGAAGAAGAAGAAGTCTACACATAAATTGGTGCTATAGAAATTAAAACTATTCATTATCTAGAATGGTTTTTAATTTTCAAGATAACTTCAGTGTTGAATTACTTTGCTTGAAATCAGTAAATCATTCATGCAAGGAAGCAATGTTGTGGCCATTAGAAGCCCACAGTAAGTTAATGACTGCCGTTTATTTTTAATTACTACTGGGAAGAAGAGTTTCAGCTTTCTAAAGAAAAGCGAAAACAAGTTGAACACATCTCACCATCATATACTCTGTAATACAAGAGTTCTTCAATTAAAATCTGTCAATTAGTTCTTGACATCACTACTGCTTTTATCATGAGATTGTCTCTAAGAACTAATATCCCACATCAAGTGTTAATGACCAGAGAAGACCCTTTTACTTAATTGTTAGCAAGGCACACTTTCCTATTAAGTCCAAACATTTGTTCACCTTATTATGCTGGTTATTTTGGATATTTAGAAAGAAAACAATTACTCATTTTGTCTCTTCAAGCAGAATTATGAAACAAAACCAGCATAAAACCATCTCTGTAATGAAATGGTAGATGTTAAGTCAAACATATTCTTCTGGAAACAAGAAGACTGATATAAAACTCAGATTCAGTTTCAATGTCATATGAACCAGGGAGTCAAGATACTTGCGATAGAAAATGACAGTATTATAAAATTACCAGTGACAGTTACACATTTCCTTGCATTGACCATCTTACCTAAAAAATCTGAATACACCCAACGTCCCATCATTTTCTAGCCTCTTATAATGCCTTATTTTTCTTCACTGCAACTACTAACACTAGACATTCACTTATTGTTCTTTTGTTTATTGCCCATCCTTATCCCCCAACCCCCCCACCTCCCACCCCCACCTCTCCACCCCCACCCCACCAACTAGAATGTCAACTTTGGAACTTTGCCTTTCTTGTTCACTTTCTTTGTATCCCCAGAGCCCAGAAGAAAGCATTCTACAAAGAGTTCTACAGATATTTGTTAAATAAATGACCAAATGACTGAATAACTGAAGAATTAAAAAATACCATAACAAAGGCAGATTAATAGGATGGAAAGTTCAGAATCTGAAACCAGACTAAACTAGTTATCTTGCTACTAGAACTCATAAGTAATCTTGTGAAAGTCACTTAGCGTTTACCTCCATCAGTCTATCTTTAAAATAGGATGAATAAGACATACCCCAACTGGGTTGAGATGAAGTCAGTGGTTAAATGAGAATATACTGGAGAGGTCACTAAGAGAGCATAGTCTCTGCAATCAGCCTCTTTTGGCTTCTCTGTTTGACTGAACACTTTCAAGTTCACGTGACCTTGAGAAAGTTGATGTAGTTCTGTCAGTGTTCTCATTTGAAGAACAGAGCAAATAATGGTACCTAACTCAAAACATTGTTCCATGAATAAAGTGTTATGTATTAAACACTTGACAAATGGATTCTCATATAGTAGAGACTGTTTTTAGGCACCCATATAGTTCGGATATAGTAAGAACCCAATAAGTGGTAGTTATCATTGCTATTGTCTTCTGTTGTCCACTGTTTTTTCTTTTCATAATTCAGAATGTATTCAGCCTCCACTATCTATTAGCATCAGTCTCTTAAAATTACCTGAGCTATGTCTCAATAATTTCTTTCCCCCACAGTTGCACTGTGACTACAGACTATTTTTTAATCTTACAATAAATCTTTTTTTTTTCTTTTGATTCGTATGCTCTTCTGGGGTTTCTAAAACTTATATGGGAAAACACAATCTGCTTGTGCATATTTAAAGATGCAGAGAGTAGTAGGTGAAAACACAATCTATTTGGGTTTTCACTTACTAATCACTTGCATTTTTGAATGTCACAGTGCTAATAGGAGTGGTTTACCTTGATACCAAACAGGTGTGAAAGAACACTTTGAGCTGTAAAACTCTGATAAAATTCATTTCATTTGCATAGTGCATATTTCTCAGGTTCCAGTCTAACTTTTTAAAAAATAACCAAAGTAGCTTTAAAAAATATGATGCTAAAATATTGAGCTGGTTCCTTTTAGGACTGCCAAAGAAATATAATACTCCTAATAGAATTCCTCTGGAGAAGGAATTTTAAATAGCTTTGTGCTTCTGAATTCACATAAAAGAAAGACAAGATAATCTTTCAGGTGATTTAACAGTTAAGTGAGGTGTCAGCATACAAGGTTGTATGTATCTATGGCTTGCAAATAATTTTGGTTTGACAGTCAAAAATGAGTTCTGTATGGTATTTTAACTACCTGTCTACAAAGAGGCATTTTTAGTACTAGCTTTACCAAGACAAGTTACTAGGTCTTATAAATGGAATGAAGAATGATTGCCTCCAATTTGATTTGACCTTGAAAACATTTTTTTAAAAATTTCAGAGCCTTTTGAGTGTCATCAGTTGAATACAAAATTATCAATATAAGCCCAGATACTACAAGAAGGAAAAAAAAAATTGTATTTAAAGTATTTTCCAAATAGACACACAAATACATACACATTCTTAACTTGTATAATTAGTATTAATAATTCATGATTTGTTAAGTATTTTTGTTTCTTTATTTTTCAAACAATTATATTGATTATTCTCATTGTCCAAAGTAGTGGCTTCCCTGAATATGTTTGCTGCTCTCTGAATCCTAGACCCCTGGTTTTCATTATCCTGAAGGGACTCTCAGGACTTAGCAATATCAGGAACTGGAATGAGATCTCTATTATCATCATCATCACTAATAGACTAGACTAGAAAAAAAAAAAAAAATCTACCATCAGGAAAGGAAAACAAGGACACTTGTCTACCAAGTATTGGCATCTAGAAGAGACAATAATTCTCCCTTGAGAATCCATATCCTGCTTGCAGATGAGATTGGGGTTCAAATTCACACTGCTTGTGTGGTCTAAGGAAATTAAGAATTAACTTTAATTGGCCCCAGGAATCTGGCAGAAGGAAATATGAGTCTCTTCAAGAAAAATCGTTCATTTCAGAGTTTTCAGGTTTTCTATAGTTAAGTCCCAGCCAGTAAGAGCTCATCATCCAAAATAACACAACTCAAAAGGAAATAGCCAGTATTAATGAGTCAAGGCAAACAATAAACAGCAGAATTAGATCCCCAGGGACTTAAAATACTGGATTTATCAGACACAGAATACAAATTATGCATATCTCAGTACTTTTTTAAGAATTAAAAGGGGGGGGGCACCTGGGTGGCTCAGTGGGTTAAAGCCTCTGCCTTCAGCTCAGGTCATGATCCCAGGGTCCGGGGATCGAGTCTTACATTGGGCTTTCTGCTCAGCAGGGAGCCTGCTTCCTCCTCTCTCTGCCTGCTTCTCTGCCTACTTGTGATCTCTGTCTCAAATAAATAAATAAAATGTTTAAAAAGAATTAAAAAGGGAACTTTTAAAAATGTGAGCAAGAAACAGTACCCTACTTTTAAGGGCAGACGTTTGAAAAAGAATCAAATAGAACTCCTAATTTTTAAAATACAGTGGACCCTTGAACAATGTGGGGGCTGGGTGCTGACCCCCCAGTGCAGTAGAAAATACTCGTAAAATTTTCGACCCCCCTAAAACTTAATAGCTACTATTGACCAAAAACCTTTCTGATAACATAAGCAGTCAACTCACCCTTTTTTTGTTATATGTATTTCACACTGTATCCCTACAACAGAGTAAGCTAGAGAAAAGGAAACATTATTAAGAAATCATAATGGGGGTGCCTGGGTGGCTCAGTGCGTTAAAGCCTCTGCCTTCAGCTTGGGTCATGGTCCCAGGGTCCTGGGATTGAGCCCCGCATGGGGCTCTCTGCTCAGCAGGGAGCCTGTTTGTTTCCTCCTCTCTCTCTGCCTGCCTCTCTGCCTACTTGTGATCTCTGAATGTCAAATAAATAAATAAAATCTTAAAAAAAAATAAAATCGTGAAGAGAAAATACATTTATAGTAGTGTACCCTGTTTATCAAAAGAAATTCACATATAAATGGACCCAGCCAAGTCAAATCCATGTTATTCAGGGGTCAACTGTATATAACTGTATGTAATTGAATTGGAGGTGGGCAAAAAGCAGATTCCTAAAAGCTAAAGAAAAGGTTATTTAGAATTTAGGACAGAGAGGTAAAGAAATAAAATAGAAGAGATGTTATGAGACATAGAGGACATTATTGGGAAATGTAACCTAAGTGTAATCAGAGTCCCAAAGGAAGAGAATAAAAGAAAACAAGGAAAGGCAATATTTAAAGAGATAGTGGTAGAGAACTTTTCAAAATCGATGAAAGCATAAATTCAAAGAGTCTGCAAAGTGAACCAATCACAAGAAAAATAAGAAAATGAAGAAATCACACCTTGATACAATGTAAGGAATTTGTAAAACTCTAAAGACCCTCTTGCCTCCCCAAATTTCTGAGATGCTGCCAGAGGATAAAAGGGCAGATTATCTCCAAACTAACAGGAGAGTTTCCACACTAGGGTAACCCAGTCATGTTAAGTATACAATTCAGTGAGGTTTAGCAATTGATACAATCATATAATCACTAGATCAAGGTATATAAAACACTCGAATCATCCGACAAAGTTTCCTCATACCCTTCAGCAGGCATCTCTGCCCTCACTAACATCCTTGGATCCAGGCAACTGGACTGAGCTGCTCCTATCTCTACAGTCTTGCCTTTCTAGACTTTCCCACAAATGATATCACTCAGCATGCATTATTTTATTTCTGGCTTGTTTAAAGTAGTCTAATGCTTTTGGGATCAATTTATGATAGTGCATGTATTAGAAATTTGATACCATTTTTTTCTTAACAATTTATAGATATGCAGTTGGTTTATCAAGCAATAGTTCATGGACACTTGGGCTATTGCCAGTTTTTGGCTATCATCAACAAAGCAGCTGTGAATATTTCAGCATATATATTTATGTGGACAAGTATCTATAAGTGAAATGGTTGGGCTATCTGGTAACTGAATGATAACCTGTCTCTTCCCTAATGACTAATACTTCTGAGTATGTATTTGTCGTTTGCTATCTTCTTTGGTGAATTATTAAAGCTTTGAAAAATGAAATTCAGTGGTTTGCTTCTTATTACTGAGTTATATAACTTCTTTATATACTCTGGATATAACTCTTATCAGATTTATGTTTTTGTAATTATTTTCTCCTAATCTGTGGCATTTTTTTTGTTTTCTTAACAGTTTTCTACAAAGAACAAGCATTTATAATTTTCATGAGGTTTATTTAGTAATTTTTTTCTTTTATAATATGTTTTATGCCATAAAAAATCTTTGCCTAATCCAAAGTCACAAAGTTTTTTTTTCTATTTTTTTCTTCTACCTTTCTAGTTTTATGCCTTTTTAAAAAATAAGGCACAAAAGAAAGTTCAAGCTTAGTTATTCTTTTCTTTCTTTCTTTTCTTCTTGCAAATGAATAGCCACATTTCTAATTCCATTTTTTAAAAAGGATTTTTTCTTAACTGAATTACCTTGTGCTATGGACTAAGTTATGTCCCCTCAGAATTCATATGTTGAAGCCCTACTTCCCACATGGAGATGGAGCCTTTGAGAGAGAGGTTTAGATGGGGACAGAGGGGTAGGGCCTTCACAAGAGAATTAGTACCCTTATAAGAAAGGACTAGAAAAAGCTAGAGTGATCTCTCTCTCTTCTTCCCCCACTGTCCACCCCATCCTCTCACTCTATTACCATGTGACAACTTATACGAATAACACGCGGAAAAGGAGGAAAGGGAAATAAATTTTTCTAAGGTTTTTGAATTTTTCTAGTGAAGAATAGAGATATTTATTACCGTTGGACTTTGTTTGGTATGGATTTAAATAATTTTAGGAATCATAGCAGAAATGTAGTTTATAACTCCCCAACCAGTAGACCAAAAATAGAATTTAAAAATCCCAGTTAATGCAGGGGCCCCTGGATGGCTCAAATGGTTAGGCTTCAGACTCTTGGTTTACACTCAGGTCATGCTCTCATGGTTCGTGAGATGGAGCCCCATGTCAGGCTCCACACTCAGTGGGGAGTATGCTTGAAGATTCTCTCCGTCTGCCTCTCCCCTTGACTCTTGCATGCTCTCTCTCTCTAAAATAAATCAATATTTTCTAAAAATCTCAGTTAATGCAAAAGAATGCAGAAAATTAAAAAGTAAGTAGGAAAGGCAGGATCAATAGAAAGCACAAAATAAGATGGAATTTAAGTATATCATTAAGCATAATAAAAGTAGGTGAACTAATATAGCTAACTGAAAAAAATTATTGACCAACTATGTAAAAATTATAGCTACATGCTGCTCATAAAATAGACACATAAAACAAAAGGCTACCAAGAATTTGCTAATCATAATAAAATGATAAATCATTAGCACTCAGACAAAATGAAATCAGGTCTGTATGATAAGATTAAAGTGTTTATAGGACCTGATCCGGAAACCACTGAAGCTTACTTTATCCTATAGAAAGATTTTAAGGAGGAAGTGAGCTTAAAACTCTTTCATGAGTAAAGTTAAATTTTGTTTAATTAAAATCCATGGTCAGGGTCAATATTCTAGAATGTCAAAGGATCTCTGCTCTAACAACATGGTAAGCTTTAATACTGTTCCATATATCCGTTCTCTCTTCTAACTTTAAATGCTACCAATTGTTATATTTGCTTAGTAGAAAAATGATAAGGTATGGAGACTCAATACTCTTCCCTTGGAGCTTACATTGAATTAGAAATGGCATGTAATTTTAAAAATGTGTGTAATTAATAGAGGGTGAATTTAAGCAAATTAGGTGATAATATTTCTAGGATGTTGAATCACCTAGAGCTACCTTAAGGAGGACACTTCTTAAGATCACAGTTGGAAAGATACCAGCAATGATCTAATAAAACTCCTCTTGGTACACATAAAGTAGAGGCAAAAAGCATTTAGGTGAAGTCACCTAGTTAGTGGCAGATAAAAGACTATATAAACCAGATTCTATAATTTCCTTTCCACTGCACCATAGATCATAACTATTTGAGATTCCAAAGAATAGGTCTTAACATCTTTTCAGTGGGGGAAAAAAAATGAAATGTCATTCTCTAAATAGACTGCAGATTGTTGCTAGGTGATTAGAGCAAATCTATTTAGTTCATTTAAACAAGAAATAAGGTTTATACAGATTCACAATAAAGTTATGGAATTAATTTTGTAAATTTAATATGAATGCTCTTAGTACAGCCAAGAATTTTTTTAGTGAATATTCCTGATGTCCTTTTTTTTTTCCCCTAAATTTGGATTATAGGAGTATAGATGCGACAGTTTCCTTAATAGAATGTTTTCTCCTATTACACATACATCTTAAAAATATCTATGGCTGTGCATAAAAATCACTGTAGTTGTTAGTGAAAATTTGAGAAAGATATCAACATTCATCAAACACTAGATTCCATCCATGCTAGGCCAGGACACATATATAATACATACTTAGGCTATGCTGATCAATCTAGTAATGAGGTGGCAGTTTATGCTGTATTACCTTGCAAGTAAGGGTTAGTTTATGAGGATAAGCTTATGGACGCTGTAAGAATGTGGACTCTGCTTTTTCTTTCCTGCTAGAAACAAATATTTATTGAATGACTACTGTGTGAAACACTATAACAGGTATGCATGAGAGCACAGAAAAGAGTAAGATCTTGTCCTTACTACCAAGATTATAACTTCTACCATGATGCAAACATATGCAACTAAAGTTTGTAAAATACATATGACAATCCAAACTATCATAGATGAAATTTAACAAGTTGGAAGCATCTGCAAGACAATGATTGATGAAAGGAGGAAAAAAATAAATGAATGAATGTCAAATGTCTCTAACCACATAGGTGTTCAAAGTATGGTATTCTCTTGGTTTGAAATAGCCAGGAAAAGGCATTATGAATATCTGAATCAAGATATGAAGAAGGGATAGATAAAAGCTAACAGGTAAAGAAGGTAGTATGTAATTCAAATCTCATTCTCTTACAGAAAAAAAAAAAAAAAAAAAGATTTCCTTTTCCTTAGTGCATTATTTCCTGGAAATACAGCACCATAAATTAAGGGGAATATTTTGTAAGCCACTCTAGAATGAAGACTTCAAGTAATTACAATAGGATGGAAAGTCAAACATATTGAAATTATTTCATTCTAAAGATATTATTGACTTTTTCTCTTATTCTCCTTAATTCCTTCTTATTCTTCTATGCTATGCTATTATGACACACCCAGTATTAACTTATCTTAGATCATATTAAGTCAAGATTTTTAAGTAGGTAAATGTATTACTGAGTTAGAGCATAATTATAAATATTGTATAAGCTATTATATATTATATAAACATTATATCAGCTATCTGAATATAGAAAAGATAACTCCATGTAGAAAAGATAAGAATGTATCTAACTTGCATATATTTAAAATTAGTTTTTGCTAAAATGGTAAAAACATGAAATGCCAAAGGTTTAAACACCATAATCAGTTTATCTACTGTTAAACTGGATCTTACCAGGAATAGAAATAGTGACTCATATCATTATTCAATGGAAATCTTCCTAGCATACCAATTTAAATAAAATAGCGAGTTTGTAATGCATAATTTTATATTTCAAAAAAAATCAATATTTATTATAAATGGCATTATTGCATTTGTTTACAAAGTCCTTTCTCAAAATAAATTCCTGGGTATCTGTATTATTCATCATTTACTATAATAGCTTTTTCTCACATGCTATTTATACAGGGGGAAAATATATTTCAGTGCTTTTTAATGTAAGGTCCTTAGATATTGGAGGAAATATGAATAATTTTCCATCTGTTTGCTCTGATCTCAGTCTTGCAACCTGAATATTCCTTTTAACATTAAAAGAAATATATGCTATTTTCTTTATTTCCTACAAACAAAATTAACAAGACTTTGGACTAACTACTAGTCATTAATCTTTAAATGACTAGTAATTAATTTTTAAATCACTAGTAATTGATTACTAGTAATTAATTTTTAAATCAACATTTTTTAAAGTTTTAATTACACACCAATAACATTTCTAAATACAACTACATCACAAGAGGCAGTTGGAATTTGGTTAAATCTGAATTGAGATCCTTCTTCTTACATGAACAATACTGCAAAATAGCAGAGCTACCTAATTAATATCACCAGGGATTCATTTAATCATCAATTATTTCTTCCAACTGAATATTCCTTAATACATCTTTATTTAACAGCTTTATTCAAACAAATAGTATTATAGAGAGAGAATATAATGATTTACTACACTACACATATGACAGCTACAGATTACTCTTCACAAAATATAAATATGAATAATACAGGTTTTAGGAAGTACCAATAGGAGAGCTTGCTAATTCAAGCCTTACTTGATGCAGCCTACATGAGCCTATATTATAAAACCACATTATAATGTCTAGAATACCAGAATACCATGTAAACGTGTGAGTGAAGTGCTTGAAAATCAGAAAAGATGTTGTTCTTTCCCCCTACATGGGACTATGACATGGCGGCACAGTCCCAACCAGTGAAGACTCTGGGCTACGGAAAATGAACGAAATTATGGATCAGAATACCTGCATGCCAACTTGTTTTGTTGTAAACATAAAACTTACCTAAAACTTCCTAGGATATTTTGTTTCATACTTAATTCTTGAATATTTGCTATTAGTGACCAAGCCTCAAGTAAGTAGAGAGCAATGCTCTCAGCTTCCAAGAAATGTGGTCTTGAGCATTAAGTCTGACTTTTCCATTATGGAAGACAAAATTCAGGGAAGGTTCAATTCGGATAGGAAGAATAGGAAATCACTTTAAATGAGGTCTTATTAAACCTCTAACATAACCCAGAATAATACCAAACAGCATAAAATAGACTTCTATAAAAACTGAGTTTGTAACGGAGAATGTCTGGGTTGTAAGAAATCAGATGCTTGTGGATAAGATGAACCTTGGAAAGATGTGATTGCTCATATTGTTGTGTCATATAAATTGAAGAGTCAATCCACCAGAATCACATCTTCTAGACATTCTGCTATATAGACACACTGCTGTCCTCTTAAAGAAAATTTTTAAAAAATACAAATCACCATGTGAAACTGGAAACCAGAGAGAAAGTCCATAGCTAATCTCCTTCCTGGACTGCTACAGTCACTTTCTCACTAGGTTTTATGTCTCTATTTTCCACTATTTTTAGTCATTCGCCACACAAGTCTAATCGTGTCATACTCCTTGCCTGTTGAAAAGTTTCTAATGGCTTTCCATCACACAGAATAAAATCCAAATTGCTTACTGTGAACCTGCAAGCCTTATATGCAACAGTCCCAGTCTTGGCACTCTAGATAGGTTGAGCCGGAAAATTCTTAGTCAACAGGAGCTGACCTGTGTAATTTAGGATATTCAGTAAAACCTCCCCGGCCCCTGTTTACTAGATCTCAGTAACGACAGCATCTCCTTCACAGTTTTGACAACCAAAAATGTCTCCAAGCATTGCCAAATATCTCCAGAATAGGGGTAGAGGGCACAAAACTGCCCCCCTCTGGGAATCTCTGCTTTACAGGATCTGTTCCTTCATTACACCTTCAACCTCAACTGCTCTTGCTCATTTTACGTCATCCACACTAGCCTCTTCGATTCCTTCAACACACCGTGAGACCTCTTGACTCTGGTCCTTTTCTTCACTTGTTATCCTCTGCGTGGAATGTTCTTTGGATTCTGTGTTCCTATTTAAATCTTCTGTCTAGACAGTTCCTTGTCACCCTTTCCCCCTCAGCATATTTTCCTCCATAGCACTATCTGTTCCCTGGCTTTATAATCTGTCTCATGGTTTACTTGCTTTCTGTCTATCTTCTAGACTTCACTGTAAATTCTATTAAGGCAGAAACTTTAAATGTCTTGTTCAACATGGTCTTCCTAATTCCTAAAACTGGGATTTAGGAAGTGCCTGTCTGTATTCTCAATAGGTGCTCAACAAATATATACTGACTAAATGGGTGAGTGAGAATTCTGGTAATAGTCCTCTTTATAATACGATAAAAAAATAAGGTTACTCTTTTTTCTGATTTTTGACAACAGCATCACATAGTATCTTGAACTGAAAAGGATTTTATACCTTCAGACAACAAAGTCATTTTGCAGGTAAGAAATCAGAGACCTGGAGAGATGAGTTTGTCAACAGTAACTGACTTAGTTTGTGTTAATTGACCTTTAAAAATCAAAATTATGGGGATGCCTAGGTGGCTCAGTTAGTTAAACAGCTGCCTTCGGCTCAGGTCATGATCCCAGCGTCCTGGGATCGAGTCCTGCATCAGACTCCTTGCTCGGCGGGGAGCCTGCTTCTCCCTCTGCCTCTGCCTGCCATTCTGTCTGCCTGTGCTCACTCGCTCTCCCCCTCTCTCTCTGATAAATAAATAAAATCTTTAAAAAAAATCAAAATGATGAATACCAAATTTTAAAGCTTCTCTTTATAATCCTCCTCATGGGCATTTTACCCACAGTGATGGAAGCTTCATTTACAAATTAATTTTTTAGGGAATTTGAATCAAACATAAGTATAGGTATTGAGTTTAAGATAATTATTTAAGAAGGCTACAGGTTGCCATCTTGATAAGTGGAGATCATTTTGTCTTAGATTTCAGATAGGAAATTCCCTCAGTAACACACCAGATAGTAAAAGGAATCACTGAAACACACACACACACACACACACACACACACACACGCACACAGTGGCTTATAATTTATAGAAATGCAATTAATTTGTGATTATAAACTAAAATAACTCAAAATGTATAAAGTGTAGAATTAGGTAACTGGCATCAACATCTGAATGCATTCATTTTATGGAGTTTGTAAACTAATTTGATCAAAGCGTGTTCAGGAAGATTATAAAGTTAAGTATGGCAAAGCCTCTGACCTCAAGAAACACAATATAAAGAATGATATACACAGAAATTACAACTGAAAGCAGAACATGATAAATGCTGGATGTGAGATATAATGACCATGATAATAAGGTACTATTTACTAAGTACTTACTATAGAGGTAGGACACTAAATGACAGTAATTTAGGCTTTGTCAAACAGAGAAAATAGTAAAGCATTTGAACCTAGATACACAAAACCTGTGCAGTTAATGAGTACTGTACCCCCCTTTAAGAAAAAGATTAGTCCCGACCGAGCTGATACTGATCGGGGAAATTAGAAAAATATGAGTTATGGGCATGGGTGGTATAAAATGTGACTAAAAGCACATAGATGATAAAGTGTATCAAGGATTCATATTAGAAAAACCCTGAATTCTTTGATTAGGCTAAATGCAGTTTAATGGAAGCTAACAAACATACATTATAAATTGGGGATGGACTGACTGTAGCAAAACTTAAATATCCATCTAAGAAGTATATACTCTATTTTGTAGGCAATGGGGGACACTTGAAGGGTGTTAATAAGAAGTGACAAGATCTTGTCATACAGAATTATCTTCATAGGACTAGCAGCCCAGAGCAAAATGGACACAGCTGAAAGTTCAGCTGCCAATAAAAACCATTCTTCCAGATACATTCAAATCCACTAATCTCCAGAGTTTAGTCTTTGATTTCTGCACAAAACCTATTGGTTATAGAGAAAATATTTCTTGGAGACAATATTTTGGTGTATATGGTATGTGGCCACTTCACTTTGGGTGATGGTTCTTACTGAGACCTAATTGCATTTGTCTCACCCCTTTGTTTGGGGCTTGCTATATATTCAGATCATGGCGGGGTTGGGGGCACACAATATTTAAGTACTTCAGCTTCTCAGCTCTAGCACATCGTAGGTTAAATGGCTATTAGCCAGTGAAAGTGAGTCCAAGAGAAGCGTATGTTCTCTCTTAAGCACCAGAACCACATAATTAACATAATCTTTATATCTTCTGATTGGATTTCTATCTCATTCTAATAAAAGCAATCCTGTTTCACCCTTATCAAAAATCATCCCACTTAGATAATAAATGCTTATAATTATATCCTCTTCATGATTACAAAATATCACTTTGATTAGATGAAGGAGGCTTGCCATGGAAACCGCTACATCCACCTAAACCTAACTTTGCTGTTTACTGATAGTTATGTATCATATTTTGTAACCTGTTTTCCCTTTTACACATAATCAGACTGACCACAATACCTTAAAAAAAGAAAATGTTTTGGAGCTCATCATTCTCAAGTCAAAATTTCACATGACTCCTTTGTTATATGGGTTCTATTCTCAGAACCAGAATATTATTAATCTTTAAGTCATGGTCACGTCTGTGATTGCCCTGTAGATTTATTCTGGATAGGATAGTAGGATTAGAAAAGTTTAATTTATTACTTTTCTTTACATTTTTAAAAACTGTCCTATCATGTCTTCTCCATTAGGGGGGAAAAAAGTAAAAAAGGGCTGAATACATTAATTTCCTCCAAATTTTTAATTATAGTATGTTTTGTCTGGGTAGTCATTTGTAATAGACATTTAGAGGAGTATACAACCTATCTTGAAATGTCTGGTAAGATACTGCAGACTAGGTAATATCTAAAACCAACAGATGAGTCAGTTAGCAAAAAGAAGGTTAAGGAAAGGCATTTCAGGCAAAGGGGAAGCACATTCAAAGACAGAAAATGAGACTTCAGAAAGCACTTCAACATAAATACCAGAAGAATCCTGAATTCTGTGGTTTGGCTAGCACATGGGTGTGAAGGTACATATGGTATCATATTTCAAAGATATTAGAAATCCCCTCATTCAACACAATCCAGATTGGTATTTGTAAGATTAATATCTTTTTAAGTTGGCAAGGCATGGATTTATACTTTAAAAATCATACATTCATTTTTCTTTCTTCTTTTTTTTTCTTTTTTAGAGAGAGGGAGAGGGCACCTGAGAGTACAGGACAGGCAGAAGGCAAGGCAGAGAGAGAGACTCTTAAGCAATCCTCACACCCAGTTCAGAGCCCTACACAGGGCTACATCTCATGATCTTAAGATCATGACCTGAGCAGAAATCAGGAGGCATTTGCTTAACCAAATTAACTATGCAGGCACCCCTCATACATTCATTTCTTAATTATATCATTGTATTATTAAACATATGATACTCAATTAATTCAATCTCCTGAGATAAGAAGTCCTTCTCTTTGGATTGAAGCTCAGAAGTTGAAGGTCTGATAAGTCTTTCCTACACCATATTCAACAACACTGTTTAGAATTCCCAGTTTTAGCTTCTTCACATTGGAGTGAAAACTTAAAAATGGTATTTGTAACAAAATCTGAATAAAGAATCCTTCTAGACTTTTACCAATTTTTCCTAGACATTCACAGTTGTCTGACCACATGTGATAGCTATTTAAAAAAGAAAAGTCACTGTACATTTGTCTCTCAAGACATTTGACTTTTTTTCTTATTCATATTTCACCAATTCATAGAATAATTCAAGTACATATGTACCATATGTACTTGTAGGTACAACTAGCATAAATATGTTTGGGAATCATCACAACTGATTTCTTTAGGCTACACACTTTGGCGGGTGGGAGCAAGAGTCCAGAGTATTACTTAGGTGTAACTTTTCAGCTGTGAACACGCTAGGTCATAACCTCAGACAAATGGTTTCCAGAAGTAATGAAGAGCTTGAGTGAATCGAGGTGGTCCAGGAGAAGGATTCATTTACAAGAGCATCTGTTTGGTGCAGTGTGACAGAACAGAAGGCAGGAGAATGCAACACCAGCGAAAACTGTGGTTTGCAAGAATAGCAAGATAGGCACTGTGAGGTAGGGGCTCAAATCAAGGAGCCAATTTGGAAAGGTATTCTGAGCGGGGCTTTGGAACGGGACTCTGCAGCTGGTCTGCCTGGGTTGGAATGCTCTCTCTCCACTTATTAACCATGTCACCTTGGGCAAGCTACTCAAGACTTGTTTAGTGATTCCGTTTCCACAATTTAAAAAAAAAGTTGTTGTTCATGAGGTGTTGTTGGGATTAGATGAGTTAATATTGCAAAATGTGAGCTTAGAGCAGTGTCTGGTCCAAACAGGTACTCCATCAGCGTCAACTTTATTATTATACAAAAGTGATGATGAGTAACAGTTTCTAGATTTACTGTCCCGGGACAATCCCAGGACACGGTCAGGACTTCATATATGAAAAGTCCTCTGAACAGGGCTGGCACGTGATACAATTTTTACATTAATTTGTTGTTATTGTTATGGGCCATTTAAAGGTTTTAAGTGATAGGGCGATCAGATTTGTATTTCAGAAGGAGAAATGCCAAGGGGGAGAGGGAGGGACCGAGGAGTGGGTGGGAGCCAAACCTCAAAGTGGAGAATGCTTAGTAGGTCGTTGATGCTGAACACGGACACTCCCAGGATGGAAAGGTAGAAGACAACTAGGAGTCAAGACACCGCAGTAGCAGAACTGATAGCAGTTGCTTCCTGACTGCATGTGGCTCATGAGGGAGAGGGAGGAGGTGAAACCATTGATCATGCATGCTGCTTTCTATGGAGATACACTCAAACACCACCTATGTTTTTATTTACGGGTATACTCAGGAAAGTAGTAAGGAAGGCAAAGCAAATATTAATAAGAAATTCATAAAATTGGCTACAAAAGGAGAAAAAGCCTTATCCTTATAAACAGTAGCTCTGCTTCAAGCAACCTCAGTGTCCAGAGTGAACTGACCCCTTTCTTATTAAGCCATCAAACCTCACTCTCCCCTTCAAAATTATTTATAGTTTAGTCTCACTAAACCATGCAGGCATTCATTGAAGATCCAGGCATGAAAAGTCTTATGGAATAATTCTTTGAACATCTTTCCTTAGATATGAACTTGCTGGGTAACTGATTTAGTGTTCACTCTACCGAGAAAACTCTACAACAAAGTCAGGTAGTAAAAGCATTATTCTCCTGCTATTGAAATGTAAAAGGCTTTGAGGATGTTTCAGATGTTTCTGTGTATAGTCTTCCCTGGAATCAGGCAAATATTGATACTTAAGCTATATTTAAGGTTTCTAAGATCACACAGCGTGAGAAAGGTACCCTCTCCTTAAAATTGTTAACATTTTAAATTGTTAACCCTCTTTATTGCATAAAAGACAAAAATGGTTATTTTCTACATAGGTAATTATGTATCTACCAAAGCCCTGTTTTCAAGTACCTATGCTCAGAAGCTTTTTCCCATGTATTTGGGTTTCTTATATTTTAGAGGGTTTAGAGAACGGGGATAACGATATTACAGAAAGCTGTATCTATGGAGTAAAATAACTGGATTCACAAGCGGAATTTAAATTCTCACTTCACTTCATTTAATAAACATTTACTGAGTACCTTGTAGGTACCATGCCCTGGGATTAAAAAAAAAAAGTGAGCAAAAAATAAATATAGTCCGCCTTTTCAAAGAACTTCAACTCTAGTGGGAAAGAAGGATTCCTTGATTAAAGGATCAAGGACTCACCCAACATTGTGCTAAGAACTTAGCTGTGCTAACAACTCTGAAAGAAGGGTACCTGAAGCCACAAATACTTCTCACAGGGGAATCTGACCTACTCTGGGAGAGTGAAGGTGACGGTAGATAGAAGGGACATTTCAGGTAGATTGAGAACATATGCAAAAGTCCTGTGTCTAGAGAAAATCTTGGGCACTTGAGTAACTCCAAGAAAGTCAGAGTGGCAGGAAGGCCAAGAGAGTGGAAGAGTGGTACGAAATGAGGGAGATGTTGTGGGCACTGGCCAAACTGTGGTTCACTTTGCTGGGAGAATTAAGAATATTAGTACAGTGATTTTGTTTATTCACTTGGTTAGGTGCCTGAATAAATAGTTTAGTCAAGGGAGATGAGATAGTTGCATACTCAGTCAGAAGAGAAATGAGTTCATTTTATATAGAAATCCACTTACTGATAGCCCTAAGAGAAGTACCTTATGAGGCATGATAGGGTGTAATGAGGTCATACGACTTTCACCTAAAGGTTCCTAAGAAAACTTCCAGTGCATTAGCAGTCAGAGTACAATGCCATGAAATTACTCTACTTCTGCCCAGGAACCAGACTGTATTAAAGCAAAAATTTGAAGAAGGAAACATTGAACGGTAGAGCTTTTTATTTTGGTGAACTTCCTTCCCTTTCACAGGCTACTCTCTGGGCCTAACATGAATGAACTGTCCCAACCTCCAGGCCTTCTGGAACTCCCCTCCAACCTGATGGGGCTCTACACTGCAACCTCCCACTCCGTTGATCCTTCTCCATCCCCTACCTGCAGACACCCAGGGATTATAAACCCCATCTACCACTCCCTCTGCTCAACAAACTAGATCTTCATTCCCAGGGGAAAGGGAAGAGTAGAGAGATTCTTAGTCTCACGAGTTAGGAGAAGAAGCCTAATATTCAAGAAAAGGAGCAATGTTAAAGAAGAGTGGTAGTTCCTTGGGGGTGCCAAGGAAGGATCTGCTAGAGCACTTTGAAGTACGGGAAGTTAAGCCTTAAGCTTGGAGGAGAATGGACGGGTTAGGTCATTCTGCAGTGAGCAACCCTGGCATCTGGCAACTGACTTGCTGAGAGTTGTACTTCACTAAACTACTACAATGAATCTTATTGTGTTTATCCACTCATTCGACATATATTTACTTAATTCCTATGATGACCCCCAAACATAGGGCTAGGTGCTACGGAGGGTAGATAATACACCAGCAGGGAGATATTCATTATTATAAATGCTGAAAAGTTTGATGGGAGACAACACTGTGAAAAGAAAGGGAGTATCCCTGAGACTTTGACATTTTTATCAGAGATTAATCACTGAGCTGAGAAAAGGACATCAGAGCTGACTCTGAAGTCTATGAGATGAAGAGATTGTTACATCAAGTAGAAGACTGGGTCACATTTGGGGGAAAGGTGATGAATCTCCTCTATCAAATTTGCCCAGGTGATGAGTGACCTCATGCAGTAGAGACGTCCCACTGACAAAGGGAGCTCATGATAATCTTCTCTTCTCGTTCATTATTTTTGGTTGACAACACATAATTCTAGTAGTAGGGACACATAATATTACACCTAGTCATTGAAGAAGATATTTTTTGATTCAGGAGAAGCTTTTATTTCAATATCCTTCCTGCAGGCTCACGTTAATGAGATTTAATTTAGAAGGTACCAAATGGGAGGATGGTAGGATGTGTGAAAATCAAAGATATTTAGGGAAAAACACTATAATTTACTCTTAAGTAGATGTGAAGTATGTTTATGTCTTTATGAATACATAATCACATATACGTATATACAGAAATAAATGTTTGTATATGTATCCATACATTTAGATATATAAATGTATGTGTATGTATGCATATATATATATATATATATATATCAAGCATTTCTTCAAGACACCACCCAAATAACCATCAATAATTCCACACATATTTTTAAAAGGTATCTTGAATACTTTTTGCTAGTTAAGACAAGGCATAAGTATGAGCAATTAGAAATTAAAATTAGAATATACACATAGCCAAGAATAGGAAATTACTCAACCATGAATTGCATGCTTTCTCACCACCATTTACCTAAGCTATCATGTATGGTAAGAAGTTTAAATCTAAAAGACAGAAGTTATAAAAATGTATGAATTCAAATTCAGCTCTAAGTAAAATTAAAAATACATTACAAAATGTAAATCAAAAGACATTAATTTATGTTAAAATTGCCTTTCCCTCCAAGGGTTTTTAAGCACTCAGCAAACTTGATTTTAGCAGTCATAGTCTAATTTCAATTATGTGGAAATTATTCTATCTTCATGGACAGGAAAACAAGAATAAAGAATCAATGATTTGTCTTTGTTTAAACAGTACATCAGAGTGTACAAACAGATTTATACATGTCAGTGCTAAGTACCCCTAATACACCAACTTGACTAAAAGAGGCTGAAAGGGGAGTTGCAAAAAATCCCCTGGAGTCAGGATTAAAGACATGCCACAGCACAGAACTGTATATGATTTTACTTCTCCATCTTGACAACAATGTCCCTAGCCTCTGTTCCTGGCAATGCATGCAAAAATATTTTCTCTACCTTTACTCACATTTATCAAGGAAGAAAGAGACAATTATTACTGCTATCTACTTTTAACCTGCCTAATCCTTTAATTTCTATTCAAGATTTCCTGGAAAATTCATGTATTTATTTCAGGGACCTGATGGGATAGTAAATATGTATCAAAGTAATTTCCTCTACTGAAATCACAGTAAATGCACTGAGAAATTTCTTGTGTTGGGAGGTGGAAGGAGTTCCTAGAAGGCTTTTTATGGTATGTGCAATGTTAAGCATAGTTAGGCATCCATACCCCAAAGCATGGGTCTAGACTTTACAGATATACTTCTTTCCAGTAACCAGCTAAATGCAAGAAACAAAAATACAAGCAAACCCAAAGATGAAAACTCTCAGGTACACTGTACATGAAAGCCAGTGAAATCATTCATCCTTCCCCTTCTTCTTTTTTAAATATGCCATTTGTTTGGACCTGTTAGATTTTAAAAAGTATGAATCTCTGGACCCAGCAAATGCTGGACTCCATACAGCAGAAGCAACTGTAAAGCTTCTACAAATACGAGCACTGCAACACTACTTGTAATAGCAGAAAAATACGAAACAATATGTGCTCAACGAGAAATAAATGGCTTAAAAATGATAAGACATTTAAGCTATGGAATGATGGGCACAGATGACAAATAATGCATTAGGTTTATGAGGCTACAGATAATTAGATATGTTCATGACAGATTTCAGATTAGAAATACCAAGTTAACGAAAATCCAAATTTCAGATTTAAAAAAAAAATCAAATACATTTAGTTCTGGACATAATATGCTTCTATGAGCATTAAAAATTATAGAAAAAGACATTTAAATGTTAGGATTGTTCACCTCATGAGCGTAGGATACTTTTTTTTTTTTAAGGAAGAGAAACTCTTATCTTTATTTCATCCAATTCAGTATTTGGGTTTTGTTTTGTTTTGTTTTAATGTCATGTGAGAACAAGAAAGCAAGCAAAAGGCTGACTAAATGCCAGAGAGTTTCTGGGAACTAGTTGCTGTTTGCGTCTACATCACTAATCAAGGTTTATAAGCGCTCTCAGATTGAGGTAGCCACCTCTTCTCTGCCCTGCTGTCCCAACCATGCCATGAAAACCTGCTCCTCTGCATCCGCCCAGTGACTCCATATCCTCTTGTGCAGCAATGGCAGGGAGGGAAGACATGGCCAGAGAGGGAACAGAGAGTGGCAAATGACATTTGGGAAGGCTGAGACTATCTCGCAGTAGACGTCAGCGAGTGAAGAACAGTTAGAACGAAACACCTTGGGAACGGTGAAGTTGGGTACTTATGGTTTTTCACACACTGTTGTCAAAGAAAATCTGAAGTCTGACTAAGGACTGCTTGGACATGTGCAGTCTTCCTCAGGGATGGATAAGAAGGAAATAGGGAGCACATGTCTCACTTCTGCCCATGGAGGTCCTGGTAGATGAATAACAGCGGGGTACTGGACAACAGGTGAGACCTCATACACAGGCCCTGCCCTTCAGATTTAGATGTGACAATGAGATTTCATGAACACCGAAGGACCAAGAATAAACTGTATACCTTGCTGGACAAATACCAAACAGAACTAAGGTTCTCCTTCCTGAAAAATTTTCATCATGGAAAATATTCTGTTAATTAAGAAAGGGAAGGATATCTCTGAGTAGGATTTAGGAAAGCTTTTTTTTTTTTTTTTTTTAAGGTTTTATTTATTTATTTGACAGAAAAAGATCACAAGTAGGCAGAAAGGCAGGCAGAGAGGGAGAAAAGAGGAAGCAGGCTCGCCGCTGAGCAGAGAGCCCAATGTAGGGCCCGATCCCAGGGCCCTGAGATCATGACCCGAGCTGAAGGCAGAGGCCTTAACCCACTGAGCCACCCAGGCACCCCAGATTTAGAAAAGCTTTAAGGGTGAAGAGCTTAATAATACATTGGAAGCTCTTTACTAGTGAGAAATCATACATCTCCTAAAGTATTCCTAACACACAGGCTGAGTAGTGAATTAAAAAGACTAGTAAGGCATTTCTTAGCCAGTGAGAGGTTAATTGTTTAACACTGCCAATACTTTTTACATTCTGCCAACTAAAAAAATGTTTATTTAGATGCTAACAACACAATGTCTCTAGCACTCGATCACTTTTATGGACATATGGAGTTGCTGTAAGTTAATCAACTGTAAAAGAAATCAGAATTAGAAAGCAGTGTATTGGCCAGACGATTTGGTCATACACAAATTATAGGACATTGCAGTGATTATGATGATACCGGCAAGATGAAATGAAGATTTTACAGCATGGGTTCCCTCTGTTTGAATGTTTATAGAACAATCAAGAGTTTTCTCTCTTAGAAACGGTGGTTCTTTGAAGCAGAGTCATATGCTTAAAAAAAAAATTAAATATTCTCTCTACTTTTTTTATTGCAAAAGATAATAGAAAATACTGTACCTTACACCTCTTTTTGTGCTAGGATAGAATGAATAAGCCATTCTACTAGTATATAGAGGAGGTGGGTCCCCATTGCGATAGGAAATGTACAAAAGAGAGTAAAAGTGAATCCTTGAAGAAGTGACAAGACAATCCAAGTTTCTGTTCTTAAGCAGGGTTAAAACCCCCTCAGTGTATCCTTTTTTTAACCTCCCACTCTATTTCCAGCCCTCCTCCCCCCCACCCTCACACACATATAGAGCCAAAGGGTGGCAGGAAAACCAAACAACTATATGGGCAGAAACAATACATTTTTCTAACTTTACGTCTATTTTATTACCATCAATTTGATAATTTTATATTTCATAGGTTGCCAGTAAACTTTTACTGTGTGTGATACTGCTATAAAACGAAATGCCAATTAATGCCTCCATATTTACAATATTACAGTTTGGAGGACATTAATGGTTCTCAAGAACACATCATCATGAAATGAGTTACAAAAAGACATTTTTAGTTGAGTTGATTGGTGTCCCACCCAAAAAATAAATTCACATCATAATCCCATTTACCTGTAATCCCCAAAGGGGGCCTTATTTGGGAAAAGGGTCTTTGCAGATGTAATTAAGTTAAGGATCTTGAGATGAGATTATCCTCTATTATCCAGGCAGGCCCTAAATCCAATGACAAGCCCTTGTAAGAGAGGTACAGGGGAATAGCACACAGAGAAGAGAGAAGGCCATATGAGGAGGGAGGCAGAAATTAAATCAATGCAGACAGCCTGGAGCCTAGGAACATTACCAACCAGCAGAAGTGGAAGAAGAAAGCACAGAGCCTCTCAAGGGCCTTGGGGAAAGAGCACCTCCCTGTAAACAGACTTCCGGCCTCAGGAAATGAGACAGAAGACACTTCTGTTGTTTTAAGCCACCAAGTTTGTGGTCATTTGTTCTGGCAGCCCTTGGAAACAAATAGGCTTTTTCCTTTTCACTCCTCTCCATTCATTCAAAGGCTATGAATAATGATAATCGCGTTCACTGAGCACTATCTGTATGTCAGAAATTGTGAGGAGTTTTTTACATTCTTTTTCTCATTTAACCTTTCTAACAGTCCTGACAAGATGACATTATTAGCTCATATTAGAGATGAAGAAACTGAGAACCCAAGTCAGTCTGATCCTAGGCCACGCTCCTCCATTAAAAATACTAGAGAAGAAGGACGAGTATAAAGTAAATGAATACTTCTTTGCTTGCATACGCATTTATAAAGTCTCCAGAGGGAGGGGGAGGGAGAGGAAAGACAAGATAAGAGAGTATCTTGCTTTCTATCACATTTTTTTAAAATGCCTGAGGCATGTTAAGGTATTACATATTTTAAAAAATCAGTATCAAGAGAAAAGTGTGGTTGCCTAGCAAAAGAAAAAAAAATCGAATCTCTAAATGAATAACAAGAAATCAGTGAAAATAAAAATTTATAAGTAAAAGGAACCATTTTCAGAATTTAACTGAAATCCTGCCCAAACTTAGAAAACAGGGAAACGTGTGAAAAAAGTATTGGGAAACTACTAGAATGCTGCTGTCCTTTTTTGTTGTTATTTAAACGAAAGCCAAGCGTCTTCTTCCTCTGTGCTACCTTGTCATCTTCTGCTCCCCTCCTCAGAATCCACCACATCACCAACAAGAGGCCACCAGTGAACAACAGGAGCTATAGATGCTGGTGTTAAGTGTGCAAGGCTCTCTCCCCCTCGGGCAATTGTCTTCTACTTGCTGGAGTTCTTACAAGTTTGATAATACAGCCCAAGAGACAGGAGAAATCAGGTGTCTGACAACAGAGATTATGAAATTATTGTCAAGAGAGTTATAAATCAGTGTTCTCGGGATGTTATTTAAGAAAATGGAGACTTTCTGTCCTGAGTGATTTGCATTTAGACTTAGAATTCAGAGAAGGAAATCTTTATGGCCTCTGACAGTGATTCCTGAGCCTAGTGCTCTAAAAGTTTAGTGCCTTTCACCGTGATCCTCCAGTCGAAGATGTGGGAGCTGCAAAAATACCAAAGAAATAAGATCCTTATTGTTATATTTCTCTTCCTGGGGTTCTTTATAAGCCATCCTTCTTTTCATTAAAAAAAGAATTTCCCTAATAATAAGAAAACAAATTTTTATCAAAATAGTGACTCAGCTTTTCATTATTATCAATTAGCATTTTATCAAATCTTTACAACTACTCAATATGCCAGTCGAAGTCAGTGCTTCATCTTTCTCAGAGACACATGCAAACCCCCAAAGATAATTGAGTAGATTAGAGTGAACACCAATAAAATCTAGGTCAAACTTAATAACCTTCAAACAGCAGCAGCAGCCACGTTGCATACTAAATGCACCAACCATGAAGAGGATGCTTCGAGGAAGCCAAAGCCAATTCAGGGCCGGCCGTCAATGATGATCCATTTCCATATGCTGACTTTTGCATGACTTTCTCTGCTCAGTGTATTTACTTTCAAGTGGTATTTTCCCCCCTTTATACTTTCAATACCGTGTTTAAAATGACCAACTGATAACTGGTAATTGATTTTTGATTGACTTGCTGTAGGACAACTCTGAAAGTGGCTGGGGTTGAACTTGTGAGATAGATTCAACTAACGTACATCTTCAAGTAACCAGGATTTCAGTATTAGAGATCACAGATGGAACTTTAAAAGAACATATCTGCAAATATATTGAGCCAACGCTATCCAGGGCTTTTCTTATAAAGGTACCTCTTGATTTCAGGCTCATTTCTATTTAATTCTATAGAGCAGGGAGGGCATATTTTCAAACACCCTCAAGAAGGCAAGGGCTTCAGAGAAGTGCTGTTCTCATGGTTTCTTTCTCACTTGAACTCGGGAGAACACGGAATCAAAGGTGGTTTTACACAGAAGAGTTTACCATGTACAGGTCACCCACCCCATGCTGACTCGCCCCACCCCCTGCCGTCCGACCCTCGCCCCACCAATCAAATTCACTGATTCCTTGAAAAAAAAATCAATTCTACAAGTACCTACTGTGCACTAAGAAGTGAGGAAAGTTAAACAATAGGTAGGTCTCTGCCTGGAGGGGTAGGCACCCTAGTTTGGGATACAGTGAGAGGTGTTAAGTGTGTCAGGTTGGGGTGATGTGGACAGCACAGATGGGTGTGGCTCATTTATTCTGGAAGGTTCAGAAACTTTTCCCAGATATCTTTGAGAAAGGTGATCAAAGAGCCATTCTTTTAAAAGTTTTGGAAGTAATTTGGCCTTTTGCTTCTTTCAGATGAAGTATCTCAGAATTTACACCACATTATTGAGGTGCTTGCCAGGTGTCAGGTAAATCCAAAAAAGTCTGAATGCTGGAAATTGCCCATACGCAATCCTGTATTTCTGAAATGACATTTTCGTATTTGATGTGCTTTCCTAAGCTTCTAGCTCTCATTATACTTGTGGCTTTTTAAAAAAGAAGCTATCATGACAGGGTATACCCCCACTAATTTAGTTCTTATGTCACCCTTGCCCCCCAGTAACTACTCGGAGCTTTTTGTCAAAAAAGTATTTTGAGATAATTACAGTATTACAGAGAGTCACAAAAATAGTAGGGAGAGTGCCCATATATCTTTCATCCAGATTTCCCTAATGTTAACAGCTTACATAACCAAAACTAAGAACTTAACATTGGCTTAATTTCTTTTAATGATTTACTAAACTACTAACCTTATTTAGATTTCAGCAGCTCTATTGACATCTTTTTCCTTCTTCAACATGTTTTCTTTTTTGACTTTTTAAAAAATATATATAATTTAGTGAATGACTAGTTATTTGAGTGAGGGAAAAGGAACAGGAATTAGGACTGCCAACTTCTTCAATGAAATAGTCATAGTTAAGAACAGTTTTTGTTTTATGCTTTGAAACATAAGCTTTGTTCAAAGAGATAAGCTTTGCCCAATGTCATTTTATATCCACCCATCATATAACCTTGGCTCTTCTGTGACACAGAAGAGATGCAGAAGCATACGTTTCCACAGTTCCATCCTCTACCAACCAGAGGTGGTTTTTTACCTAGGGGTAGAAGGTTCGGTCCCATCTGGTGAGGTTTCACAAGGAAGTAGCACCTGTAAGTGCCATGTTCTAGCAGGAGAGTGGCCGCTGCAGACACCCTCATTGAGATTCTCATCTGCTAGAAGCAAGAGCTCCTCTCCTGCCCAACATCATAGCAAGAGGAGATTTGTCACCAGAACCTCTGAAATCCCTCCTTTCTCCTCTGCATTTATCTCTTATCTTATTTGGCCAACAGACTCCAAGGTGTTTTACTTCATACTATTCTCTCTTTGCAGGGTTTCATCTCATTTTGTTTTATTTTATTTTATTTTTAAAGATTTTGTTTATTTATTTGACAGAGAGACAGCAAGAGAGGGAACACAAGCAGTGGGAGTGGGAGAGGGAGAAGCAGGCTCCCTGCTGATCAAGCCTAGAGCTTGATCCCAGAACCCTAGGCTCACGACCTGAGCTAAAGGCAGACGCTTAACGACTGAGCCACCCGGGCACCCCTGAAGGGTTTCATTTTAAACGGCACAAAATAATGAAAGAAAACCAAGCCAGAGACAGAAATGCCCGAGAAAACACCCCCATGTTTGTTTCTTCTTCCGTTCTCCTTCTCAGACCGGTAGCATTTGCTGGGATCGCATTATATTTTCATTTATTCAGTGATGTGAAAGCTTGGATATTAGAATAACAAATGTGCTCAACTACCCATGGCACACCACAAGGAATATTATTTTGACATATATATGAAAACTGGGAGTAAAAATTGCTCTAGCACAAGGAGGATACTCCATCTCTCCTAGAAGTTAACAGTAGACGACTTCAATATAACTGGTCAGGGAGTTGCTTTCTTATTATTCTCCAGAGTCCCTGGCATTAGTCAGAAATTATCTCTCCTTGCAGTGTCATTTCCCAAGTGTGCTACGAAGCCCTCGTCACTCTGCTGGAATTTGTAGCCTTATAGATTTGGTCCATTAGCTAGAAAAACACATTAATAGCAAAGTATTTCCTTTGGTTAAATAAGAATAAATTTCAGGCCATTAGTGTTTTCCATCACTCCCACCCAGATGCTATGAAAATAATAATCTCATCCTGCTTTGAAAAGAGAAGCATTTATAAAGTTATGGAAATAATTGTTACTTATTTAAGAAGTTGTTTGAAGGCCGAGGTTTCAAAGAGAATTTATGTGCTAATGTTCTCAAACTGTAAAGAAGTGTGTCAACTTCAGGCTTCGATGGAATTCTGCATCTTTGTATTGTCCACAGACCCTCATGTATGAAAATCCTAAGATGTTTGTCAACCATCTAATGGTTTTGGTCCAAAGGAGTTTCTCAGTAAAAAGAGATGGCAAAGTCATTAATTTTATTTAAGTAAACATAATAGAAACATATACTGTATACAAGATATAAAACCCTTAATCACTATGGAGCTTGCTATAATTTGTTATCATATGCTACAAGGGCGGGGTTTTTTTTTTTTTTTTTTTGTAATTTACTTGAGCCATCTAAATCCATTTGACCCATTTATATCACTATGAGAAGACTTTAAAAATTAAATGAAGCTTTAAAGTGTTATTCTTTTCACCTCGCCACTTACTCTGTTGATTGGGTTTGGCTGAAGGGATCACAGAAATTAGACCCTGATCCTGTGTCCTGTTTTCTATACCTCAGCACTTAGAGTCATGAAAAATTCTTCCCCTACCTTCCAAGACTAGGAGGCCGACCTATTGCTCTAGACGTTTAGCATAAGCAAGTCATTTGCTTTCTTCTTAAATTCTGGATGTAATGCTTTCTTATTAGATTGATTGTCAAGACTTTCATCTGATGTGTAACAAGGCAGAAGCTGGAAACTGGTGGAGTCTGATTGATTTTCTGATTTGCCCCACTGCATGGCATAGTCAACAATTAGATTAGCTGTTTCACAGAATTTCCCCATTTCCAATATCCCCCTGGGAAGAAGCAAGCCTGAGGCCGTTGCTGTGGTGACGGTACCCCAGCCAGGCCCACAAGCACAAACACACTTGTCCCACCAGCTCTTTTGAATTTAGTTCTTGGACCATAATAAGGAAAAAGGACACTTAAACAGTGAGTCATTTGCTGATCATGAATCAGTCTTCAGTGATGAGGAAATGATGAATGTAACTTTAAAAATGTTTTTTCCTTAAGAATAAGCAATTCCTTATAACACTGTATATTAACTATATTGGAATTCAAAATTTAAAATAAAAAGAATACGCAATTCTTGTACTATTAGAGAAAACTTCTTTATCTTGACCATAAATCCAGGAAAAAAGATAATTTCCTGTCTAAAAGCACTGTTTTGAGAATTAATTAAAATAAAGTATTTGTTAGGGTCACTTATCCAACCAGTTACCTTTCCATATAAAGACAGAGCACGTATACATTTGGTGTCACAAGAAAAGAAACAAATAGAAGGTGAACTCTTAAACAAAACAAAACAAAACAAAACCAAAACAAAACAAACAAGTGAACTCATAAAAAGTAAACTCTTAAATACAGTGGCTTTTACCTGAAAGGAGTCTTTACTATCATTTTACTTTTAAAGGAGTTGTACCCTTATATTAATAAGACTTTAAAAATAACTCACTGAGATTACTATGTTTAAGAATGACTTTCTCAGGCGCCTGGGTGGCTCAGTTGGTTGAGCAACTGTCTTCAGCTCAGGTCATGGTCCTGGAGTCCCAGGATCGAGTCCCATATCGGGCTCCCAGCTCCATGGGGAGTCTGCTTCTCCCTCTGACCTTCTCGCCTCTCATGTTTTCTCTCACTGTCTCTCTCTCAAATAAATAAATAAAATCTTTAAAAAAAAAAAAAAAAAAGAATGACTTTCTCATAAAGTCTATCAAATAAATTTTAAACATAAATATTTTGGTCACAGGTAATTCTTGCTTAGTACCTAAAATACATTGTCAACACCTTGTTCATTTCATCTAACTTCTGACTCAAAAAGATCTCATTTTTTAATTAGAACATTTCTTTTCATCACTACCTCATTATAATCTTTGTGTAAGTGCTCCTTCGCGATAGATGGAAACTGATTTCCAAGAACTTAGGTTAATGAGGACAGTATATCCCAAGGTCCTGTGGATTATTTCACATTGTAGCTTTAATCCTCCTGATTGACAAGAGAAGCCCAGATTCACACTTGCCCCGGAGTAGTCCCCCATGGCTGTATGGGGGAGTTAAAAGCATACCCTCCTCATAGGCTTTAAGGTAGCATTCAGCTCACCTTGTCACTCAATGGCAAATTCACCTGATTGAGTCTAACATGTGACAAAGTAACTGTTCCCAGGATGATTTAAAATTCTGTGTTTTATCTATAACTTGCTTCCCCCGCCTCCCTTTGTAATTTTATACGATATACCTCTTTTATTGAACAGCCAGCCTTTATCAGCATGAAGCCAGGCTTTGACCAATGAGGATAGGGACAAACTGTTTCTTTTCCTCTCCAGAGTTTCTTTGATCCACTTCATTATGTGCTTTGGTGAGTGCTGTGAAGTGTGTAAATCTGGTGATTCACAGACCTGTACCCCTGGGGATAAAAATATATGTTTATAAAAAATAAAAACTTTAAAAAAAAAAAAAAGGAAAACTGAGAAAAGGTCTGGTAAGAACTTCGGTAGTTTCGTAGGCACATAAAGTGCTACGAACGGGGATCAGGATTTACTTGCTTTTGTGTTTCCCTCAGTATCTTAAACTCACGATGCATCCCCAGGGAAAGGATCTCCAGACGTTAGAAGGCTTCTGAAGATTCCAACCCAGTCGTAACTTGGCCGAAAGAGTCCTGCAAAAGCCTTGCAGGAGCCCCACCCTTTCTGTCAGTCATGGGGCCCTCTTGGCTGGTGGTACCAGATTTACCATATGTTTCTGTCACAGTGCAGAGCTGCACAGGCAGGTTTGATCACAAATAATTGGATATTCTAAAAACATAAATAAACTGTGGATTATAAGGTTCTCACCTGGAGGAATCTCAAGTGAGAGAAAAATATGTGGATAGTTGTTGGATGTTTCATTTTCTTAATCACATCTTTGTGTTGTTATTACTCCAAAGCAGAATTGATATACAGATGGCACAAGGGTGTTGGGAAAAAAGATGATCAGAAACATATTAGAGCTAGAAAGTAGGGGCAAAAGAAGACCAGCTTTCCTTTTCCACACAGGCATATTCAAATTCAAACATGTGAACTATGTTATCTTTTAGTAGGTTGGGTGAACTGAAAATGAACAGCTGTGCATACTTCCGGATATTTGGTCTTGAGCTAAGTCTAATTTCAAGGGCATGGCCTCCCACAAGGACATCAGTGTTTCTAGGCCTGAAGAGTATCTAAGGAGCTATCTTTAAAAAGAAAATCAAGCCCTTGGAGGGCCCCTCCCCTAAACACTGTCACAGCTCCACTTTGTCACACATTTTTATAGGACAGGCTGCCTTCCATTTCCATGGAGATCTACTGTCATTATGTCTCAGGCAAAATGAGATGAGACTACTTGACAGGCATTCAGAAGATCTTTGTAATTTCCTGTTTTATTGGGTAGCAGAAGGAAAAAAAAAAACACAGCAATAATCAAGTATGGATACTTAAATTAAAGAACATTAAAAGCTGGTGAACTTGGCTTTATCTTAAGTGTACCACGTAATTAGCTTTTACTCATTCATTTCACAGGCTGCATCCTGCATCACTCGTTGCAAAGAAAAGAGTAGACTGCTTTCGTGTGCACACTAATGGCTAAACGTGTCAGTGACTGAATGACCCTGATCTCAGTCCACAAGAGAAAAAAATATTAATGAAGACGACAGAAAGAAGGCAAAAATAGGAGGGCAGAGTCAACAGAAGATTATACTGCTCTATTAGTAAAACCTGATTTAAGAACAGAGAGCAGAAGGATGAATTTAGTTAACTCCTCCACTTGATCTTACTCATTTTGTTCATACTCTAAATTAAAACAAAAATATGTCACACAAATTTTAAACATCTGCAAGAAAATACTGATGATGAAAATTGATTACTATAACCATTTTATGCACAAGAATGGGAACTCAAGAGCAGCAAATGTACATTTGCTAAAAAGGCTGTTCTGATGAAACTTGAGAACAGTCATTTTAAATTGATATGTTTTCATCCTCCATATATTAAAACATGGTCTGTGTTTCTTTCTGTCTGAAACTAGTGACTACATGAGGAGGAGCACAGTTTATTTATTTAATCCAATAACTGAATGTCAAACTAGTTTAAAAACCAAAAGACCTGCCCTAAAGTAGCCAAAAAGATTATTCTTACTCGTGGTTCTTGTCAAAGAATATAATCCTGACCGCTGTTATGACTAAATCTTTTAAAATATTTTATCATAAAATATACCTGTGAAGGATTGGTTGAAGGATGTACAGTCCATTAATTTCCCTTCTACCACCTTTAAATTTTTGCCTGGATTCTCTTTAGTCCATTGGAGACCTGTATACTCTGGAAAAAGGCTTCAGCAACTTGTAGCATTTTTTTTCCTGAAATATACTTTGGTGCTAGCACCTAGAAATGCTATAATAAACATCTCTATGAATTTTATTAATGCATTTTTTTTTAGGCACAGATACTGGGGAGGCCATCATGTTTTATACCACACCAATGTCCTTTTACGACACCTATGAAAAAATTATTTATTTACTTGTTATTCCCAAGAAAAGATGTTTAGAGGACACTATAAATCTTTTAGGTGACCGTGGTGGTTTTAAAACATGTCTACAAATTCCCTGACACCCTTCAATCTAATTCCCTTCCATAGAATGTGCCTAGCTGTTGTGATTTGGTTCTAGCGAACAGAAGGTGATAGAAGTGAAGTTGCGAGATTTGGGAGGCTAGAGTATGAAAGGCAGCACAGCTTTTACCCATTCTCTGCCCACCACTACTACCACCATGCCTTGGAGACCTCAGCCAACATATGTGAGAAATTTAGCTTCCTGAGCCACTGTACTAGAGAGACCACATGGAACAAACCATACAGACATAGACAGACATGCTCAAGGAATGCCAGTTGTCTCAGTGTCAGCTTTTTGAGTCTTCCCATCATCAACTGCCAAATATTTGAGTGGGAAGAACTTCAAATGATTTCAGCCCCAGGGTTCCAGCCAAGCTGGCTGATGCCAGGTGGTAAAGAAATGAGCTGTCCCCATTAAGCTCTGCCCAAATTACAGATTCATGAGCAGAATAAATGTTGTTACTCTTATGTGATAGGCATAATAATGGGCCCCACCAAAGATGCCCATATCCTGCTCCCTGAGGTCTATGAATATGTTAGCCTACATGGCAAAAAGTCTACTTTAAAGTTGCAGATGGAATTAAAGCTGTTAATTAGTTGACCTCAGGAATAGGGAGTTTATATCCTGGATTATCCAGGTGGGCCAAAGTTATCAACAGGGACTTTAAAAAGAGGAGGGAAAAAGAAGAGAGCCGGGAGGAGAAAAAAGTGCAGAAGCAGGGTCAGAAAGATGTGACATCACTGGCTCTGAAGATGGAGGAAAGGGACCATAAGCCAAATAATGTGGGTAGCCCCTAGAAGCTAGAAAAGACAAGGAATCAGGTTCTCTCCTATAATCTCCAGAAAGAAATTCAGCTCCATTTTAGGATAGGTCTACGTGGGACTGCTGACCCCCACAATTTTAAGATAATAGATATTGTTTAAGTTACTAAGCTTGTGATGCTTCATTGCAGCAGCAAGAGAAAAGTCTATACTCTGGTTTAGGTCTCTAAGTTTGGGGGCTTTCTTACCTGCCATCCTATAGTTGAGACAGTCAGTGACTTTGCCTAATGCTCACATCTAGCCCACAGGAAGCTTAACCAAATCAAAGAACCAGCGATGGCAAATTTCCAGGACCTCCTCTCTCGACCCTCATTTTCCCTTTTTCTTGATATTCCCTCACTTTTGTTATGCCGGTTTTTTAAACTACCTCGAATCCTTTTAGAACGGAACCATTAATAGATAAATAAAATTGATTAAAATGATATATTTACCATAACCTACTAGAAGTAATGAAGTAAATAAAAGGAAAAGTATTTTTCTCTTTCTCTGTTAAAAATAAAACAGAACCTCTAAAGGTGATCAATAGCTATGGACAGCATCAACTGAAGACAAGAGCAAGCCTTTAATTTAGTTTGATGTTTTCTAAAATGGGGAAATAAAGTGTCTAACAGTTTTGCTTGTCAACCTAAGAATAATAAATAAAAAATTTCCCATAGAAAATGTAATAAAAAAATCTGTGTATGTACACGTTTCTATGTGTATCTATTCCACATTTTATGCATATAAATAAATAGAAATATATGTAATATATATCTATTATTTATTTATTCATTTATTTTTAAAAGATTTTATTTATTTATTTGACAGACAGAGATCACAAGCAGGCAGAGAGAGAGACTGGAGGAAGCAGGCTCCCTGTGGAGCAGAGAGCCAGATGAGGGGCTCAATCCCAGGACCCTGTGATTGTGACTCGAGCTGAAGGCAGAGGCTTTAACCCACTGAGCCACCCAGGTGCCCATTTATATATCTATTATTTATATAAATATATTATATTTATGCTTAATATATATCTATATATTTATTTCTAATATTAGAAATGTATAATAAATATATAAACATATATATATATAACATTAATACTATATGTATTTCAGCTTTGTATTGTGTCCACTTAAGGAAGAGAGAATAAAGGAAGAGACAAATGAAAACCAAGGAATTGACAGAGAAAGACACAGAAACAGAAGGAAAAAGGAGATGCTGTTAAAATGTTGGGAATCACAGGGAAGGGAGGGAGAGAGAGAGAGAGACACGTAGGTACTCATGGAGACACAAAGGAGATAAAGAATCAAACAGGGATACATACAAAATGCATAAGAAAGAGGTACACTTAAAAAAAAAGAGAGAAGGGCTTTCATGGCGTCAGTAACACTCCTAGCATGTGCCTTTTAGAGATTTTCTCACTGAGAATTTCCGATAGTACAGTGGATTTTCACATTCAAAAATAACAATGGGGAAATCGTCGATCTCTCAGCAACTGCTGTCTACACTTGGTGACCTCCTCAGGTCTTCTCAGCTGCAGAAACCAGGGACAGAGGTAACCAGGGCCAAAAGTGCAGAGCAGAAGCCTCACCTGACAACTGGGATCCTTCCTGTGACTGTAGGTAACTTTTCTGTCCCTGCCTGTCCCCCTACCTGCCACCTCTCTGCAATCATCACCATATGGACCACATCCATGTCACTAGGCCTCTGCCTCAGTTCCCCTGGCCTGCCCTACACCCCTGGGCAGGGGGGTACAACCTATTAAATGTGCATCCGTCTCTCCTACATACTTTATGCGACTGGCTGGGGTCTTGCTCCAAAACCTATGAACCAAGCAAAGCCACAACGCAAAGTGACCTAGCCATAGACTCCTGCTATGTCCCACCTGGCCAGTTTTCTACTCCCCTTCAATATCGTAATTTGTATTTTGGGACACCTTACTGAGGCCACTAGTCCAGCTCTGTCTGTATAATTTTGCTTATCAAAGAAATGTCAGAAGAGTCCCCTCACATGGGGGTAAAAGCAAAGTTACTTTGCATGTCAAGCAAGGACAAGCCAGGAAAAAAAGAGAAACAAAAATGATGCTTACGTGTGTTTACTACCATTTCCACAGAATCCCTTGACTTAGCAAAGAGGTTCATCTACTGAGAATCAATGTGGAAGGAAAACAAAATCCTAGGAATTCTTAAGGACTATATCTTATACTTCCCTTGCCTCTCAACAAAGGTAGATGTTTGATGCCCATAGGATTTAATGACTATTGAAATTGTTCTCATCATCACAATCAATAAAACATGGACCCCTGTAAAGCAGTGTACGGGATTAAGTAGTACTCAGATACCTATTTGAGGAAGTAAGGTCTCCTTTATTCTTGGGTATCAATATGAAGTCCTCATTATCCTTGGGAAAGGTCAACCCACATTCACGTAAATGTTGCCTGTGAATTCCACTTTATATCAGTAGAGTCTGTCACAGTTTATAAAGCACTTGTGCATTAATCATATAGAATGAAGTCTCTTTCTGTTCAGGCTGTTTCTATACAAGTACAGAGTATTATTTGCAGATAATGTGCTTCACTGAGCCTGCACTGAATTGTTCATGCAACAGCTGTAAATCAAGATTGACTTTTTGAACCTAACTTTGCATAATTCAACAAGCTACTGAACATCTTCTGCCTAAGAAGGCTCATGACATAAGAATCTGCAAAGCTAAATAACTACCCAAGCTGCCTCAAAATGATTAAATAACAAAAAGGTTTTGCATTAACAAATCAGGAATGAGTCACTTACTGTCTGATTCTTCTCTGATCAGGAAGTGACAGAGAAGGTGCCATTTACAAAAAGAAATGTCATAAAATGATTGAATTGTAAATTTCTTCTAGTCCCCAATAACAAGACAATGACCATAAAAGGAGGTGGTAATTGGGGGAAGATAAGTGCTATTAAATACTAGTCTGTCAAGAGACAAATTTATCAGAGTCTTGATGGTAGATTTAATCTTAGCTCAGAAGTAATCAGCTCTGCAGCTAATGAGTATACCACTCTTAATAACTGCATTATATTTATGACTGAGCAGTATAAATAAAAAAACCCTGTTATGTCAATACACAGTTAAGAGAGGCTTCAAGATGGCACAACAATATAACTTCATTATTGTGCTGAAACCTAGATTTCCTTTTCTTCAGCAGTACAGTTATTTAGGAAGACGGTGACCACCTCTTCTAGCAATTAGATTCCTTTGGTGGCTCTTGTTTCTTTTATGTTTTTACACCAACGTCATCCTTCTTCCCTTGTGCCATAGTCTTGGGCAACGTTAGACCTGTTGTCACGGTCTCTTTTCCCAGTTCTACCTGCCCCAAGAATTGACCTATCGTCAGGCAGGCTATACCTGGAAACTCTGTGTTTACATCACTCATGCCAGCAGAGGATAATGATGATAGGAAGGAGGAGGGCAGCTGAGTTAAGTCTTCACCACATGTCTGACAATTTTTTCATACATTTGCCACAAAAACAATATAAGTCATAATACCATTATTCCCATTTTACTAAGAAGGACAGTGAGATTTGGAAGAATTAAGAAACTTGCCCAGAATCCCAGGAAATGACACAAAGACTTAAATTGTGATAAAAAAGAAAAACGAAAAAAAAAAACGAAAAAAAAAAAACAAAACAGGGACACCTGGGTGGCTCAGTGGCTCAGTCGTTAGGCATCTGCCTGCCTTCGGCTGGAGTTGTGATCTCAGGGTTCTGGGATTGAGTACCACATCGGGCTCCCTGCTCAGCGGGAAGCCTTCTTCTCCACCACCCCCCCCACCGCCCCAAAACCAACCAAACAAAAAAAATCAATGCACTTAATCATCACAGCCATGATTTGCATTACTAGTAAAGTTTTTAAGTCATAGCAGAAGATCAGAATTACCATGATATCACTACAACCATACTCAAGTAAGCAAGCAATCATATGGGACTGGATGGTAAACTCAGCCTTATTGTTTCCACAAAGCTTAATTATCTACTCTTCTTATTTCCTATGAATGTGTTTTATATCTTCAATTATGCTTTAAGCTCATCAATAACAACAGCTATGTTCATATAAGTTAAAATTTCTTCTTTAGTTCCAAACACAGTGTTATCCATAAAAATGATTAATATAAAATGAGTGAATGAATTCTAAATTATGTGATCTCAAAATACCCTCTTAAGGCCTTAAAGAGTGTAATTACGTAAAATCTAAAGAACGGAAATGCAATTTTTCTGGGGGTGGGGGGAAACAGAAAAGTGCTAATAGTGCAGGGCAGGATGGAGTGGGGGCTAAGTGGTGTAGGGCTACACTCAGGGAGAGCTCAGAAAGGCAAGCAGATGATGGAGAGTAGAATAGAGCATCAGGACTAGGATGAGAGCCCTAGGCTGGAGATGCATACACTTTACTTCCTCATTATATGTTTTATAAAAACATTCCAAATGTTTCTGTGGGGACAAAGAAGAGATACCATCAGGAATTTCCCTGGCCTAAGACATACTGAAATGAAGGTATGTCGCTAACCCCTAAAAAGGGATGTCACTGGCAACAAGCAACAAAAGTAACCATTCTTAATTGAGTGTAGTGTTGAGATAATTTATAAGATTTCATTTATTTATTTGACAGAGAGAGATCACAAGTCGGCAGAGAGGCAGGCAGAAAGAGAGGAGGAAGCAGGCTCCCTGCTGAACAGAGAGCCCGATGCGGGCCTCGATCCCAGGACCTTGAGACCATGACCTGAGCTGAAGGTAGAGGCTTAACCCACTGAGCCACCCAGGCACCCTAGTGTTGAGATAATTTATACCTCATTCCCATTGACCCACATTCCCATCTAACTCGATCTCCCCTCCATCTTATCTACCCCTTCTCAGTGAACATTCCTACCATGGAGCAAATTGTTCAGACCAAAACCCAAGCAAGGGGCCACCTTCCATTCTTCTCTTTCCCTCTATATCTACTCCTCAGCAAGTCTTCTGACTGAATCTTCATAACATATCTCAACTCTATCTCCTGCAGTTTCTTTCCATTTCCACTCTCTCACCCTCTTCGAAATCACCATCATCTCTTGTCTAGATTATTAAAGCCCGCACCTCCACGACTTAGCTTCCTGCCTCTATTCTTGTCTCTTCCTGTCTTATACATACCAGCCTCATGACCATTTATGCATATTAATCAGATCACATCCTTCTCTTCCTTCAAACACTCTAGAGACTTCTTCTCTCACTGAAATAAAGTTTAAGCTCTGCCGTGGCTCACTGGCTTTATGTGGTCTTACCCTACCTCTGTCTCTGGGCTCATCTTCTACTACTGTCTACTTCATAGCCTACAGAAGGACCTTTCTTTCCTTCTGTCATATGTGCCCAGCTCATTAACACTTTATAGTCTTACCTTTTCCTCTACCTTACATCAACTCCGGACCTTGCCAGGAGTACTCCAGTTACTCAGGTCTGGGCCATCTCTGACTACCTAAACTGTCAGACAGGTTTACTCCACTGTACCCAGTCAACGGATACCACCATGTCTCCTACTTTCTTCATAGCTCTACCATTGTCAGTTATTTATTTACATGTGTCTCATCTTTGTGTCCTGTTTCTTGTCCCTATTTCCTTAAGTCACTGTTCATATAGACTCATGGGAGTTGGATCTCTAATTTACCACATTGTCTAGAACGCCAGGTACATAGCGAGGCTCGATAACTATTTCCGTGATGAATGAATCATATGAATAGTCTTATGTGCTTAAGCCCTTTGTGCAGTTGCTATTAAGAATTTACTTGTAGAGTGTGTGGAATACGGTTTTACATTCTTAGATGAGATGAGAAAATATTTGATATTTTTGCCGTAGCAAAGAAAGGAGAATATGTCACCTACGTTTCCCTTATACACACACTTTTAATACTGTGGTTCCCCCTATGGGAATCTAACCTCAGAATTACAATGTGAGGATGAAAGAGATAATTGAAAGCATAGTGTAAAAAACTCCATGTTGCCTTTCTGGAGAATGTGATAGAATTTTCTAGCATGATATATTACTATACATGCCCTCAGTAATAAGGGGAACCTGCAAAAATGTTATTTCAGAATATTACATCGGGGAAGAGCTCTAACTCTCTTCAGTTTTGCCACGGGGTTTTTAAGATTGCTGTTACTGTGCTTACTTGAAACATAATCACAAATAAGAAGTGTGTGGAAACGACAGCTATATTAACTTTATCATGTACAGTTAAGTATTCAGCACACTTGAAAGCAGCTCTCCTTCATTTTCATAGCATGCTACATAGAGAAATAGACTTGGCAGAAGGGCCCGCGGAAGACATAGCTGCACTCAACTCGAACATTATAGCCAGATGCCCACAGATTGGTGGGGCGGTAATAGGGCATTCATCAAACACTGGGGTCTCTGGCTCACACTATGCGGAACAGAGATGAAATATCTAGAAGTGCTCAAGGCAGATGACCCAAGGAAAGATGTCGTGAAGACCATGATGTGTCTTTGCATAATTTCTACCTCCTTTAAAGAAATTCTCCCACCTACTTCTCTACCCCCAGACACCTTTCTGTGTCTGTGAATACAGTAGATATATAATAGATAATTAATTAAATTAAGTCTTCCTACGATATAAGAACAGAGAAATTATGATTCTTTTGTAGAAAGTATGTACTTTTTAAAAACAGGACACATGATGATTTTTTAAATTGTCAGCCTAACTCCACACTTTTTAACTCTAAAATTTAACTCTAAAATTCCAGACTGTACCTCTGTTGGCCAGGAGATGTTTTCAGTCTCTCTTCAAATCTCTCTCTGCGGTTAAGGCCTTTGGGCTTCAACTTTTTGGGCTTCAACTACTTACAGGGCTCTCCCTGGCCCCAGGCTCTTTTTCAATAAAGAGAAAGTACACATTCTCCCTCTTTAGATGACTGTTCCTAATTAATGATGAAAATAAGCACAAAAAGAAATGATGGTAAGAAACGGTATTTTTGATAAAAGTCCCCTTTCAGGCTGTGAATGTTGTTATTAGGAGGAGTAGACCGGGGTGCCTGGGTGGCTCGGTCAGACACTGGACTTTTGTTTCCAGCTCAGGTTGTGATCTCAGGATCCTGAGATGGAGTCCTGCATCAAGCTCTGTGCTGGACAGGAGCCTGCCCGCTCCCCCTCTGCCCCTTCCCTCAGAGGAGTGCTCTGTAGAGGGAATAAAAAGAAAGAGAAGAAACAGGAGTGGACCACTGAGCTCATGTGCACCCAGTCTGCAGCATGGGTGTGAGCAGACTCAAGCCACTGGGGGCTCCAATTGCAAGACCTTACACATGTGAGGCAAGGTTCGGAGCTCCAAATTCTAGGAGTAACTTACAGCTCTGAGACTTAATGGCAAGAGTCTCTGTGGAATGATTCTAGTCACTGTAACCCAGATGCCATGCGAGTGCTCAATGGGACCATACTTGACTGACAAGATGGTAGTATCTTTTGATCCAACCTCCTACTACCGAGGTGGGAAGGAGTTCACTTCCCAAAGCCATTTCAGTGGGATCCATACCACCAATTTCTCGCTGGTGAAAGTACAGAGCCCCTTTTGGACTTTATCCCATGTCCTGGCAGAACAGAAAAGGGACTTCTTACGCTCTCACGGAACCTTGGCCTCTAGACCCTCCTTTGATGAATCTTGTCTAAGTTTCACCTCTGCTCACAAAAATGCATTCAGAGTCCCTGCTGGTTTCTACAAGAAATGCACAGACACCGGGCATTTGAATTTGAAAAGGCTTATTAGAAAAACTTGGAGTCTACAGAGTGGCCTCTTGTCATCTTTTACCCTCTTGCCTTCCTGCTCATCACACCGCCTCCCACACCTCACTCCCAGGTCTGTAACCTTCGCTTGCACACACAGATTTAGCTCTTGCTGGATCCTGACCCCCTCCCCCCCTCCCACCCCAGTTTCCATGTTATCCTCTATTAGGTAGATGGCAAAACAATTTAGCAGGATCTATCCTCTTTAGGATGCAGTCCAGGTTATCAATGCAGGATTCAGTCTATGGCGTACCAGTGTAGTGTTGTGGGGTCAGCATCATGCGAGTTGCTAGGAGAGAGGGAGGAGTATAAAACAAGGGCTCCAAATGCCTCCTGGCTGAGGAATTCAGTCTAGCTAGGAGGCAGACATTTAATAATAAAAACAATACTGTTATGGCATGGGGAATACATGCTATGTGACAGCATTTTCTGAGCCAAACTTAGTTGGGAATGATAAGACAGGAAACATATATCTTTACTAAAAATGTGTTTCTAATAAACACCCTTCTGTAAATGAAACAACAAAAAATCCACACAGTCCCTCTAAAACTCATTCATGTATCTATGCCAAGGGGCTTATAAATTTGGATAAGGTAAACACCGATAGAATTTTGATTGAAAAGAAAATGGATTTTTTCTCCTAAGAGGAAGAATATCCTTAAAATACAATGTTTAGTTCCTACCAGAAGACGAGCTGGCAGAGGGTGAGATCCAAGGGAGGCCAGAATGCTAGATCATTTTGGATGCAAATCACCTTCCCTGAAACCCTCCAGAAGTCCAGATATATCACTAAAGTGCTATGATAGTAAGACATAGTAGCATAAATTCTGCAAGAGATAGCACGGAGATCACCACACCACTTTACTCACAAACATTCAAATGACAGGCAGAGATTCTTCTATTTGCTCGAGAACAGCAAAGCTTACCTTACTGGATACCCTGAACAAAAAATGCCAAATCCTAGGGGCCGAGGAAAATCTGGAGAAGTGGTTTCCCACCCTGGTTCCATATGAGAGTCATGGGGGCTGGGGGGAGGGGGAGGGAGAGCTTCTTCAATGCTGGGTTCTGGGGCATCACCTCCATCAATTCGGATTTAATTGGCCTGGCAGGGAACTCAGCCACTGTTTTTTTAAGTGTCCCAGGCAAGCTCTGAAGAGGGATGGATTCCTGGGCTCCATTCCTAGTTATTTCCAAATCAGTTGATTTGAAGCAACTTCTAGGAATCTGTGTTTTTAAAAGTGTCCCGAGAGCGTCCCTGTTTGGCCAGGTTTTAAAAAACCACTGATCTAATTCAAAACTGCAGAAAGCAAAGTCAGTTGGTTCCAAAAGTCATAAACCTAGAGTATAAGGGTCAGAAAATTATGTATGCATGTACGGTGACTCCTTGCTCTGTGGGGCAAAGGGCCCTGGAGACCTGATGATTCCCAAGCTACCTGGAAAGTCATGCTGACGACACCCTAAAGCAGCAATCAAAACCCCACTTCTTGAACCCTTCCCCTTAAAAGGTAGACCAAATAACTTCCACTCTCCCCGCATTTAAGGGAGAGAAATACATCATCCCCTAGGGAAGCATATCCACATTGAGTAGCCATATAATCAGGCTTTAGGGTACAGCCCAGTAGGTAACTTTAAATAAAATGCAGGCATCTCACTATACTCATTATATCAATAATCCAAGGACCCAGCAGGCTATTAGAAAAAGTTGCCATGTGGCACATCAAAGCGCAAGGGTGGCAAAAAGAGATCTTACACATAAAAGACCACTGAGAGTTTCAATACAGACACACAGCAGAGGGTGTCGAAGGTGTAACAAATCCTGACATTATAAACTCACGAGGACAAAACAGTAGCACTATATTATAAGTCCACCATTAGCCCAAAGTCCCCACATCTGGAAATAAAGGAGATCAAATTTCAGAAATATCATAGTCAGGTAACCATGAAAAAAGACTTAAAAAAAATAACAAATAATTAGGTAATAATATACACAAGTAGAAATAAAATTTCAAATATGCATAGCTTGTGGTTCTACATTAGAAATCATAAAATTAAAGAAGCTCAGAAATAAAGTCCAACCACACATCCACCCAATGAAACAAAGGACAGTGGCAGTGAAATTCACAGACTCCCAATAAGTACCATCTGATCAGGCTAGACCACATGGGCAGGGAGCCAAGTTTTAGCTCATTAGCTAGCTAGGTAAACTTGAGCAAGTCACACAATTTTTCAGGTTTCAGTTTCCTTATCTATAACAGGAGGGAACTGAACTCTGTCTCCAAAGTTCAGACCCAGTGATGCCAACATTTATCACTCTCTTTTAGTAAACCAGCAATTGAACAAAGACAATAGACATCCTTCGATGTGCTGGACCACTCAGCAGGGTCCGTTATAGAGAAGAAGACTGACCTCCTAGAGCCACTTGCCTATCAGGAGATGGCTCAGGTGTTGTGAGAAAGAAAAACTACAAGATTATATTTGGATGACCAGACGGCTCAGTGGGGGGGGGGGGGGGAGAATTTAGGAAGATTTTATGATGAATACACTTCTAAGTGGTGTTTCAATCATGACCACATCACATGCTGACAGTGTGCTGCATGAAGGAAGCTGGCCCGAGAAGACAATTTGGGGACTGATCATCGCTGTTAACACTCGTCCAGCATGACAAAGGAAATCCCTACTCTGCACAGTTACGCTAAGCGTAATCAGGGATAATACTGTCTTTAAAATGGAAACCAGAACCTAAAGTAATATGTTGAATGCATCTGTCACAGGAGTGGCTTGTGCATTTCTCATCTCCAGCATAAGTAAAACATTTCATTTTACCCAGCAACCTACTGGGAGAAACATCCCATTTTCAGGGATATTCTGTTGATGACAGTATTACAGCTTCACGGTGTATCAATTGAAGCTCTACAAGGCAACATGCCACACAATTTACCTTGCTTAGCACAATTCATTTCTAAATCTTCATTTATTTGCAGCTATTGTGACTGTCTAGAAAAACTTGTTGATGGTCTCAAAGATCTTTCTTATTCTTTGGTGGTCTTTTGAAGAAACAGTGCCTATAAACCTTTTTGCTTCACATAAGCAAAAGATATCTGTGCAGTGAAGACGAAGTCATGGTTTGAAACTCTTATAATTACCTTAATGCATTTAAGAATACAGCCAATGTTTAATTTACAGTTCATACTTCTATTTAGAGGATAAAGCAGGACATACTGTTGCATGAGGAACAAGAGGTTTAAACCTGTGAATAATTTAAATAAATCACAATTTGGTTTATTTACTGCATTCATACCCAGCAGGCTTAATTTAAACACCTTTATGCTTTTAAAGTTTTTCCTGTATGCCTTCCCTATTGAGAGGTGAAATCTAAATCTTAAAAGTGTTCCTTCACAGATTCTATGCATAATAAAACACAAAGGAAAATCATGAACTCAATTCAGTAACTGAATGCATCTGCAAGTTTCTTAGGGTCTAACAGTATAGTAACAAATTCTAATTCATTAGCCTTTTTTGTTCCTTCTCCTTCACAGAATTATGGGTGTACTGTTGAGCTCAATTTTTTGTAAAATGGCATACTGCTCTTCTAGTAATTAAAAAAAAAAAAATTGTAACTTGGTTAAAAGACTTAAGGATAAGCTCCAAAACACCACAACTGAATATTAAATCTGTTTTATCAGTCTCGTTGTGATGTTCAGAATCTGCTGGTAATTAAATAAGTTTTTAAAAACCAGTGGGTTGTTCTGGATTATTTTCATGGCTTATATAACAAATTCTATTTCCAAAATATAAATTCACCATTTATTTTCATCGATGAGTTGCACTTCATTCAAGAGTTAAGTTTCTTGCAATAAATATTAACACTATGTGGGAAGATCTTATAATTTTCCAATTGACTAGGAATCTTTGACATCCAAATGCTGAACTTAAATTGTAGAATAACTCATTAGGAAATATGCAATAGCAGTGTCAAGATTTACAACAAATACACGGGAAGCGTTTTAAAAATTAATATTAAGCTGCCATGCTTGGCTTAATTAACTTTCTTCTTCATTTCCAAAGCATATCTGTCTGGTTTTATGAACTTGGTCTCCAGTCCCCTTTCCTACAAACCTGTTTAATTAAAGTTTAACAGCTGTGTATGCTTTAGAAACAGCAGAATGGTTTTTCTCCCTTGAAATACTTAATCCTGGGGCGCCTGGGTGGCTCAGTGGTTGAGCCGCTGCCTTCGGCTCAGGTCATGATCTCAGGGTCCTGGGATCGAGTCCCGCATCGGGCTCTCTGCTCAGCGGGGAGCCTGCTTCCTCCTCTCTCTCTCTCTCTGCCTGCCTCTCTGCCTACTTGTGATTTCTCTCTGTCAAATAAATAAATAAAATCTTAAAAA
>NC_081560.1:37884606-38017723 GCF_022355385.1 Mustela nigripes | reverse complement strand
CTCTGTCAAATAAATAAATAAAATCTTAAAAAAAAAAAAAAAAAAAAAAGAAAAGAAATACTTAATCCTTTCTTAAAGTATGATCCTTCTGAATATATATTTAAAAGGCAATGGACAAGGAATAATCTACCAACAGAAAAACACTAGCAGCTTAAGGCATCAGCACTATGTATTCAGTGTGTAGACAGAACAGTAATTTCTAAACTAGGAAATTCAAGGCCACATGGGGCATGAGCAGATTTTTATTCTCAAGGAAAAAAAAAAGCTACATAAAACAACAAATAAGGAAACAGACAAATAAGCAGAATGCTTAAAAATACAGTATTTCGTGGGCTTGGGATATTACCATATACATCCAATACCTAAGAAGTATGACTAATGCGGTAACACCAGATACTTTGACATTGGGGGCATTCAGGGTGGTATGGCTGTAGATGTTTACAGCAGATATTTTGATCAGTGTCACTACTTTATCATTACCATGCAAATATTTATTAAATAAATATCTATTAAGTACATATATGAGTATATACATACCTACGCATACAACATATGATTTCTGAAACCAGTGAAAATAACTGAAGGGCAAATGGATATGATGAATCCTCGAACAGCATACCTTTCCATGTGAGATTAAAAAATAGTAATATAAAATTAATTCCAGTATCAGTAGCTAACACATATGATTTCATGCTATGTCAACTCCAGCTGTCTCTCCCCCAGGGGCTCTCGCCACTACTACCTACCTGACCACTGGCTCATGGAGGTAGTTTGACACCCTTCTGGTAGTTAGTTCCTTAAAAGAGTCTTGGACTTAACCTCACTGTCCCTCCTTGCACAGGGCTCTGTTTGTGGTACACATTCAACTAATGTGTGTGAAATAAGCAGCCTGATACAAAAACAAAACCAATTTATTTTCAAGAGAAGAACTCTAAAAGAGGCTTCAGTAGAGTACTATTGTTCAAAATGTGTGTCTCCCATCCCTGAGGGAGAGTTGTATACACTCTGCCATATTGATATTGGGTTGCAATAAATATTAACACTATGTGGGAAGATCTTATAATTTTCCAATTGACTAGGAATCTTTGACACCATATTGACTGGTTTGGGCCAATGACACATGAGTAGAAATCATATGTCCTGCTTCCAAACAGAAGCCTCAAGATCCACCCCATGGTTCTACCATGCTTTCTTTTCCATCTCACCTGTGACTACTAATACCCTGTCACCCTGAATCCCTGAGAGAAGAAAACATGGAGTAGCATCTCATGCAAGCGATGGCAAAATTATAATAGAGTGAGAATCAAGCATCTACCTATAATAAACCATTGAGATTTGCAGGTCGTTTTTTCTCACGGAATAAGTTAACCTAAACTGACTGACAGGGCACCCATTTAAGCCTTCTCAATAATAAACACGCATATTCTCATCCCCTTTGCTGTGCGGGGACAGTCCCTGCAGCATTTACGCTGCTGGAGAGAGCAAAGCAAAACAGATGGCTGAGACTTGTGTTCTTTACCACTCGCTTTCCTTAACCTTCAGCAACGTTGAAAATGTTCAGCACATTAGAGAGCTTACATTTTTAAAGATAAGGACTTGGGACTTCTACTAATTGGACTAAGTTGAACTATTTCCAGAATAAACAGAATCATTTCACAGAGTGATATTCGGGATTGATGTTTTATAAATATTGCACAGAGCTTTCTGCAGTCATTTTTAATTTGCCAAATACTTATTGCGCACACCCTCAATATGCTAAATTTTGTAAGGCAGGACTGTGCGAGATGCCAGGCTCCAGAACGGAGTTGCTGCCCTTGATGCAAATTGTGCACAGGCAGAAAGAAGCATGTACAACAGGCTCTAATACAATTAGATGCATTTTGTACCTGTACGATCAATACAGTACGCTGAAAACAGAGAAGAGGACAATCATTTCGGTCAGGGTGAGGATACAGGATTTTTTTAGATGGGTGAGGGAGGGTGAACTGCCTGCCACGTACGGGATACAACATGAGCATGAACAGAGAAGGATGATAGCTGTGTGTGTGTGTGTGTGTGTGTGTGCGCGCGCGCGCGTGCGCCCACACAGGCACGTGGGTGTAAGAAGAGTGGGCAGGGGAAGAAGACAAAAGCAAAAAACCACCCACAGTGAACCGTAAATGTTATGAAAAAAGAAGCTAGTATTCAATAGGAGCGCGAAAGAGAAGGAGAAGGTTTTAAATCTTAGAAGGTTTTAACAAAGAGGTGCGGGAATGGAATCCTTGGCTTACACACACATCTGCACGGATGTGCACGGATGTAGGCACGTATCCATACACGTAAGATGTGTGAGACAGAGAAATGTTAAAAGTCAAATATGAAAGGGTATATTGTAAAATTCCCTTCACACGCCTGCTCTTCCAGCTCTCTCGTTCCCTCCTCTAAAAGTGGAAGTTACACATTTACTAGTAATTACTGAGCAACTGAGAGTGCAGAAAACGTGAGCGCGAACTCCTGGAAAAATGACGGGGGTGGGACTGGGGTTCAGGAGCTACTGTGCGGTAGTTTTCTCATATACATGCGTGTGTATACGTATAAATCTTACCTTTTCTTCTTAATTGTGTCTCTATTCCATGAATGCATCACAATGCCCTTAACTGTATGGATGTACATTCAGAAAGTTTCAATCTTTTGCTACTATAAACAATTGTGCAAGTAGCCGCCTTCACACAGTCTTTGGCACTCAGGTGCAGCTCTATCTACCAGATTAATGCCCAGAGATACAATTGCTGGGTAGGACTTAGCCAGGCAAAAGCAAAGCAAAGGAACAGGACAAGAGTGAGGCTGCTTCCTGTAAAGGCAAAGGTGTGTGAGGAGATGCGTAACTGCCCAGAAACAAACTGTCAGTGTGGCGAGAACACAGTGGGGAGAGTGCAGCCGGAGAGATACAGGGCTGGATCATGAGGGATCTTTATGACCCGGTTCATGAGTGTGGACGGCATAATGAGATTGACATTTAAAAAAAAAAAAAAAATCATTCTTGTGTGAGTGTGGAAGATGTGTTGGCAAAGATATGAAAGGGAAATCAGTGAGGATACAGACACGGTAATCCAGGGAGGAAATCACGAAGGCCTGCTAACCCATCTTCCTGGGCACTGTTAGGCAAGTCCTCGCTGCTTGCCTCTTGTTCGCCTCTCCTTTGGGGAGACTTCCAAGACCCACGTCTGAGATGCCTCATGGTATAGGAGCAGCCTGAGGGAGCGACACGGTGACAGGATCCGCCTCTCTACCCTGGAGTGGGAAAACATTCTTCCTGGTGCTAATCCTTCTACAGAGATTTGTGTACTCTCTGCCTCCCTCTTTTCGACAGAATAAATATCATAGAATTTAAGAGCTGGAAAACATGTTCCATATAACAGTCCAAGGGCCCTCAAATTTGTGAGGTGCTTTCCATTTTCCTAAAAGCATGAGATCACAGGGAGGGCAGAGATTTTGAAGAAAGTGAGAGTGAACTTCTAAAGAAAAGATTGGGGTGGGTTGATGCTCAGGATCGAACACTTCATTAAGCCTGGAAAGGGAAAAGGCGGTCATGACACCATTGTGTTTTTTCCCACCCCAAAATCCCCACACCACTGGAAGTTTAAGCTTAGGCAGGGTAGCAATAGAGTCACATTGAAGAAAACATCATTTCATGCCTAAATAAGTAGAGCGAAATATAAATAGGTTAAACTACTCAAGTTAAAACAGATCATTGGTGAGGGACCTAATACTAGAACATTTTCTCAAATTTCAGCATGCATCAGAATCACCTTATTAAAACATAGGCTGCTGGCTCCAGACGCGGAGTTCCTGATGCAGTGCGGGGAAGTGGGAATCAAGAATTTGCATTTCTAACAAGTTCCTTGGTGATGCTGATGCTACAGTCTGGAGATCACACTTAGAGGAACATTCTACTAGAACAATGCCACCCTCCATATGGTAGCTATGTTCCCTATAGAACATATGTAGATATATATCCTTCCACAATAAAGGATTACTAGATTTTTTAATGACTTTAACATATTGACAAAAACACGTTACAAGCTTTATACTAAAGTTCCATTTGTCTTTATTTGTGAAACTCTTAGATTAGGATTAACACATACTAATAGTGGGGTACCTGGGTGGCTCAGTGGGTTGGGCCACTGCCTTCAGCTCAGGTCATGATCTCAGGGTCCTGGGATCGAGTCCCGCATCGGGCTCTCTGCTCAGCAGGGAGCCTGCTTCCCTCTCTCTCTCTCTCTGCCTGCCTCTCTGCCTATTTGTGATCTCTCTCTCTCTCAAATAAATAAATAAATAAATAAATCTTTTAAAAAAACACATACTAATAGCATTAATTTAGCAGACAAACATATAAAAGTTGTATCAAAGAATTCAGTTTCTAAAGGTCTACTTCATGGACCTTTAGCCATCAAAAATAAAATTAAATGGCTTTGAAAAAACATATTTCCTTAAGTAACCTATGAGAATGGATAAAACTGAAAGGCAAATCGTGAACTAGAAATAACTTTTATCTACAGATGGCAAGGAGTTAACATACATAATATATTCAAACTGATGGGGGCGCTTGGGTGGCCCAGCTGGTTAAGTGACCAACTCCTGATTTTGGCTCAGGTCATGATCTCATGGTCATGAGATTAAGCCCCATGTGGGGCACCACGCTGGGTGTGGAACCTTCTTAAGATTCTCTCTCTCCCTTTCTCTCTGACTCCCCTCCTTCACACCCCCTCCCCTGTGCACATGCTCTTTATCTCTCTCAAAAAAAAAAGGCAAAATAAAACCAACAAAAACCAAATCTATATCATTCTCCAAACTGATAAGAAAACATTGAATGCCATTTAAAAATGGGGAATTCTGAAATAATTCTTAGAAAAGAAAGAAAAAGATTAATAAAATACTCATTCCTATTAGCAATGAAAATAATATAAATGAAAACAGCAATGAGAAACATCTTCTCACCTATTATATTGGCAAAGACGAAAATGACCTTAGTACTTATCACTGGCTCAATATACTGTGCAATATTCATACATTGCCATGAATGTGAAAAGTGAAACTTTCATTTAAGTTCCATATGCATATCCTCTTTATTTCTCTTGCCTCTTATAGGCAAGGAAGTTACAAGTTTTAATTTTAACAAAATCATTATTTTTTAAAAGTCATGTGAGAATACTAGAGCTCCCATACATCAAGTCAGGAGTCACTTCAATTTCCATTAGGCAGAAAGCATTCTCTTGATTTTAATGATAGCCTTGTGAGACTTAGAGTGCGGGCTTGATTTACATAATCCCCCAAAGACAGTCCCAGAAATCCATTAAAGGTCACCTTACTTTCCCATACACATGCGAAATTCTAATCTGTTCATTCATTTCCTCTTCTATTATCACACTCCTCGCTTTTGTAAAGCTTACTGCTTATTATACTTTTCATCTCAAATAGAAAATCTTTCAGGTTGGCTTTCCATCCTACTAAACTCCATTGCAGTATGTATTACTTGCTCCTCTTCATGTTATAGTTACAGACTAAATAGTCATTTACTTTCTGATGTATGTAATATTGGAATCCAAACTGCAGAAATGTTCCTTGGAAGCATCAATACACCTTGAGGCGTAGCAGTGTGGGACGCGGCGTTTTTCACTGCCGGCTCTGGGCTGCATATTAAAACCAGGTATCGCATAATGGCCAAGGAGTAGAATTTATTTTTGTAATAAGCAAAGTAGAAAATCTCCTTAGTTCCCAAGTGTCCAGTTGCAGAAACCCAGAGTTAATGACTTGCTATTCATCATACCCCAGATATACAACTTTCATCACACAATTGACTCCTCTGAAAGAAAAGATCAACAACTGTCAGCTCCCCTAATAATGAAAAAAAAAAATTAATTATTTTCACTCAAATTCTCCTTTGAGTTGAGGATGATCAATTTCAAAATCTTATTAGTTCTGCTAGTGTGAACCATTTAGATTCTCAGGGGAAAAAATCTAGGGAGACACTCTATTTTCTAAATCAACAATTTATGATTAATATTTGTCAACAAACGTCTTCCAATATTACAAAAACTGCAAACATAGACTTTAGTTTCATCATCGACATTTTAAATATGAGAATGATTACCACTTGTGCCTAACTAAGATGCTATTATATATAAAGGTATCCCTTGTAATAAACTAGAGAACATTTGAACATTTTCCGTAATACAACGAATAAATTGAGGAACTAAAATAAATTACTTAAAAAAAAAAAAGGATCCTCTAGATTATTAGCCCCTTCTTCTCCTCACTGTCAGTTTAGTCCGGCATAACCAGATCGAGCTCAAACAAAAGACAGAAGATCACTGGAGTTCTAATGCTGGGCTTATAAGAAGAGCTTAAATAGCCTGGCGTAGTATTCGGATAAAACATTTTTCCATCTGTAGGGATATTCCTTTTGTATTAGGAAGAAACTATTTGGGCAATGAAATTTATTCTACTCTTTTATGAGCATTGTGGCTCCTCGCCAGTGAAAATACTCTCTGCAGTGTTCTTAAAGTATCATAGCTCTTCCCCAACCAGCTCAAGACAAATATCTTCACGTTCAGGTGTACCCATGTGGCTTCGAGCAATGCAGCAAAAACCTCACTTGGAGAAACACAGCTACTCTGTCTCGACCAGCATTTAACCCAAGAACCCAAGCCTTTTAAGCTAATTCCTCCCTACTATTTAAACTGCTGGCCGGGACTAGAAAATAAGTTCAGTATTTTCTACTTATCTCTAAGGTTAAAGGAATGAAAGTAGATAATAAAGACCAGAATTAGCAAACTAGGTAGGGCCTGGGGGCCAAATCTAGCCTAGTATCTGTTTCTGTAACTAAAGTTCTATTGGAACATTCATTTTATGTACTGTTCATAGTTGCTTTCATACTATAGTATCAGAATTGAGTAGTTTTGTCAGAGATGGTATAGCCTGCAAAGCTATAAAACATATTTACTATCTGGCTGTTTACAGAAAAAGCATATTGACCCCTGCTACAAACACCAGGTAACTGTGCATGAAGAACCAGTTCAAGATCTGAAAAATACAGTAGCCCGCATTTGAGTCCACAGTAAAACTGGTTTTCTTCCAACTTCAGAATTTATCAAATATGGACCTATATCTTGATTGAGTAATAGAATAATTTTTTTTTTCAATGATGACAGAATAAATGGATAATCTAAAATGGGCAAGGCATTCTGTTAAGCTCTGGAGACGCCAACTAGAAAATCAGTTAATAATATATTACAGTTACTAGTGTGTTAAAATTTACAAAGTATTGGGAGATATTTGGTCTTTAAAATCACTCTGAAAATAGAGATTTTTTTTCCTTTTAAAATCAGAGAGGTCAATAACTTTTCCAAGGTCACACAGTTTGTAAGAAACAGAGTTGGAATTGAAGCTATCATCTTACTCCAAGGGTACACTCCTTCTACTATTTTCATGCTACCCCTTATTACCCCAGACACCTAAAAAAAGCTCTCATACAACAGAAGTTACAAAAATATAACAGCATCCATAACTAACTAAGTTAATACCTTAAACACACCTGCTCCATCACATGAAATTCGTTCTCTAAACATTTTAAAAGAGAAACAGTGTGGTCAACGTTAGGTTGAAACAAGGTTAACTGAAACTGTGCAAAACTAGAAGAGCTATCTGTTCCTTAATTATTAAGTAATTTTTCAGGCTGAAATATTCTTAAATCTTTTTGGCATGCTTCTTAAGCTTCGTTAAAAAGGTATTTTAAGACCATCTTTTTAGTTTCCTACTAAGATAATGATACTTATATGTCTTTTCCAAATATTTGACAGACTTACGTTACTGTGAGCAAAGAAAAAATAAATAAATAAAAATCAATACTTTGTTCAAAGGAGTGTACAAAAGTCAGCATTTTTCTGCATTTTTTACTTGCAGGCCACAACTTCAAAAAGTTATACTACTAAGAAGTCTAATTAAGCCAGCAGCGAAGAAGGCGACTAGATTAATGCACTGACCAGCCCCCAGTGTGATGTGCTCCTTGGTAGGAAATATCCGGCTCCGTGACAGCACCTCCCATGATCTGTCTGCACTGGGGGAGGCGAGGGAGGCTCATGGCAGAATTGGGGAGTAAAGTCCCCAGAGTCAGCCCAAAAACAGAGGAAAGGAGCTTAGTGAAAACCATCCAGGTTAGAGACTGACTACTGTATTCTGGAGGGCAGCAAGAAGATGTTAACAAGGATGGAGCCAGACCAGAGCATCCTGCTAGGCTCCCAGGTGCGGAAAATTTTCCCTAATTAAGCTAAGCAACGGGTTTCCTCCCTGAACCGCCCCCCCCCCCGACCCCCAGTGACTTCAGGTTATATACTGCCTGGAGAGAACATGATGGTTCTAATTCCTTTTAGATATGATGACTTGAATAGGAAGAACATTAAATAATAAGGATATTACTTACTATTCACTTTCATTCTCTTGCCTGTAATTTTCTATAAATGGTTTTGTCTGGGTCACATATTATTGTTACCCAATAATTTGCACACAGTATCTTTGTGTACATTACTCCTAGGAGTATAATTTATTATTCGGAACTTTATAAATAAGCAATTCTGAAGTTGCCATGTTTTCAAATACCTACCTAGGAGAGGTATACAAGTATATTACTATAAAATAGGTGCACCTATCTGTGTAACACACACACCAGAACACATAAATTATTATAGATATATCTGAAGTATGTGTTTTTTTCCTTCTGGAATATTCAAGGAAAAATGCTATGATATAAATATTTTTCTAAACCTTCCAATCTCCTACCAGGAGACATAGATCAGGATCCAAACCATATATACCTCTGGGAGTGTGATTAGAAGTATGAGGGAAAAGAGACTTTTTCATTTTACCCCATATGCTCCACTATCGTTTCAATTTTCCTAAATTATACTGAGCCTGTATTGCTTTTGCAATTAACAAGGAAGCTGGAGGGGCGCCTGGATGGCTCAGTGGGTTAAGCCTCTGCCTTTGGCTCAGGTATCCTAGGGTCCTGGGATGGAGCCCCACATCGGGCTCTCTGCTCAGCGGGGAGCCTGCTTCCCTCTCTCTCTCTCTGCCTGCCTTTCTGCCTACTTGTGATCTCTGTCTGTCAGATAAATAAATAAAACCTTAAAAAAAAGAAAGAAAAGAAAAAGAAAAAGAAGGGAGCTGGAGATCTCCTATTCATCTCAAACTTTAACTAGAAAGTTGAGTACGACACAGCCCAGCTCCCTAGGTAGACCAGATGCTGTCCCTACAGGGATGTTCCAGGGACCATTGTACATTTTTATGGTGGCAATTGTATTTCTTTGTTGCTTTTGTTGCCTTTCCACCAGAGCATCAATGTCAGGAAGGCACGAACTATCGATGGCTTTTCATACTCACAACCTCAGAATCCTACACAGTGTCTAGCACACAGTAAATATTCCAGGCACTCAATAAACAATGATTAAATCCTGACTGCTTCTAAGAATATCTGATACTTACTGAATACATTATTAGGTGCCAAGCACTGTGCTCGCCAAATTATAGCCACTATGTCATGTTATCCTGAAGAGTACTCCAGGGAGTAATACTGTAATTTCCATTTACAGATGAGGGAAATTAAGCTTAGAGAATTAAGTAATTTGGTAAAGTAACGCAAGAAATGGCAATGCTGGGATAGAAACCAAGGAAGTCCGAATTTATAGTTTGTGCACCTGACCTCCATAACATACCGAATGAATCAATGACTATGCATAAGAGAATGAATAGTGAAGATGTTTTTTTTTTTTAAAGATTTTATTTATTGACAGAGAGAGATCACAAGCAGATGGAGAGGCAGGCAGAGAGAGAGATAGAGGGAAGCAGGCTCCCTGCTGAGTAGAGAGCCCGTTGTGGGACTCGATCCCAGGACCCTGAGATCATGACCTGAGCCGAAGGCAGCAGCTTAACCCACTGAGCCACCCAGGCGCCCGTGAAGATGTTTTTATATAAAGAAGAATCCTATTCAAGAGATAGGCAGAGTAAGTTCAAAAATGAAGCAAGAGAAACCACTAATGGGGGTGAGGAGAGGACCGCAATCCTCACTGTCACCATCATTAGAAAAAGCAATTCAGTCTAAGTAGCCTACTGACTTCCAGCAACCGCACCCTCCTACGTGAACGTGTACACACTGCAGTTGGTGTAGTGCCTCTGAAAACCTCCCTATGCTGCTAAATCGATTATAGAAATAATCTCGACCTTAAAAATCCAGATCAGGGGCGCCTGGGTGGCGCAGTGGGTTAAGCCGCTGCCTTCGGCTCAGGTCATGATCTCAGGGTCCTGGGATCGAGTCCCGCATGGCTCTCTCTGCTCGGCGGGGAGCCTGCTTCTCTCTCTCTCTCTCTCTCTCTCTCTGCCAGCCTCTCTACCTACCTGTGATCTCTCTCTGTCAAATAAATAAATAAATCTTTAAAAAAAAAAATCCAGATCAACATTTTTGCACATAAACTTAAAGTGGCTATCTCTCTGGTGGTGATGAAGAAATACCTACTGCTAATGCACAGAATTTTTATTAGCAATTCCACTTTTTTTTTAAAGATTTCATTTATTTATTTGACAGACAGAGATCACAAGCAGGCAGAGAGGCAGGCAGAAAGCGAGAGAGAGGAGGAAGCAGGCTCCCCGCCAAGCAGAGAGCCCGATGCGGGGCTCGATCCCAGGACCCTGAGATCATAACCTGAGCAGAAGGCAGAGGCTTTAACCCACTGAGCCACCCAGGCGCCCCTCAGCAATTCTATTTTTATTCACAGATACAGCAGCAGTGTGAGAAATAAACATCTGCATCTACAAAAAAGAAAGATTCCAAAAAGCCATGGGTTACCTACCAGTCCATAATTCTTTAGTAAAGAATTCTCTTTCTTTCAAGAGGAAGGGAAGAATGTCCAGGAGAAATTAATAATTTCTCAGGTCGACATCAGAGCAAAACTGATGATTTTTCACAAATGCCTCTAATTTAGTGGTAACTAACCCTTATTGGACAGACCCTGGAATACTTAATTCCATGCTCAAGATCTTACCTATTAAATAGTAGAATTGGTCAGAAGCTAAGCACTTAACAAGGATGTGCTGTGCCATTTTGATTTGGGAAAATTCAGAATTCAAACTAAACCAGGCTTAAGTGGCTCAGAAATTTGTGAAAGTCTTTTCTGCTCAAATCACTAACAGCTAAGGCCCAGTGTACAAATATCTTCCTGTCTTCAAAAGCAACCACTTACCTGTGTCCCATTTGAGAACCATAAAATAAAACCATTAGCTTCCATGCTCTGAAACATTCTATTCCATAATCTTTATCAGGGTCCTGGACACAAGTATCTTTTCAAATTTCATCTTTATTCTGTCCTTTCTTTTAGGAAAGAACATATTCCTAAATCCTAATCTACCAAAAATGTCATAAATCAATACACGGTCTTCAGAGTGCCACAGAGATAAATTAATCTCCTATTATTCAGAGCTACTGCATCAAAAAAAAAAAAGTTATTAAACAAGCATCATTTTTAGTTTTACTGGGGAAAACTCAATTTAGTTTTGTTTTTCTTCCTATAAAGCTTCATCCTTTCCTGGAACATAATATGATTCAACCATCTGTGATAGGCTAATATTGATTTCCGTATCTTCAATGGCACACTTAAAATCAACAAGTTTTAAAATGTTTCATTTCTAGTGATTCAATGGATTTTTTTTTGCTAATATCAGATAGTTATTTTTAATAAATTAGGGTGTTTTGACATTTTACAATATAGTCTCCAGACCTGAAGAGGAATTATGATTTAAATATTTTACAGTGAGAGAAGTCTCATGGTTCTTTAATGCAAGATATTTTGCAGGATCGGTAGTTGTTCCAGAAAGTCCTACACTGTCCTTTCCAGCATGGAAATGACTGTGTTGTGAGCAGGGCAGGCCTCTCCACAACATCACTGATCCTGCCCAACCGAAGGCCTCCCTGGGGCCAGGAAGTGATTGTTCTCTACAAACCCTTCTTGGAATTCTCCTGAACAAGGCGAACCACAAACTAAAGAAAATCAAATCATGTAAAGTGAATTATAAAGTAGATTACGCTTCACTGGTAGGGCGACCATTTGTTGCAGTTTGTCTTGGCAGCCCCCCCATGCTAATTATTCCAACATAATCATCATCCCCTTTCACTCTGAAGAGTGTCCTAGTTTGGGGATTCACTGGTGATTTACTTCTTGGAGCTCGCTAACGACATAGATTCCCAGATTCCAAGTATCTATCTGAAAAGTGTATTTTAGTAAGTAAGAAGGGAAATGATAAAAGGCTTCATTTTTGACGGGGCTGAGAAAATCTGTGAAACAGAAGTACAAGTGCCCAGTAAAAAATGTTGATGCCTTACAATTTCAGTTGCGGTTGATTCATATTGACTTCCTGCAGTTTGGTGCTTTGTATTCATTTTATCTTTTTCTAAAATAGCCTTTCTATGTGAGTCATAACAAATTAATAAGAAAAAGCAAATAACTATGAAAAATATTTTGGTGGAACTAATGGCCTTGTCTAAATATTACTTTCATTAGCTTTTTACTGTTCCTGTTACAGATAAGCAGACCCATTTGGGCAAACTTGATGAAAACGGCTAGATTTCTAGCTAAGTTCTCCACACAATCAAGCAACTGTCTTGTGATGTTAATCAATGTTGACATCATGGCAGAAATTTCAGACTTGCAAAACTCACCTCTGTTACCATCTTAGGAATATTTGGCTGAATTCACTGAACAAATGCTTCAACTCTACTTTTGCCTTGTCAGTATAACCATAATGACTGTGATTACAAGTAATGTGAGTACTTTTATGAGTCACTCTGGAAATCTCAAATCAAAGTAGTCATCATTCATGTCACAAACAAAGATACTTAGCCACTTTTAGAAGAAGCTATGTATTATTTCCTCAAGAGAAAAATACTTTGACCAGTTACTTGGGTCAGACTGTCTCCCTTTCGTCTATTCTCCACACAGCACAGAGGGATCTTTTAAAAATGCCAATCACATCTGGTCACTCAAGACTCAAAACATTCCACGGGCTTGCCATCCCGCTACAATAAAATCCAAAGTCCTTCCTATGACCCACGGAGTTCTGCAAACCTCTGATACTAGTCTCCTACCTGAATTTTCCTCGTTCAGTTGGGTCTGATATCCTGACTTCTCGCGATTCCTTAAACTCACTTACTGTGTACCCTTCTCAGGATTAAATCTGTTATTCCTTTGGTGTGAACTGCCTTTGTCCCAGATCCTACTATGGCTCTCTTCCTTCCTCCCATAATATAAGAGTCTGCTACATATCTGCTCATTAGAGTGGTTCACAGTGAACATCCTGCCTAAAATAGCGGTCCCTAACCCTCCACTCTATACACCCTTTCTGACTTTATTTTTCTTTAGCACATCTAGCTCAGTGTTATGTCTTGCATTATGTGTTATGTATTTGCCTGTTATCTGCTTCTACCCACTAGGATATAAGCTCCACGAGAGCAGGGACTTTGTCTCTTCAATATGTCTCTCTAGTGGCTACACCAGTGTTCCTTAAATGACTGTTTCTAAGGCCTATTGGTCAGCAATCTGATTAAAGTAAATAGAACCTAATCATCTAAACTCATTTCCGAATTGGTGTTGAAATGCTTTGACTTCTGAATCTGAAGTCCACCACTCCCCCATTGCATTTGATTTTTAAACCCGCCTCCTCTGAAATGCGTATTTTGCATTTCATTTGCATTTCAAATGCAGCCTTGGTAAGAGTATAAATAGGTTGGTGAGATGGGAAGCAAACCTCTTGGGAGGGAAATCTGGCTGTATACACTAGAACTAAAAATAACAACAACAACAATAACAACAACCTAAGTTGACCTAGTATTTCTAATTCTAGCTATCCATTCTACAACAATAAACACACTACTGTCCAAAAGTATGTGTGCAACAATGTTCATGATAGCATTTTGAATTTTTCCAGTTTGTGTTATTTCTGTAATTTAAATCAGTTACTCAATCTTCCCCAGAGGGTAGGGTCAAAGCTATGACCAAGGAGAACAGCTTATAGTTCTATTGAACATGAGGCTTCAAAGGCTGAAGCTAAGTGAAGTGAGTGCTGACTACAGTGTCCCAGTTTGGCAGGCCTCACAGTGTCTGCCAGACATACAAGCCCCTTCAGAGAGGTTCCTTAGAGCCAAAGGGTCTGTACTAGGTGACTGGCCAAGACAGCCACAATGGGCCCGAGCAAGGAAGGGCACCTGCCCCAATGGCAGCTCATGAGTTGATTGACCAGTGGCATGTCAGGTGGACATAAACTAGTTCTGCACCTCAAAGGGACATACTCAGCTTTCTCTCAGGTAGTTTAAACAAAAGGCATATCCAAGGAAGTCAACAGTTGGCAATGGAGCAAAAGCCAATAGGAACACAAGCAAGACAGGCAAACAGAAGGATAGAGGGTACAGGTGCACAGAAGCCGGAAATCTAGCCGTAGTCCCATTTCTAGTCTTCAGTGAGGTGAGGCTGATCCCTGGCTTCTGTCACACTTCTTTCACCAGGCAGAAACAAAACATCAGTCAACCATCTGCTGAATTATCTTTAAAATAATGCTCTTTAAACTATATTTTACTATGTATCTTTTTTTTATAACTAACAGAACATTAAATTGACAATTAGATTAAGCCTTGAAATTGCTTAGCTCTGAAAAGATAATTGTTTCCTCTCTACTCACTAATTATGTATAATTCACAATAAAAATACTACAAAATCCATGAAAAGGGTGAGTCCTGATAAGTTAGATTTTTTTCTTTGATCATTTTATGAAATACCAAGTACTTTCCAAAAAAAAAAAAAAAAAACAAAAACTGGTGATGTGCATTCAGGTTTAGCTTGTCTAATAAGTAATCAAGTATTACCCAAGGTAAGACCGGGAAGGGAAAGTCCACATCACAGGCCAAAGCACCTTGTCTACCAAAAGCTAGGACACCAGTAGACAAATTATTTCTAATGGAAGACAGCATATTTGTAAATTTTTAAAAATATGCTTCAGCATTAAAAAAAAGACAAACCATAAGAGACTCTTAATCTCACAAAACAAACTGAGAGTTGCTGAGGGGTGAGGGAGTAGGAGAGGGAGATGGGGTTATAGACATTGGGGAGGGTATGTGCTATGGTGAGTGCTGTGAAGTGTGTAGGCCTGATAATTCACAGACCTGTACCCCCGGGGCTAATAATATATGTTAATAAAAATAATTTTTAAAAATAGGTCATAGACAAAAAGAGGTAAGCATATCAGTAAATAATACTGTTTTACTTAATACCTCTTAATATTTTTCAGTGCTGTTAGGAAATTTTTACAGGAATATATCCAATTATTAATTTGAAGCCCAGGAAGCCTAGAATTTTTAAGCACCTATTTTATTCAGAAGAATAAAATTTTAAATTTTTGTTTAAAACATGAAATACAAAAAAATTTATTTTTCTAATCAATTATCACAAAGATTTCAGAGCCTACATACTGGGAAAGTCTTGAGTCTTGGTACTTCCATTCTTATGTTACTCATTGCTTCATGATAGAGGTGTAGTAAAAAGAGACAAAAAGGGCCACATGTCCAATGTGTTAATTTTCACACAACAAAGCAGCCAGCCTTTCCCCATGTGGGTTGCAATTGGAGGGGGGGGGGAAGCAAGGCTTAAAAAAAAAAAAAAGATAGATCCCTATCTTCTTTCCCCTCATCTCCCAGCCCGGTACCAATAACCCTCCTTCTAGTTCAGCCACTCTGTGAACCCAACACAGTATTTACACATACTGATTTCTAATTACAAAGAGTTTTTTTTGTCTGACCAAGTTTTACCATCTCACATTGTTGACTCTTCAGCTAGTGACCAATAATGATACATCTGAATTAAAGCTGTGTTCTCTTTGGATTATAATGTAAAATGAATCCCTTGACATTCCTAATCTTGTTAGATTATTTGACATAGATAAAATTTTTGCTCTCTTTGTTGACTAACGCTTTTTTTTTTTTAATAGCCTATGGAGATGTAATTTATGTAACATGTAATTTACCCATTTAAAATGTACAATGCATTGTTTTTAATATAGTCACAGAGCTGTGGAACTATCATACTTTATTTTCATACATTTATTTTCAAAATTCTCATACCACCTACCAAAAACAAACAGACGAACAAAACCAAAAAACAACAACAAAGAAATTGTACCCATATCTCTCAATCCCCTTTTTCATGCCCCTGGGAACCCTTATTTTTTGCCTCTATGAATCTGCCTATTCTGGACATTTCATATACCATAAATATAATCCAATGCTGGTCTTTCGTGATCAGCTTTAATTCTTTTAATATGACGTATATTTTATATGCTGACTCATTCCCTGAATAGGATTTGCATCACATCCACACAAACTGTCATCCAAATATTAAAAGTATATTTTGGGGGCTCCTGGGTGGCTCAGTCAGTTAAGCAGCTGCCTTCAGCTTAGGTCATAATCTCCAGGTCCTGGGATGGAGCCCCACATCAGGCTCCCTGCTCACTGGGGGAGCCTGCTTTTCCCCTCTCCCTCTGCCTGTTGCTCTGCCTACTTGTGGTCTCTCTCTATCTCTCTAATAAATAAATAAAATCTTAAAAAAAAATAAAAGCACATTTTGGACATTTATGGATGTATATCAAATAGTTTTCCAAATTTACAGCTCTTCACAGTATCTTACTGAAATCAGAAGACTGGACAGGATCTTCAAAATAGAAAGCAATCGCCAAATTCTGCAAACTGACCACACAAATCCTACACATAACAAAAACTAAATTCTTTGATATAAATACACTCAAACCTGACTAAAATCACATTATTATACATACTCATCCTCCCCTAAATGCCCAATCTATTTATGGAATCAAAATAAAAGGACCTCTTATAATTCAAAATATTAAATAACCGGTACAAAATGAGCAAATACATTGAAAAGACACTTCACCCAAGAAAATATACACATGGCAAGTAAGCATGTGGAAACATTCTCAACATCAGTAGCCTTCAGGGAAATGTAAATCAAAACCACAATGAGTTTCTACTCTACACCTATGAGGATGGCTAATGAGAAATAATCACAATACCAAGTGTTGGCAAGGATACAAAGGAAATCAAACCCTTGTGCATTGCTGATAGAACATAAAATATTATAGCCACTTTTGAAAACAGTTTGGTAGTTAACCAAAGTTAAACATCTACTTCACCATAATCGCTAGCATCTCTAGGAATCTAGGCATTTTAACAGTGATACATGCAAATACATTTCAGTAGAAATAAAAACACATTTCTACCTGAAGACACACGTCTGTAGCATTTATATAAATGTTCATATCTTTACTCGTAATATCCCTAAACTGGAAAAATTCTAATGTTCATTAGCTCATAAATGAACATACAAAATGTGGTAGGTCCATACAATGGAACCATAAAAAGGAAAAATTACAGATATACATACATAGGGGAAACACAGGTATAAAAGACTACATATTGTATAATACCATTTATTTAGATGCAGATCCCTGGATGCCTGGGACTTGCCAACTGGGACTGGTGGGAGCCTCATGTAAGTGCAAATGGGAGGAGGGAACTTCTAAAGGTAATGGAAGTGTTCGAACATCAGACTGTGGTGAGGCTTGCACAACTGTATATACATATACTGAAACTCATTACACTGTATATTTAAAATCGGTGAGCTGTACAGTATATAAATCTTACCTCAAAAAAGCTTTTAAAACAAAAAGACTGTACAAATATTCATAAATATGAACCATTCAAACCATCTTGCAATAGCTCCATTCATGTAACGCACACTACTCATGGACAGGTTATCATGACATGAACATTTTTGCCATCCATTCCTACATCAGCAATTTCTCACACTACAAACAGTGTGAGGACTCCTTTATACTTGTAAAAATAACCAAGGCTCTCAAAGAACTGTTCGTCAATATTTACCACATTAGAAAATACACTGTCAATATTTACCATATGGGAAATGAAAATGGTAAATTAAAAAAAAAATCTTTATAGATTCAATCTAAAAACAATAATAAACCTATATGTTAACACATACAAAGATGTGTTTAATGAAAAGTATAATTATTTTCTAAAACAAAAGAAAAAAGTGGTGAGATCAGTAGCATTTTTTTCTATTTTTGCCAATCCGTTTAGTGTTTGGATGAATAGGAGACAGCCATATTCCAATATCCACTCCTGCATTCAATTTGATGGCATTGCACACATCACATAACCTTGGAAAACTCCACTGTACACTCAAGAGAAAATGAGAGTGAAAGGCAAACAGCATCTTAGTATTATTAGGAAAACAGTTCTGATCTCACTGACCCTCTCAAAGGGTCTTGGGAATGCCCAGCGATCCTCTGGCCATCCTGTGAGAAGTGCTGGCTTTGATTCTGTGTTAAAACCAACTGAGATTCATTTTAATGAGATTGTTTAATCCATAGGGTCATTAATATAGATATTTTTGAATTAAGTTTTTTGGCAAACAGGCTCAGAAAATTTTCTGGATATTGGGGTGCCTGGGTGGTACAGTTGGTTAAGCATCCGATTCTTGATTTCAGCTCAAATTGTGATCTCAGGGTTGTGAGTACACATATAGAAAATCTCCCACTTCAAGTTTCTGTATTTGCTTCTGAAATAATAGATGTTCATAAGTTTGTCTAAAATAAACCTTAATAACATAAGCTAAAACAATAATGCTAATTTTAATATTTGAAAACACAAATATTTAGTGGTCAGTTTAGAAAACCTGCTCAATTTCAGTTAATATTTATTTCTCCTAGGCCTTGCAGATAAAAGATAATAATATAATCAAGAGGCTATATTTGCCTTACGTCCTGAAATGGTTGATGAGGCTCACTGAAGACATACCAGTTCATTTGGGATGTCTCCAAAGCTTTGGTCCTCTGAATTGAGTGAACTTCCCAAGTGCTACGATTTAAAACTCAATGAAATTCTAGAATTTATAACTTGAACTTAAAAACAACAGTTTCAGTACTTACTTTACAATATCTCCTTCAAGAGCAATCACTCTTTTAATGATCTTCTGTTCTGGGTTTTTAGGGGACCTAGAATAAAATAAGGTTATTTTAGGTCAGTTAAGTATCTATTGTTTAAAGACAATGAAAAGCAATTTTGTAACAAAAGGGATATATTAAAATCCTTCCCACCCATGACAGTGACATCAATCCTACCTAGGTCTCAAGTAATAGAAAGTTACTATTGACGTCATTCTCATTTTAAACCTTTGGAGGAGAAGAAGCCACGCTGAAAGTTTATTCAAATAAAAAACACAGAGGGAGGGTGCCTGGGTGGCTCAGTTATTAGGTGACTGCCTTCGGCTCAGGTCATAATCCTGGAGTCCCAAGATCAAGTCCCGTATTGGGCTTCCTCCTCAACAGAGAGTCTGCTTAACCCTCTGACCCTCTCCCCTCTCATGTTCTCTCTCTCTCAAGTAAATAAATAAAATCTTAATAATAACAATTATTAATAAGAATAATATTATTAATTATTATTAACATATAATGAATAATATTGATATTATTATTCTTCTTAATAAGAATTTTAACACTAGAGCTAAGCACCTGTAAGAAAGAGGATTCATACATAAGAAAATGTTTAAACACTTCTTTAAAATCACATACTTAAGTTTCTTTAATTCATTTAAAGTAAACAGTGGAATTTGATTTAAATCCTCAAGAAAACAATAAAGATGAAATATGTTTAAAAAAATCAGAAGATCCTTTTTTTTTAAATTGTGTTATGTTAGTCACCATACAATACATCATTAGTTCTTTTTTTTAAGATTTTATTTATTTATTTGAAGAGAGATCACAAGTAGGCAGAGAGGTAGACAGAGGGAAAGGACGAAGCAGACACCCTGCTGAGCAGAAAGCCCAATGCAGGGCTTGGTCCCAGGACCCTGAGACCATGACTGAAGCCAAAGGTAGAGGCCCAACTCAACAAGCCACCCAGGCGCCCCCATCATTAGTGTTTGAGGTAGTGTTCCAAGATTCATTGTTTACGTATAACAACCAGCATTCCACGCAGTACGTCCCCTCCTTAATACCACCACCAGGCTCACCCAACATTCCACCCTCCTCCCCTCTAAAACCTTCAATTTATTTCTCCCAGTCCACAGTCCCTCATGGTTCATCCCCCCCCCCCTCTGGTTTCTCCCCTTACTTTTCCTTTCCTTCTCCTAATGTCCTCCAAGTTATTCCTTATGTTCCATAAGTAAGTGAAACCATATGATAATTGACTTTCTCTGCTTGACTTATTTCACTCAGCATAATCTCCTCCAGTCCCATCCATGTAGATGCAAAAGTTGGGTATTCATCCTTTCTGATGGCTGAGTAATATTCCACTGTATATATAGACCACATCTTCTTTATCCACTCATCTGTTAAAGGGCATCTCAGCTCTTTCCATAATTTGGCTATTGTGGACATTGCTTCTATGAACATTGGGTACATATGGCCCTTCTTTCTACTGCATCTGTATCTTAGTGGTAAATACCCAGTAATGCAATTGCGTGGTCATAGGGTAGCTCTATTTTTAATTTTTTGAGGAATCTCCACACTGTTTTCTAGTATCTGTACCAACTTGTATTCCTACCAACAGTGTAAGAGGGTTTCCCTTTCTCCACATCCTCTCCAACATCTGTTGTTTCTTGCCTTGTTAATTTTTGCCATTCTAACTGGTGTAAGGTGGTAACTCAATGTGGTTTTGATTTGGAATTCCCTGATGGCTAATGATCATGAACATTTTTTCACATGTCTGTTAGCCATTTGTATGTATCAGAATATCCTTTTAAACTGCATTTAGGTTTAGCCATTTGAAAATTATGTAATTTGGAGTGCTAAAAGAAGGGTACTGACATCCAACTCTATCCCTGGAATTTCACTCTGGGGAAGTCCATGTCCATCCTGAGAAGCCCTACTGAGAGACTTGTTTGATGAGGAAATATGGTCTGCCAATCATATGAGTGAGCTTAACAGCAGAACCTTCAGACTTAGTCAAGTATTCAGAGCCTAGCTCTAACAAACAGTGTCACTATAGTCTCATGAGAGACCACAAGCCAGACCACCCACCCATGTTGCTTCTGGCTTCCTGATACTCAGAAAATGTGTGAGATAATAAACATTTGTTGTTTTGAGCTTTGAAATGTTGGAGAAATTTGTTACACAGCAATGACTAAATCTTAATAAGGCCAATTTCCTGCCAATAACATTTTAAGTTTTTGAACAGACACATTTCAAGGAACATCTCATACATCATCACATAAATGATCATTTAATATGAATTTGGAAATCAAGGACAGATAAAAATATTCTCAATTCAAGTCACATTTTGAATGGAGTTGCTTTTAAAAAGGAAAGTAAATGCACAAAAACTGAAATGATTAAATATATTCAAAACGTAACACTTCATCAAAGTAAATATGCAGTTTCAATAAGATTTATATTTCATATTATATCTTGCAGAGAAAATGAAATCATCTAAACCATTTGCATCTCCTTGTGAAAATTAGTCTCACAATTTTTCACTAAATTATAAATATTCTTTATTTTTAAAGGAAATTAGATCAGAGTTTTTGACTGAACTATTCCTTTCACTGCCTGATTAACCATTATATTTCCATAATTTTACTGCCATTACATACAGCCTGAGCTAAAGGATCTCCACACAGTGACGCTGATGAAATTGTGCAGGACTACTTATAGACATTTAGAAAATTCCCCTTCCATGTCTATCTGTTTTAGATAACCAAAAATGTATAAGACAGCATTAAGCCTCAGTGATCACCAAAGAGCTGGATTTTAGAACAATGGAATATCATTTTCCTATTATACTGACAAACACATAATAATGATAATAATAGCAATACTAGAATACAGTTTGCTGTTGAAGGTCTAGGGACATGGGTACTCTCTATATAAAGCAAACGGTCATTAACAGGCTTTTCTGTAAAACAGTGTCAAGATTTTATATTCTTTTTTTTTTAAGATTTTTTACTTATTTATTTGACAGAGAGAGATCACAAGTAGGAAGAGAGGCAGGCGGAGGGAGAGGGAGAAACAGGCTCCCTGCTGAGCAGAGCGCCCAATGCGGGACTCCATCCCAGGACCCTGAGACCATTATCTGAACCGAAGGCAGAGGCTTAACCCACTGAGCCACCTAGGCACCCAAGATTTTATATTCTTTAATGTGACAATTATATTTTTAGGAATTTGTCCTAAAGGAATGATTATGTGTATATACAAAATTTTAGTTATATGGATATTACCTATTTTAAAAAATCGGTAAGAGTAGATTTGTTAAAAAGTCTATCCACATAGTAAAATATTTTCCAGTCTTTAAAAGTTATAAAAGGATTTTTAAGATTGTGAAATTATCAACATAATTTATAGATTAAAATGGAAATAGAAGGGGTGTCTGGGTGGCTCAGTGGGTTAAAGCCTCTGCGTTCGGCTCAGGTCATGATCTTAGGGTCCTGTGATGGAGCCCCGAGTCAGTCTCTCTGCTCAGCGGGGAGCCTGCTTCTCCCTGCCACCCCCACCCTCCCGCCTGCCTCTCTGCCTACTTGTGATCTCTGCCTGTCAAATAAATAAATAAAATATTTTTTTTAAAGATTTAAAAAATGGAAATAGAGAATATTATGTTTACTGTGACATATCTATAATTGGGAGAAAGAAAATGCACATGTGATTGTACTAGCAAAAAATCAGGACATAAAACCAAAGCTGGCGGGTATGAAGTTCTGTATATGGTTTTTTAAAAAATGCCTCGATTTTTTGGTTCAGATTTGTGGGAAGTATATGAACAGATGACAACTGTTTGGGTCATTACAGGAGAAGAAGTGCTCCAACAAAGGAAAGTTCCCCCACCTAATACGGACACAGTACTAACATTAATGAAATAATATGAAAAGCAATTCTTATCACTGTAAAACAATATTCAATGCCAACAACTTGTAAGCTTTAGAGTGACTTGAAAAGTACTTTATATTTTAAAATAATGTATATTTTAAGATCATGAGGCAAAACAGAATATGCAAAGTGAGCTATCTATATAATTAAAGTCTTATGAATTACCACTTGAAATATATCTATAAATTTTAATGTAATATTAAACTCATGAATCTAATCAAATGATTCAAAATGGTTAAAAAAAAGCTATTACTAACATTAATCCCATTACTGCTCAAAATCTATATCTATATTTTAATCATTAGGCTGTTGAATGTAAGTAGAAGTGGTATGAAAATTATTATAGATTTACACTGTGAAAGTCATTAAACTTCCCTTTGTCTAAATTTTCTTGGCCATTTGCCTATCTCTTGGGAAGTGTCAGAAATAACAAGTGAAGGATTATATGCCTTCCTTTAGGGATACAATATATGCTGTCCAATAAATACTAAAATTTGCATTTAAATTTGTAATTTCAGTGTTTTCATAATAAGCATTGCTTTAACAATATTTGTTTCTGGAGCCTGTTAAGCATTCTGTTTTATGCCACTGATTTAATTAGGCAAGATTTCTCCAGAGGCTTGGACAGGATGCCTAGAATTGTCTGCATAGGTGCATCAGTTTGGTGCGGCAGAATGTGTCTAATTGGAATGGCTGTACAAAGGGGAATAAGGTCTACCAAAGTCCAAAAACATCTATGATACTTAATGTTCTTGAATTTCATTTCGTATCTTGATAAAAATGCAGCTTTCACCCTGTTACAGGGCAAACAGAGCCATGTCTTTGGTCTCATCACCTCTGTAATGATTTCATGTTCTTGTATGTTCTTGCTGTACCTTGTAAATTGCAGTAGGAAGGTACTGGAGCAGTAGGAAGGTACTTTAGAATACCCAGGAGAGACCTTCTTGTGTTTCATGGGAATGGAAAGACTAGCAACTATGCCACGCTCTCGATTCCTGCCTCCATGCCCCTCCTGATGTCGCATGTATATCTTAACCCTGTTTCTAGGCTTTCATGCTTCCCCTATTTGTAGTAAAATCCTAAAACCTCCTTCTGGACTGTACAGAATTTTATGTTTGCACGGCTCAGGATTGACCCAGACTGTAACAGAATTAATCTCATTACTAGAAGTCATTTTAGCTAGAATCTAATGTAAGAATTAATCCGTCAAAAATACCACAGTGTATTGGCCACGAATTACATATATCACTGTGCAGTCTAAATTTTAACTCATTAATAAGAGAATTCATATCTGGGAATGTCTTATATTAGGTCGTCTTTTGTTGTTCTAAAGAATGGTCATGGGACGCCTGGGTGGCTCAGTGGGTTAAACTGCTTGCTGCCTTCGGCTCAGGTCATGATCTCAGGGTCCTGGGATCGAGTCCCGCATCGGGCTCTCTGCTCAGCAGGGAGCCTGCTTCCTCCTCTCTCTCTCTGCCTGACTCTCTGCCTACTTGTAATCTCTCTGTCAAATAAATAAATAAAATCTTTAAAAAAAAAAAAAAGAATGGTCATGTATCAAAACACAAAACTTAACATCATCACAGTAAAAAATAAACATTGCTGTCTGAATCATCAAAAGAAGATGGAGAATAAAAAGTCCACTCAACAGCTATAAAAACTCATAAAAAGAAAGTCATATCAAATTAGAACTTCCCTCCTCCTTTTATTTTGAGATATAATTAACATACAACATTTTACTAGTTTTGAGGATATGACATCATGATTTGGTATTTGTATGTATTACAAAATAATCACCACATGAAGTTTCGTTAACATTCATCACCACACATAGCTATAATTTTTTTTTTTTTTTTTTTTTTTTTTTAGATTGTGGAAAATATTGCCTGGGTTTGGCATCATTTTTATACATGGTTAGAGCTAAAAAGGCCCATGAGTGCTTGTGATTTCACCCATTCTCCTTGGCCTAGGTGCTTCTACTGGGTCACCTTCTGCCTTGCAAAGGCATGAAGTGGGGTACAATTTCCATGGAGTACAACCTCATTACTAACCTCATTACTATCCTGCTACAAGTGAGCCACTGAGTGTAGGCACCCTACTTAACCAATCTGGGTCTCTCATTTTCAGGGAGAAAAGACTAGAGCAGAGGCCCAAACCAGAAGTCAGAAAATCAAGGCTAGCTTGTAGAAATGTTTTGTTTGGTTCGTGCATTTTTTTAAAATCTTGAACTAGCCAAACAAGCAGGAGACTTGACATAAAAATTCCTATATCTTGTTCCTCTTGAAAAAAAGATCTGGCAATCTTAGGCACACATTCTTGCATGAAAGAAAGTCCACTGGAGCTGAGAAGCAGATATGGAGGATGTGCTAGAGTACCAACAGCTTGTTTAACAAATCTCTAGTGCCTGAGGGCCTGTGAGGTTAGGAATCTGTAGAAATCTTGACAATTTCTTTCACCTCTATTATCGTAATAACTACTGAGTCAACAGGTATGAAATCTCCAGGGGAAGTCTAGCTCACAGTAAGTGAGTAAATTCTAGAGCTATCTTTTCCTAAAATAAATTCATAAAGGAGATCAATTAACTGGGACCTAGCAAACAGTTACAATCCTTCTTTCAGACTCAGAGAATATTTATTTCAAAAACCCTCTAATAAAGGGATTTTCACAGTCTATTGCATTAGAAGGCAAGAAAGGCATCTGAAAGGTTTGGTCAAGTTTTATTATACAATTAACTAAAGGAACATTAAAGCTAAATATAATACTATTCATGCTGTAAAGCAGAGATTAGTCTTAAATGGATATTATCTGTAAAATCAAGATAAAAATGAGTAATTTTCAATGTTGGATTCTGTATACTTGCTTCATTATCAGTAATGGGAATTTTGTACATACAGCTGCATTTGCAATGATTCATTTTTTTTTTTTTTTTGATTCAGGGCAGTTTTATTAATTAGTACTCTCCAAACTTTTTACTTAGGTCATTATTTCAGTTGCATTCTTGTTGTCCCTGGCAGATTTTGCTTTGTATCATGTGAATCTTTTAAATTTAAACAAAAGAAACTACGTAGACTTGTGTTGCTCTTTGGGTTCATTCTTGATATACAGTCACAAATGTGGAGCTTATAACTTCAGATATACTTTCAGAATTTCATTATTCTGTATTTCAGTGTAATACTTATATACTCAATATGCAATATAATGTTCAATGCTTTTATGTATTATTTTGTATTCCCATCCCAAACAGTCCTTTCTGCCCTGCTACCTCAGAAAGTGCCCCAGTCCAAACATCCTCGTTATTATTAAGGTGAATTACAGATGAGGTTGGGAAAACCAGGTTAATGTTACAAATGTGTTTTCTGTAACACCTTCATTTCTTAGATAGGGACCAGGTCTTGGAGGGACGGGAGATCATGGGAAAAGTGCCATCAGTCAGAGGCACCGGGTGGTTATGTGCATAGAAAATTCTGAGCAGTAAAATGAGTTTCTGAGCACTGGGGTACTCTTTAGCAGGCTCCTATGTAGGGTAGGGACAGGATATAGAAGGGATAGTTTACATACTTTGGCTATTTTCTCACAGCACCTCCTCCCTGAATCAGGCCACTGAGCAGCAGCAAGAGTTTCTCAGAGAACCTGAGAGTGGGGTTTGAAGTGATCTAAGAATGTGGCAGTAGGAGCAACAAGCTGTTTCGGATTTATCTTCTATAATTCTTTACACAAAGGCATTTTAGCAGTACTGATAACGACAAGAGCATCGACTTCAGAGAACTGAGATTTTTTTTCTGAAACAAACTTTTCTTGGTTAAACTGAAGAGTTATTTCGCTGTCACTAACTAGGATTCTAAGAAATTTAATAAGCAAATGGTGACAACTGGCCTTCTTAGTAATTCTGCCTTGATTATGTGAACTCAGTCAAATGTGTAGTATGGCTTTTGACTTCTGTACTTGAAAAGAGCTGAAATCGTTTTGTAATTTTGTATTTTGATTCTGAAATAAATGTTCTCACTTAACTGTAAACATTTTTCAGGCATTTAGTATAGTCATAGCAATGAATTAATTTCCACCAGTTTATTAAATGAAGTATGTCAAAACAGAACATTGCAATTTTCAGGTACTGAACATGATGACAACTACACCTCATGGTCTAGGGTGGTTGTATGTAAATGAATATATTTATATAGCACATATATAAAATATACAGCATGTATGTAATACATATATATGTATGTGTATGTGTGTGTATTCTACCATACAATATGGAATCTTGCTATTTAAAGAAACTTCTCTGATCTATAATGAAACTCCTGGACTGAAAAATACAATCACTGATCTTATTTTATAAACCTGGGTTTTTGTACATTGAATATGCTTAGAGTTGGCATATCTGTGACACTGGAGGAGATGAATACGTAACATAAATATGAATACTGACTACACTTTTAATCAGACTCCTGAAGTGCTGACCTTTGCATAGAAGTACCACCTCTCCATTCCCAAAGTACAACATGCACTCGGGAGTGTCTGAGTTGCTTCCACTGGTTTTGCCCCTCTATCCACACTATCTCAATGAATATGTCTTTGTAACAGAGCATCAGTTAAGGCCACAGAATAAAAATTAACTGGTCTTCAAAGGAATCAAATCATCAAATAAGCCTCATAACCCTAATACTGCAATGAAGTTCATTGGCTTTCTACTTACAGCTTCCACCAAATTAGCAAATAGTGCTTCATTCTTTTGGTAGGCTTGAAGGATATGCAAACCATGAAAAAGCCTGAAAGTACAAGGAACTGACATTTTCTACATCAAGCTATATCTGTATCCATCAATGAATCATGGATATGGCAGACCAACTGAGATAAAAAACAAATACTAGTACACAAGAGCGGAAGTGAGAATACTTAACATTGATGCAAGATGTCCGTAGCATGTGCAGTCACCCAGAGAATGCTATTGCAAGAACGGCTCAGAGACCAGCCTGTGTCTAACATCCTACTTGCTATAGGCCTCTATGTGGCTCTCGCTGGGGTGTGAGAGAACAAGCTTCAGGCAGGAAGTGTTTTGGTAAAAGTGAGGAGAGGTAGGATGAAGGCAGTCTTGACCATTTACATGGAGCCACCATTTAACTTGTACCCATAGCTAACTTCTCACTGGACAGATACTCAAAAAAAGAAAACAGGGTTATTTTCCCTACAAATATAAAATGAATGTTTATCTTTGATGAAGTCAGCTTCTGAAATCCACTTGTTTTCAAAGCTGTTTGTAATGGACAGAATCTGTGGAATTCACATAAGCACATTACAGCTGTGCACCCCAAGCAACATGGCTAGAGCATCTTCAGTATAACCTTTTGGATTTATACAAAGATGTGAGGTATACACCGACATGCCCACCTGCCACCTTGTTGTCTCATGATGATGGTTACCATATGACATTGTCCAAAGTCAGGCAATAGACAATGGAGAGTCAGATGGGGATGGGGGCATTTTAGTGGCTGCCAGCATGGGTGTCGGGGTGGGAAGATCTTTACAACCAGACTGGCCAATATACCATTCAATGGGTAAGATGTCCGCTTGAGGTTCAGGTGTCCCTCCCCTGCTACTATCACATTAGGGACTCCCCAGAGGTAAGACTCTACTCTGACAAGATGAAGAACCATAAACAGACTTAATTTGATTTTAATTACTTTCGAAAGCTCTTTAGCTCCCCACCCTGAGTTAAAAGGAATACAGTTTTGCTTGCCAGAAGAAAGCTAAATTCCAGTAATGGCAAAATAAAGTTATATAGTTTTACATACCTTATTGTTAGGACATAAGAATGTGCACCTATTCCATTTTCTTTATTCCAGCACATATCAGTGCACTAATACACTCTCTAGCAACTGTGGTGACAAGCACTATTAATGTTTCAAGTGACTGCTGGATTCAAATTTTCTAGTAAAACTGAGTTGAGTATGTGTGCGGGGAGAAGTGAAGTGCCACATGATCACTGAAAGTCTCATAACTCCTCCAAAATGCTCAGTCTCCTGGAGAATGTTGACAGTGTGGAGGTCAGAAGGATGAGTAGAATATGAAGCATCCTGGCTTGTTTCTGTTCTAGTCCTGTCGAACTTATTAATTTTTAAAATGCTGCATAGTACTATTGCTTGGTAGAAGAGTTTGCAGTTAGGCTCCAATAACTACATGCAATTTGCTCCCTTGAAAGTCAACTTTATGCCCCCAATAGGAAACTGAATAGCATTAACAAATTGTCTCCAGGAAAAAAAAAAAAGAAAGAAAGAAAGAAAAAAGAAAATCCACGAGGTCTGGGGTTTTACAAAATCAACAGCAATGGTCACCTCTGAAAACAGCAACATCATTTACTCGCTCAGCTCAACAGCTACTTACATAGCTCCAGTGACTAAGCTATCATAAACTTTATCTCTGTAATTTTTTTCTGCTATTTATACTGTGATAACCTGTTCCTATGATAGTATATCAATGCTTTAAACCAAAAAAAAAAAAAAAAAAAACGAATGTGAAATTTAACGTCTAACTCCTTTGCTCAATGGTGTATGCATTTGTTTCCAGCTCTCCTAGCATGTCTGCTCTTCTTCCCCTCAGCTGGGTGGAGTCCACAGAGCTATGGAGGATGGGAAGAATGTAATGTCTGAGAAGCTAGAAGGGCTTCAATTTAGAAAGAGTTTTGAGTGGCTGGGAATAAACGTCTTTCGGTGAGAAGAGGAAAGTTGAGAAGGGCAAAAACTTTGAGGAGGGGTTAAAAGAATTGTGAGCGTTTGTAGAGGAACTGGGGGGACAATGAAAGGAAGATGGAGAGAATATTTCCAAGGACTAACAGAAGTTACCTGATTAGGGTAAACCAACCACAGAGGAACAGAGCCGTGACTAGAGAAACACAGCCAGAGGAAGGAGAGTGGCGTGCCAATGGATTCACCAAAGGGAGCACAGAAGCACTGCCAGCTCCACTTGGAGACCAAAGCCCCCTTGAGTTGCTAAATTTGCCTTCTAGCAATTTAACAGAGCCTCCGAATCAGAGACGGTTGTTTGCATTGTTATTACAATCCCATGATTGTCCTTTCCCTTCTTAGGTTATCCTGGAAAAGTTTTATTTTTTGTAAGAAAACTCAGAGATCAAAATACTGCCAGTTGCAAGTGTTCTCCATCTAGAGCATCAAGGGAATCCCTTTCCAAAAACGACAACCATATCTCCACCTGTAATGCATCCTTTCCCAAGGCTAAGGACTGTCCTGCTGTTTTTAGTTGACTGTAGTCCATGAATAAGAACTACCAACTGTGCTCAAGGATACGCCTTCTTTGGTAAAACCAGAGTTATGCTGAGGCGACAATTTGCCAGGTTAGTTAACGCCTTCCTACCATTCTTTAGTATACACAGCACATTGTTGTCACTTTTTTTTTTTTTTTAGTCCATAAAATTTTATTTCAAATAATGGGCACCCACTTAAAATGGAACATATGATGTCTACCCACATGTGTTGTTCCTTACAGGAAGTCACTCTGATTCTGGAATGAAAGACAGTGATTAATGTGAGAAGGCTCGCCTGCTTTTCTGAGTATCAGTCGCCTAATTCTGTACACACACAAAATGGACTCTAATCTCTCCAGCTGTCATGTTGATGCTCTTTAAGAGCTGTACATTTCACAGGCTCTGAAACCACTCTGCAGCTCAAACATGATCAACAGCTCTCCTCAAACCAGAACAGCAGCGCAAGATTATTAAATCAAAACGGGAGCGAACCCTCATCTTCACGTGTGCAGGAAATTCAGAGGGGGCCTGATTTCCATATGGTTCCCACAGCTGAAGCTTAATGAGTATCTTCCAGATACAGGTACAACCATTCATAATCCTCAAATACCTCGACAATTGAGTAAAACAAGTCCGAATAGAATTAAGGGAAATAATTTCCAACTGGTCTTACATGCCTGTGGGTTAAACGTATAAAGAAGGTTTTGATTTAAATAAAAGCAGATTCTCAGAAACATATGCTCACCACCCACCATTCCTCATCCAAATGGTAGAAACTAAGGAGTTTCATTTCACTGTGGCATTGGAGCTTTGCCAAGAGGCAGGAGCACAAACATCAGAGATTAAGAAAGATCTCCAGTATAAAATGTGTTTTCAGGGGTCTAATCTATTTTAGGATAGGTTTATGGGCAATGGCATCATGTTTTGGACTGTCCACACGGAGCAATGTTCTCATTTATATAACATTATTAAACTCTATTTTGGACTTTTAAATAACCTAAACCTACTCCCTAAGATAAAATCTCTTCCTTGAAAGGATAGAACAGATTCATAAAAATACTTCTCTCAAAATCTTCTGATTCAGCTTCATTTAAAAATGTATAGCCCCAAATCCTCACTGATGTATATACCCTCTGTCTCCCACCTTTTATCAGTTCTTTCTTTCCACTGCCATCTGTTTGCCTGGCTTTTTCCAGCACGTTGCCCACCCCTCCAGGCTGTTCACTGGCACCTGGATGCCTCCCTCTAACTCTTTACAGCACAATCCAAGCAATGTCCCGCATCTTTTCCAATTCTTTGCAACAATTTTTCTCAACACTACCACCCCCCACCCCGCCCCTATATTTTGGATACTTATCCTTCTCAGATACCGTTTTTCAATTAGGTAACGTGCAAGTTTGCTTTTGGTCTTTGTTAAAAACACAATGATTTTCTGTTATATTGCTTTGTGTTACACATAGGACAAAAACTTTCTGGCTACCTCATATTTTACAATTACAATTCAACAAAATCCTCATAATGCCGAGCTTTAAGGACTTGAACACTATATTCAGAGGAGTCCTATGGTGGAGAAGTAGCTAGTCCAAATGTTTCTGGAAAAGCCAAGCTTCCATTTCATTAACTTTTAATATTTAAATTCTGTCTGCTTATAGGCACACTGACCTAATCACTTAATCAATATGCAACTGCAGAATTATTATGGATTTAAAACAAATAGGTAATGTGATTGAATAAAAGAAAAGGCAAGGAAATGGAACTCAAAGGTTGTGAGAGAAGACAAATCTCACATTGTGAGAGAAGACAATAAATAAGGTAAATGGCCATATTTCAATCCCTTATAGTATCTTTCTTTTTTTTCCTTATAGTATCTTTCAAACTATATCACTACTCTTCTAAATTAAAATCTCATTTTAATTAGTTCCCAACAATCCAATCTAATCACTTTCAAGTCAAAGACTCAGCTATTTAGAATGCAGACTGGATGGCTGCTGTGGTTATGTGTACTTGACCTCCTGCCTGTTAACAAAGAGACTCAATTAATTATTTGCTGTTTTGAATGGCTATTTCATTTCACCTCCACCTTTCTTTAAGTGTTAAAAGGCTCAATTGCTTTATCACCTTAACCTTAGCTTTGGAGAATGCACACGGAATTTCTTAACTGCCACCTAATAAACCATCTTGATCCAGAAAGCTAATTTTCAGGCCCATAGCTCCTACGTGTCTTATGCTAGAGTCAGCTAAAGTAACATATTGACCTGGTAGCACATCAGCTTCCAAGAGAGCCTCTTCATTCTGAACAGCAAGCTGGGTTCTAAACTCTTCCCTTGGTTTATAGGTAAAGAGCCGCACCAGTGGCTGTGGTGTCCCGGTCATGGCGAAACACTGGTTTCATTTGGAATCTTACCAAACAAAAAAGAAAGGCTTTCGCTATACACTGAAGGCATGTAAATTAATAGTGTATTTTATAAAGATTTTATTTACCTATTTGACAGAGAGAAGAGAGAGCTGAGAGCCAAGAGCACAAGCAGGAGAACAGCAGAAGGAGTGGGAGAAGCAGGCTTCCTGCTGAACAGGAAGGGCCACCCCCCACCCCCATGTGGGGCTTGATCCTAGGACCAAGGGATTATGACCTGATCCTAAGGCAAACACTTAACCAACTGAGTCGCCCAGGCACCCCAATAGTATATTGGTTTTTCCAGTGTACTTTTAACTTTCCCTGTGTACTTCTAGTTAAATTGAACTCAGTAGTATAATCTCATATTGAAATCCTGAAACCCCAAACCAGAACAACAAAATAGCTTCAAAGTAAATGTGAAAAAAGGTTCCTGCAATGTATATGCAAAGTCTTACTGATACCAGTAAAGGTCTAAATGTGAAAAACTAGCCACAAAGCCAAAAGATAGCAAAGATTCTTCCTACTTCCTTTCAATTCCTTTTATACTGATACCATGTAACATTTTAGAAGTACCCATTTGCTAAATATTTGTTTATTTAGAAATTATTCCTATCTCCACAAGTATATCATAAGATGTGAAAACAGTGATTGTTTGAACCTTCTCATTGTATCCAGTCCTAAGTCAGTTAATGGCATTCAAAAAACAATAGCAATAATAGTAATATCTTATTTAATTATAATAATCATATTATTATTATCTGATGATGATTAGGTCATAACAAATCTACCAAGATATTGCTACCAGGCATGTTGTGTAAGTGGTACCATACAATAATTGCCCTTTTGTGCCTGGCTTATTTCACCTAGCATAAGGTTTAGCCATGGTGTTGCATATATCTGAATGGCCTTCTTTGTCATTTTTATGACTGATACTAGTTATTTCATGAATATCCAAAATGATTTACCAACCCAGGAATAGTATCTTGGCATATTTCTTATAATCTAATTTCTTAAATGGAAACTTAAGTTTTGAAAAAAACAAAAAACTCATAACTACTCAATTCCTTCCTAAGGAATTTATACTGACATGAAAATAAATGATTCTATCATCTGCCAATCTTGGTCTGTAGACCAAGTGGTTCTGAAACTTTAAAATCTAGGATTGAGGGGCGCCTGGGTAGTTCAGTAGGTTAAGCCTCTGCCTTTCGCTCAGGTCATGGTCCTTGGGGTCCTGGGATCGAGCCCCACATCGAGGCTCTCTGCTCAGCGGGAAGCCTGCTTCCTCCTCTCTCTCTGCCTGCCTCTCTGCCTACATGTGATCTCTGTCTGTCAGATAAATAAATAAAATCTTTTTAAAAATAAATAAAATAAAATAAAATCTAGGGTTGAGCCCTGGAAATTTAGAATCCATATTTTAAAAAGCACCTAGGTAAAAAATAAGTAATTCCACACAAATAAAAATAAATAAATGAAAAGCACTTAAGTGATTGTGATGAAGGTGGTCCTAGTCCCCCTTTTATAAACATAGCTGGGAACCCTCAAATGAAAATCCTATGCAATTCAGCATAGCCTCCCCTCACCCCCACACCAATAAAGATATAGGCCATAGTAAAATATTTTCAAAATAAACGTAACAATACAAATATTAAATATGTACACAATTCTAAATCAGTGGGAAGGCAAATGTTTCCTACTAGAAAAAAAATTCTAATAATTCTATATTTAGCTTCAACCTCAAACTGGATCTATGACTTCTATTAAACAGCGTAACTCAAGTAAGAAAGAGCAAGACATTCCATTTCCAGTGCTTCTTAGAATATAAAAACTGCACTCAGAACAAAAACAATGACCAGAAACTATAATGTAACAGAAAGGTTGTGGTACTACATACAGAATATTTTATTTCTTAGGGTCATTAGTCCATTCACCAAATATTTGCAAAAGACAATCAGGTCCCAAGCACTCTGTCTAAGGTACTAGATTACTCAACAGCCCTTATTACAACTTACGGCACTCATGGTATTTTTAGGATCAGGCCCTAAAGTATTTAGCTGTATTATCATGAGCAAGTCATGTACCTCTCTTAGCATCTAGTTTTTCATGAGTAAAAAGAAGTGATGACAACTGGTACTGCTGATCACCCCCTACCCCCGACTCTGCTGTAGGTATCAAATGAGCTATTAAACATATACTTCTAAGTATCTGATTTTTATAGAAGGAGTCTCAGAATGTGATAATAAATTATACTAGAGTGGTCCGGTTCCTACTTTAAGTAGGAGAGAAGTTATATTCTTTGAAACTAAGACCACAAAATGAACTTCTCACTACAGAGATCACCAGGTAACTTTCTGTGAAGTGTGCGTTGTGGTCTGTTACACCCAGACAGCAACTGTCCCACCAAATGGAAGGCTTGATTCTACTTCCAAATACTTCTAAATAAATGTCAGTAGTTGTTTAATTTTCTCTCTCTTTTTTTTTCCTTTTTTCTACTCTTCCTCCTCCCTTTTACCTTTTTTCTCTCCATCTTCCTTCCTTCCTCAGAACCTTCTTCATAGTATCTTCTTAATAAACTAAAGATGGTATACACAGATGAAGCCATTCTTAGGCCCAGTAATCTGTTGATTTCTTTTCATTAGTTTGTGAGCTGTTAAATTTGTAGCTAAATGTATTTTTAGTGGGCAATTTAATTGTTCCAGTGAAATGCAAAAGTTCAATCAACCAATTTTGTGTGGAAAGTGAAGGGAATCTAATTATTCTATCTGTTCTGTATTTTAATTAATTGTTCCTCACTCAAAAATGAAGTAACAGAATGAAGACAATGATATTGTATTTAAAATGCTCAGGAAATACAGCAGAGTTCACAGAACATCCTTGAAGACAAGCACATATGGAGAAATCCAAGGCCTATGAGATATTTAGCATAAGCCACTAGAAATTTGACAAATGACAGACATTTGTCCACTTTTCAGTGCCATATTCATTGTTTCAGCATTTCTAGGATAATGGACTGTGCTACTTTTTAAAATGCTTTTTAGGCTTTTATTCTGAGTATTTCAAAATGTTCTGACTTAATTATGGTAATATTTTAAAAGAGTGAAATAATGGACATCTATATTTTACAACAAGAAAGGTATACCATAGACCAATTAGCATTTTCTAAAACACACAAATCAGATTAGAATTAAGACCAAGAAGATGGGTATGAGACTCACCATCTATTACTTGGAACACTGTATTATAATTTCACATGGTGGCCATTATTATTTCCAATGAGTTTTCAGTGATGATAACAACAAGAATCAATATAAAGAAACGTGTAAGTAACACCAACATAGAGAAATCAGTGGTGGCAGCCCAAAATCATTTTCATTCTTCTAAAAAGTTTATATCCACAATAAATGATATGAGATAAATGTACCAAACCACTCATTGTTAAAAGTGACAAATCCTATTTAAAATAAGATTATCATCTACACTAAATATTCTGTATTTTCGTGTGAGAAAGAAAAATTAATTACTTAATCTCAGTTTGAGTAGATTAATGGTTGCTACAAAAACCCTGTAGAGCCCTCCAGTTAATATTCTGACTCCTTGATCTCTAAAATCCATTGATAACTCGGTTTCTAAGGTGTACTTCAAAACCACAAAGCCCTGTTTTTAAAGAGGAAAAATCTATAATTTTGCTAAATCCGACGCATCTTATTTTAAAATTTGTGTGAAAGTTCAAAAAGTAGAAATACATAAATTTAAACTAATTCTTATTAGAAATTTAAATTAATTAATGAAAAGATCTATAGAGGAAATTAAGAAGGGTTGGTGGTATTAACAATTTAAGGTCAACACTTGATATTACATCTAGAGAGGATCACAAGTCGGACCAACTGTTGGTCCAATAAGGTATTCTTCATGAGCGTCGTATGATTTATATACAACTTCCCAAGAATATATGTACAACATGAATATTCACATAAACTGATGTATATTAAGCTAATTTTCTCTGGAGCAGAATGTACCGTATTGTCTAGCTATCACTACAAATCGCTCCAACGTTCCCAGTACTTTTGGTTTCTTACTACTAATTTCTGATTTTTCTGGAAAGTCGTACTTGTTCCCATCATCCAGGAATAACTGCTAGCAACATTTTGGTATTCACCATTTCTCATTTCTTTCCTGACTCTCTCTCGATATTTTTTTCCCTGAGAAAGGTTTTTGTTTATTTTTATTGAAGTATAGTTGACATACAATGTTCCATTAGTTTCAGGTGGACAACATAGCAACTCAACAAGTCTATAGGGTTATGCTATGTTCGCATGTGGCTACCATCTGTCCATACAACTACCCTACATGCTTAACATTTTAAAAAGAAAATTGTATATGATGTTTTGCAATCTACTTTTTTCAAAATTTACTAGTTTTTTATGCCAAGTTCTTCTATTTCTTAGCTTCCAACAGAATGAGAAGTTTCAGATAGGACTAACACAAATTAAAAGTGAAAGATTTGTGATTATCTGATTCATTCTATCAATACTGATGTTCGATGAGATACTCACCCAAATTAGGGTTTTGAGGTAATTGACTTACTGGGTTTGGCAGCAGTCACACTGTTAAAATTATGTGGGGGATTAATGGTTCTTGCCTACAGTTAGTTAGATCTGCATTTGGCAATTCAGGTCAATTGTTCATGCTTCCTACAGTATTTAGGAAAACTTTGCTCTGCTTACAATTAAGATTGGGACTGACAAAATAAACAATTATAACTCTGCTCCTGGGGCATGGAAAAATCCTTAAAATAAATGTGAGGGTTGTCTTACTAACTCCTAACTCACTTTTCTTTGCCTGCATCTGGTCTTCTTCATTTCTGCCGCCTTCCTTATTTTTGCTCCATGGAGACAAGCCCTACACAAAAGCAACACCTGCCACTTTCTCAGTTAGGAGAGTTGAAACAACAACATTCAATGTCTGGAATAATAAGTACCTTCTCTTAACCTTTGTTCTCTCATTTTGTGGAAAAAGGAATGGGAGGCTAAATATAGAGGGGATAATTACAAAACTAATAGTAGGACATCTAGGTTGAAACATACATTGCAAGGTCTTTTTCAAAGGCTTTTTAAATGTTAAATGTGAGGGCTGGTCATGTATTCACTGCAAATTCATTAATATCTGCATCTAATTTTAGGTTCAATGAGAAAACCTAAGACAACATAACGATTTGTCCTGTGTAACTCTCTCATGTTTTCAAAAATAATACAGATACAGTTCAGCCACCATCCTCTAAAAGCTAGACCCTGCTGCGTCATTGAGGCAAAGGCATAAAACTGAATCGGGTCATATATCCAGGGACACGCCTCCATGAAGAAGCCATTGATTTGGAACTCCCATTTAGGGCAACACTTTGACCCTGGCTAGATCACTCATTACTCAAAGTCAAGTAGTTTTAGTTGAGTTCTTACTGCATAAGTGCTCATATTAGGAGGGAAAAGATACATAGAACATCAAAATTTGCACCTCTGTTGGCAGTCTCAGTAGAGAATCCTGGGGTTGAATAGACATGAAGACCCAGCAACTCTCTGATCCCTGGAGGTGGTCCTACTAGGTCAAAAATGAAGCAAATTGGTGGGCATCATGAAGGAGCTGACACAACAGAGTCCATGAACTACCTAAAAAGACTCACTGTGACTGCACAAGCATGCTTTGTAAGAACTAATATATATTTGGAAAAAACATGAACAGTATATACCAACTACATTTTTTCTTACAAGTTAAGGTTTTCTTAATTATCATAAATTAAACAATCCAGTTTCAACTGCATCAAGTAACTAAAGGTATTTTTTTAGATAGGCTTTTTGCAATTCAAGTCTCTTGTGGAAATGGTAATTTGTCAGTTTTCTAAAGTCACGCAATTTTTCTCACCTAATTTTAAAAGTCCTTTGATAGAAGCATTAGCTATGATATCTTACTTCCCCCAAACCGAAAGCCATAGGTTAAAGATCATTAACTATAACCTCTTAACACTCTCCTCCACCTTGATTTAGGAACTCATCCTTAAAATAATGCTTATCGTCATTAAACATTACCCATACATAATTTTTATTCTATTTATACTCATGTAACTGTCAACCAACAAATTCTCCTTGAAATGAAAACATCTGATGAATTCCACGTAAGTCATTTTTACAAAGAAATACAGATAAATTGGCCAGTTCTGCAGAAGTTACTGGCATTATTCTACATGAAACAAAAAACTACGTATCAAGAGAAAGGAGACTAAGCACATTATTAACCAGACTTCACGGAAGCCTAATAGCCTGATTGTTCACATATAGCATATACATGATTATAACAAATAATATGCCCTCCTTTTAAAAAATAGTCAATATAGTTTTCATGCTATTAATTTGGAAGATTGACAGTACACATTGTTTCTTTACAATAGCTTTTAAAAAACAGGATCTTCTCAATGTTCATTTCAGAAATCACTGCCTCTATATATTGCTTCCCTCCCCACCATCATTTAGAAATTTAATTACCAGAATCAAGGAATGGAACTCGATCAACAAGAGTCAGGTAAGAAATGCTTTAAATAGGTGCTATTGTACAATCTCTCTTAGTTCCTGTATGCGACTTAAATACTGGACTCTACCTGTTCTGCTGAAGCTGTACCAAGGACTAGAGATGAAATTCAAACTACTTATGAAATTTCATGATAAAGCAGAGACCAATTACAAGAAAGGTAGGCTGTAAATGACCACCTAAGTATACCAGTGCATACTGGCTGAACACCAGCACATTGAAGTACCTTATGTCCACGCACATTCAGGTAGCATCAAGGGAAGAAATGGGGAAGAGAGGTAATCCTCCCTTATTGTTTATTTAGTTACTAATATTTTAGTATTTAAACTCTGTATGTTGGGGCACCCTACTGACTCAGTTGGAAGAGCATACAACTCTCCATCTTGGGGCCATGAGTTCCAGCCCCATGCTGGGTATAGCAATTACTTAAAAATAAATAAACTTGGGGCGCCTGGGTGGTTCAGTGGGTTGAGCCTGTGCTTTCAGCTCAGGTCATGATCCCAGGGTCCTGGGATGGAGCCCCGCGTCGCGTCGGGCTCTCTGCTCAGCAAGGAGCCTGCTTCCTCCCTTCTCTCTGCCTGCCTTTGCCTGCTTGTGATCTCTCTCTCTGTCAAATAAACAAAATCTTAAAAAATAAATAAATAGACAAACAAACAAACAAAAAACCTCTTTATGCTTTCATCTCCCCAGTTCATGACCACTTATCCACTTCCCAACAATAAAACATGCATGGCCTCCAGATGCCACATTTACTAAAGCTCTGTAATCTTATCCCTGCCGGTCACTCAGGACTTAGTCAAGAACAAAAACCTGCCACAAACTAGAATAAGCAAAATCTCTTCCACTGGAATTCAGATACGAAAGCTGACCAGAGGGAGGGGAAAGGCAGAAGCAGACTCCCCACTGAGCAGAGAGCCCTACATGGGGCTCAGTCCCAGCACCCTGAGATCATGACCTGAGCTGAAGGCAGACACTTAACTGACTGAGCCACCCAGCCGTCCCATGACTCAATGTCTTAAGACGGTTTCACTTACTTGTGGAACGTAAGGAATAGCAGGCAGGACATTAGCCAAATAAGGGGAAAATGAAGGGGGCGGTAATCGGAGGGGGAGATGAACCATGAGAGAGGATGGACTCTGAGAAACAAACTGAGGTTTTTAGAGGGGAGGTGGTGGGGGATGGGTGAGCCCTGGTGATGGACATTAAGGAGGGCACAGATGCATGGAACACTGGGTGTCATACGCAAACAATGAGTCATGGAACACTACATCAAAAACTAATGATGTACTACTATATGGTGACTAACAGAACACAAGAAAAGAAGAGAAAAGAAAAGAGACTTTCACAGAGGGAGGGTAAGTGTAGCTTTGTGAGGTAGTCATGTACGGCAGTGTACACTCTGACACAACGAAACCTAGCAAATAGGGAAATGGGTATTTCAGACCTCAGAGTCATTTGAAATATCCACTTTTTGCTTACGCTAGTTTAGAGGTTTAGTGTTTCATTGAACCACACACACACAAGCCTGATCTTTAAGAAGGAGCATCAGTAAAAGCGAACTCCTATCAGTCTTTAAATCAAATTCAAGAAAACTTGGGATTATCAAACTAAATAAGTATGTATTTTTAAATACAGTGTTTTAGATTCAATCTTAAAACACTAGAATTGACAACATGCCCCAGGGGAGTTAATGATTTAGATTGCATAAGAATGAAGATAATCACTTATGCCCTGTTAAAAGCAGTTGTAATAGTGACTAAACTTGAAAAGATGAGTAATAATTTTACTTAAATGTACATGTTTCATTAAATCATCTTTTAGTGGTATTTAATAGGCAAGGTTTATGCTCAGCTATTTTATTAAAAGTATTCTTTTTTAAGTTTTTATTTATTTATTTGACAGACAGATCACAAGTAGACAGAGAGGCAGGCAGAGAGAGAGGGGGAAGCAGGCTCCCCGCTGAGCAGAGAGCCCAATGCGGGACTTGATCCCAAGACCCTGAGATCAAGACCTGAGCAGAAAGCAGAGGGTTTAACCCACTGAGCCACCCAGGCACCCCAATAAAAGTATTTTTGTTCACAAACAAAAACCATTACTATTTTCCTCAGTTATTACCTGACAATTAGGGGCTTAAACTCAGTGCAGTAAAAATGCCTAAGAAACAAAAATTAATAGTATCTTCAGGGCTGATCTTGCATTTCAAATTTTTATTTAAAGCCAGTGTGGTAGGCAGAAGAAGGCCCTCCAGGATGCCCACCTCCAAATCCCCAGGACCCGAGAATACATTAGTTTATAAGGCAGAAGGACATTAAGGCTGCACGTCAGCTGACCCTAAGGTCCCTATTTTAAAATAGACCATTCTAGATTATTCCCATGGGCCCAGTGTAATCAGTAGGGTCATTAAAAGAGGAAGAGGAAGGCAGAAAAAAGAAAAAAAGAAAAAAGAAAGGATCAAAGAAAGAGGTGTGTTGACAGAAGTAAGATCAGAGAACCAATGCTTTGTCCCTTTTTCAGGGATCTAGGGCTCAAGAATCTATATTTTAACACATCCGGGTTATTGCTGTGAAATTTAACAACCAGTTTGAAATGACTAGTGAATCTTAAAAATAAAAACAAAAGAATAGTTAGTTGGCATCACGTATCAAGTACAAAGACATGTAGATTTCCCCCATCAATCTCTGTGTTTAATATAGTCAAAGTTGATGATATTACTTTGACAGTATAAATAAAATATGTTACTCAAATATAAAACTACTTTTAGAAGTGTGTGTATGCTTTAATATTTTTGGAATATAAACTTAGTTGTCAGCAATGAAATAAAAAAAATTAATATCATGAAACACTAAGGCTCTTAAAAGGGTTTTTTCCCCCTCTCAAGTGAGTTAGAATATCAAAGTCAAACTGATGAACGCAGTTTCCCACTAAGTCAACAAAATCTATAGTTTATTTGATATTTACAGGCAGAAAGTACTTGTCACTAAAAAAAAAGTGAAAACTATACATCCCTAAAAGGATAAGTGTTATTAAAGTGCAATGTTTATAACAGAAAACCAAAACAGCCAGTCACATTTACTAACTTAATGGTGGTTTAAGAATGACACAACTTGCAAACTTGAGCAAGCACATGAAGTTCACTGGAAATATTTCATTTAAAAATAAAAAACCAAGCGGCTGCCGGGTGGCTCAGTCATTAAGCATCTGCCTTCAGCTCAGGTCATGATCTCAGGGTCTTGGGATTCAGCCCCGCATCAGGTTCCCTGCTCAGTGGGAAGCCTGCTTCTCCCTCTCCCACTTCACCTGCTTGTGTTCCCTCTCTTGCTGTATCTCTGTCAATAAAATAGATAAATAAAACCAAGTATTACAGGTATAGCCAGCTCTCACACTGAGTAGAAGGCAGAACTTTTAAAACTTGAAAAACACACATAAAAAAAAGTTATTTGCTCATTCTTTGAGGGAAATTAAGCTTTCAGCATAGACTGGGCATTGGCAAACCCAAGCTGCCATCTGGCTCTAATTTCTGTCTTGCAATATCAGTGATTTCATCTAGCCACTCAGAATTTATCCATTTGATTTCAAATCTAGTGAGTGAATAACAATTTATACAGGGCTGGTTGTGCTTACAAGGTAGGCAAAATTTTAGAACCCTGTTACCTACCTTGCCCCCCCAAACCCAACACCAGCCCCCACTCTGAGCTATAGTGTCTCCTCTTCTCCCCGGGGTGTTGCTCTCAGCCCTCTTGGTTAGAAAACAATTTCATCAACTAATCGCTGAGACAAAATTTGAGCCTAGCATGACTTTAGGAGAGATTCCTCCAGGCATAGTTACATTTTAACAAGAGGCCTTTAAAGACTAATAAACCATTAAAGATATGGAGGAGTCTGTCTCTGTCATGTCAAATAGGACAGGTTGTGGGAGAAATAATCTGGATTTCTGGGCTTCCCGGGTCTCTTGCAAATCCTACCATACAGATCGTCATCTACTATCCCTGAGGTGAAGCCTGTCTCAGCTAGCAGAATTTTTAGAAGATAAATGAGAAATAATATGCTATTATAGAGGAGAGAACACACTCTTCAGATTCGAGAAACTTAGCTTTGATTCCTGGTCAAATCTCAGCCCCCCAGGTCTCAAGGGCTATTTGTAAAATGTGATCTCCACACCCCCTCCAATGCTGTGGCCCTCTGACAATGGCAGGTTAAAGCACATCTCCACAGTTGGTTAAAAAAAGGAAAAAAAATTAAAAAGGAAGAAAGAAAGAAAAAAAAATCAAACAATAATTTTGTTTCCCTCAAAAAAACACCCTAGGGCTTGCTGTAATGCTCCATATATTTTGCTTTCTAAATATTTTTTTTTCCTTTTGGATTATCTATTTTCTTATGGGGAGATATGATAGTTCAAACCTCCAGTTAATGCCTGCTGATAGAAATTCTTAACCCAAACGACAACAGTAAAATAAGAAAAATATACATCAAACTAGTGGACAGGGAGGATAAAAACTTAAAAGTATCAAAAAATGTTCCTTTTCCAGATGACTTCATCACTTTTAAATTCACCTATAGTGTAGGGGCAGGTAACAAATTAAAATTCAAGGAAGAGACAGGTTGAACAACTTACCTTACTGAATTAAATAATCTATAGTATTTATAAAAATGTCAAGGAAGAAAATAAGAGTTGAATTCTCACAAAAACAAGTGTTCTTGTTATTTTTAAACTCTTGACAGAGGAAAGGATAATCAGAGTTGACAGGTATTCACAATGCACCGTATTCCACTCAATAAACCTGTTTTTTGAAAACACAATTGACAATGCTATTTGAACCAGAAGTTATCTCCTTAAAACTACATGCAAACTTTTCAATGGTCTTTCCATTTGATTTTTTTTTTTTTTTTTTTTTTTTTTTGGTCAGCCACTTCAAAGTTTCCTTTGACTCTAATATCCTGGGATAGCACCTCCCAAACGGTACATCATGGAAATACTGGTTTTCCGTGATTACGATGATAGAACCTTAAGGCAAGGGATCTATGGGCATTTAAGCTTTGGAAACACGAGGTTAGAGAAAGGAGAAGGGCTTCTTCAGTGCAAGGTTTCTCAGAGACTTTCATCTGCTAATATGAACTATACGTTGCTAACAGATGGATAGAGTATGCAGGTGTCCAAAATGTCTTCAAGAATAGAATCTCTTTTTTTTTTTTTTTTTGCCGAAAATGTGTTAACATCTCACAGATGGTATGGACGGCACTGCTTTACAATTTAGTTAAGAAGCATTACATTCATTTAAAGATAGTAATTAAAAGCTGCAGTTGCCCTGTTCACTAAGGTCTTTAATCTTCCAGAATATTCTACTAACATTAAAATACTGTTGAGAAAGATGGCATATTGCCTCATTATCTATCTCTAATAGCTTGGTTCTAGATCAGTTTAACAGAGAATGCCACAAAAAGTAATGGGAGAAAGGAAAAAGAGATGTTTAAGAAGTATGGGAGGCTGAGTTTGGAGGGCAAAGTAAAGACTCACTTCTCAACCCCTGGAGGCTCAAGGAAGAAGCGTTAGGGCCATAACATTAAGTGTAAGCCAACTGCTCTGACAAAGTGACCCCAAAACACATTAAACCTTACCAAAATTCACTTGTGCCTCAAATACCAATCCGAAGTACACTATGGGACATATGCAACTCAGTGCTGTCGGGAAGGAGCTGTGCTGTCACGGCCCTTTCCTCTTGAACACACAACTACCCAGATCATCCTAGGGGTGGCCTCCATCCCAGTCAGTGGGAAAAAAATAGAAAAGAGAGGTGCAAGCATGGGAGACCTTTAGGGGCCAGACTTATAGTTGGCAAGCATCACTCCTGCTCATATTTCTTTGGCTACAGTAAGTCATGTGACTACAAGAACTACAGAGGAAGGGGTGAAATGTGGTCCAGCTGACCCACAGGTAGAAGGGACAAGCAGAGGTGTCTGTGAACAGACAGCAGCCTGTGCTACATCTGTACAGGGGGAAAAGGGGTAAAAATGAGGTTGTAAGGAAAAAGTCACAAAGCACAACAAGGGCAACAAAAAATGCTGCCTAGGGATGCCTGGAGTGGTTCAGTCAGTTAAGCATACATATCAAATCTCTACTTATAGTCATATCCATAGGATCCCACAGCCAGAGGAATAAGGAATTTTAGTAAATATATTGTGCCAATATCCTTAACATCCTTAATGCTTTGCAACTATAGAGTAATTTATAATTGTCTTCTATAATCAAGAAAATACTAAGTAACACTTAAGTACCTATTTTTGTGAACTTCTTTAAAAATACATTAAAATTTTGCTGTGAAGTGTGTAAACCTGGCGATTCACAGACCTGTACCCCTGGGGATAAAAATATATGTTTATAAAAAATAAAAAAATTTTAAAAAATACATTAAAATTTGGGCACCTGGGTGGCTCAGTCATTAAGTGTTTTCCTTTGGCTCAGGTCATGATTCCTAGGTCCTGGGATTGAGTCCCACACTGGGCTCCTGCTCTGCAGGAAGCCCACTTTTCCTTCTCCCACTCCCCCTGCTTGTGTTCCCTCTTGCTGTATCTCTCTCAGTCGAATGAATAAATAAAATTAAAAAACAAACAAACAAACAAAAAGCCTTAAAATTTAGGGCCATTACGCCTACAAATAATCCTAGCAAAAAAATCTTTCAAATTTAAATATTCCAATGCAGTGGATTAATAGGAAATCTGAATAGGCCATATTTAAGACCATGGAAGAACATACATACATATTCTTATACCTACATCTGTCACCACTGTTGTCTTGATAAGCTATCCACATTCCTCTAAATATTTAATCAAATAAATAATCAAATATTTAATAAATAAATAATCAATTATTTTACTTATATCCTAACTAGATGGTAAGTATCAAGAGGACAGGACTCTTATTGCTACACTTATTTTTCATGGCCAGCATGGAATCGCAGACATACCATAGGTGCTGACATCACACGGACTGGTTTTGAATTTTATCTTGTAGCTGCATTACTGCATAAGTCTCCTATCCAATCTCCCTAACTCCCGTGCTGATCTGCTGTTAGCTACCCTTCTATCCAGATTGGCTTGTAAGCACAGAAGCCTAAGGACATCATTTACTACTTAAAAATCTTTACTGGTTCTCCGGTTAAGTGATATATAGGATGTTAGGACTTTTAGCCCCGACCCTACTGCACTGAACTGTGCACTCTTAATGGTAAATTCTAAAGTGTTACTGGACAAGAATAAACTCAAAATCATATGCGGCACCTTTTATTTATTTATTTACTTACTTACTTATTTATTTGAAGATTTTATTTATTTATTTGACAGAGAGAGAGATCACAAGTAGGCAGAGAGTCGGGCAGAGAGAGAGGAGGAAGCAGGCTCCCCGACAAGCAGAGAGCCCGATGTGGGGCTTAATTCCAGGACCCTGAGATCATGATCTGAGCGAAAGCAGTGGCTTAATCTACTGAGCCACCCAGGCGTGTGGCACCTTTTTATTAATAGCACATTTTAATGTTCTTTCTTTCTCCTCAGAAATTTTTCTAATTTTTATGCAATAAGACAAAAATGCATGCTTCCTAATTAAAAGTAAATTTCATGAGTTACACTGGATTAGCACAAATCCTATCAACTGTTTACACAGTACTGGTATTTCAAACCACATCATTTAGGATGATCAATGCAAAGTCTACAGAAGATTAATAAATGATAATGCTCTGTACATAAAAGAAAATGTTATGGCCCTGACAAAGCCTCTCAGAGGTCAAGGCAGGCCCATGCCGCTTCCATTTTCTGAGCCTCTCAGCATATTAAAAAGTGGAGAAGAGCCAAAACATGACTATATAGAGTGTAGCTTGTCCTAAATGTTTATATTTAACAAATTAACATGTTCAATGTTTAAAAATACAACACAATCTAATTGTGCTACTCACGAAATAATTAAGATTCATTATCATCACAATGGCTATTTCACACTTTACTAAAGGTGCTTCAGTAACAGGAGCAAAGCTTAAAGCATTTTGATGACCATTTTTTTTTTCAATCTTGTCAGCGTGTCTTTGTCACCCTATGATGATGTTGAAGTCTCTCATTTTAGGCCTTTCTCAATGGGAAACCAGGTCCACAGGGCCATTCTGATGAACCCCCCCCCCCCACCTACCCCAACCATGGTTCAAGCTCCCATCTGCAGACACAGACCAACAGACTAATCTCCTAGTTTTTGGAAGACATTACTATGATTAGACTCCACTAAATGCAGAGGAAACACACAGCTCTAAGAACAATAATAATCATCACCAAACAGCTTCCTATTACCTATGAGCCTATACCTTCTGCTCACTAACATGCCTTCCACAATAACTCCCTCCTCATCACTCTTCAGGCTTGCCTCCTGCAGCCAGCCTACCTCTTCAACTCCAAATTTAGATCATGCTCTCCTTCTCTTTGCTTTTGCTGAGGCTGTCCACTTTACCTGGGAAATCCTTCTTATTTCTGCAACCAAAACACAACCATTGGCCAAACCTTTTTCTAAATATCTTCTCTTTTATGAAACTGTTAGTGTTCTTGACTTTTTAAAACCTTGATCATATTCCATGTATTTTTCATAAATTATAATATAGGATACAATTATATGTGCATTTCTTTTATTCCCCCAGGACAATAACTTTATCAGAGACAAGGAAAACTTTGTATACATCTCTACATTATCTGTGACCCCAACAAAATGTATTACATATGGTAAACATTCAATGAATATATATTAATTAGAAATTTCAGTAATTGCAGATTTTGGCAACACACTTGCTGAAGTAAATATTTTTTGTGGTTTTGGTAACTTAAATACCCAACCATGTACTAAACAACAGAGTTATTAATGACATGCATAATAATGTTTAGATTTGCTATCCATTTCAAGCATGCCAGGCATAAAATACATAGTTCATAAATATTAAGCAAAGAAAGAAGTTTAATAATAATGCAACGATAATGTTATCAGCCCTCAAAAGTAAGATAACTCAGTCATGATCTAGTTGAATTTCCAAACAAAACTAATCCATATTTGAAATTCAAATAAAGATGTATTACTTTTTTTTTTTTTTTAATTTTAACTTAACTGAGTTCCTAAATGTCTTGGCAAGAGCTTTAAAATATACAACAGATTCATTAGAAAGTTTAATCAGATCACTCAGGCATTTGTTCATATGGAAAGTTCATCCAAATGTATCAAAACTCTCAGCCAATATCAATATAACTATAATTAAGAATATATTCAAAAATAATGCCATAATTAATGCTTATTCAAATTGCCAACTTCTTGGCAAATAAATTAATGTTGTTCTTACAGACCACTTGTATTCAGTCCCTGGAGTTAAAATAACTTGGCTGGACTCCAACTACAAATCACTTAGGAGGGAAAAAGATCATTTTGTTAGTGAGAATTCACTGCATCAAAGGGGATACATAATGTAGAAAAATAATAACCTAGTTACATGTACTTAGTGAGTTCTCAGTCTAAACCTGTTAAGAAAAACAAGACCATGTATCTATTTTAAAATCACAATGCAAATAATGTAACTAATTGAGATGAAAGTAGTATTACAGTATCCTATCAAAAATTTTTAAAGAAAAAAAGGCCAGGTTTCCCTAAGACTTTCTTGCCTTTCAAACTTTCAACCTTTGCCAGCTCCTTGGAGCTCAAAATAATAGATACATGCCATTTTAAATGGGAAACAGGAAAGACACAGCACCCTGCCTCCCCTTCTGTTGGCTGTCCACTCTGCACATTAGATAATTGTGTCATCGTGGCTCATATCCCTACCACTCTCCTAAAACTGGTCTCTTAAATGTTATAATAATTTTTCAATGAGTAAATCTATTGGTCTGATTTCCTTCTCCTTATTTTCTCTAGAAATTCTACACTGGTGGTGACTGCTTCTCTCCATGAATGTTAATAAAGATTCTTGGGATTTCTGTTTGTTTTCGTTCCTTTTCTAGCTCTTCTTGCTACCCTCCAAGGAACAGGTCTTTCCCAAAGTTGACCTTTTCTTCTCTTCACTGGGAATCCTCACGTCTGTAATTATTAGATCTATAAAAATGACATGAAGATCTAAAATCTCTTTCCCATATAGTTTTAGAGCTCTCCTTCTCTCCCACCCAACAGTCTGACATTCTTGTCAACATAACCACCTGCACACTGCACTGGTACCTCAAATTCAAATGGTCAAACATCAAATACACACACCCTCCTCTTCTCTAGCTCTGTCACAAACCACACACACACACACACACACACACAGAGAGAGAACAAAACATTTGTCCTGATTTCCCTGTTTCTCTTACTGAAGACACTTTCCTCCTAGAGGAACACGCTTGACACTTTAGTGTCAGATTTGACTTCTTCTAGACCCTCACTACCCATTTCAGGGGAGTCTGCCTCTCCAGTGTCTCTCCTGTCTCTGCCCTTCTCATAAAACATACTCCAGGGGTGCCCGGGTGGCTCAGTGGGTTAAAGCCTCTGCCTTTAGCTCAGGTCATGATCCTGGGGTGCTGGGATCAAGCCCCACATTGGGCTCTCTGCTCAGTGGGGAGCCTGCTTCCCCCCCTCTCTGTCTGCCTCTCTGCCTACTTATGACCTCTCTCTCTGTCAAATAAATGGATAAAATCTTAAAAAACAAACAACCAAAAAATCTCCAGGGCCAGTTCTTTCTTATAATAAAAAGAAAAAGTTCTCTGTTTACCCCTAGCTATTTAATCTCTAATTCCAGTCTTATGTTAATGTGCTAGGAAATAGCTCTGATTATTCACTCAGGTCTTAAATATTCACATTCTCCTTTTGTCCTTTTTTCTAGAGAAACCACATACCTGGCTTTCCACTGATGGACCCCCACTAACCTTTGCTCAGTTGACATTAGTTCCCTACGCTCTTCATTTGCCATAAACCATAGGAACTTGGCCTACTGTTAACTATGTGCTTGGGATTCTATATCCTCCCTTGAGCCTAAACACAACAAGAGCTAAGTTGTTCTTGCATTACCACTCTCATTTTACTGTGCTTAACAAGAGAAAAAATTCTGTTCCCAGCTAAAGATGCCATTTCCTAGTCTCCCTTATTGTTGAGTGTGACCATGTGACTTTATTATGGCCAATGAGATACAAGCAAGCAGATAAAATACCCAAAGCGTCCAGATTGTGTCTTTAAAAGGAAGGAGTATGCCCTCCACTTCTTTCCCACTTAGCATCTCTGACAATGCAGGTGCCAGAAACACCCTAGGGGCTGTAGGACAACAAGGAGGTTCCTAAAGACCCTCCTTGAGCAGAGCCATGTTCTCTGACCCCCCCCCCCCCCCCTTTTCCAGTCTACTCGCTGTTTGGATGTTTTTATATGAGAGAAAACAGACTTCTACCTTGTTTAAGACTTTGTTATTTGGGTTTCTGTTAAATTGGCCAATATGACAGGCCATCTTATAGACACAATCTCTTCATTACCTCTCCTACTTGTGAAAAGCGATGCCTGTGTGGCTTGTGAGATCCTCTATAGAAAAAAAAAAGAGGTAAGCAGTAACACTCCTGACCTTCTAATGTCATGAAAAAGGTTTAATTGGTATTACACAGAGAGGAATACAGTGCAAGAAATGGAAAAACATATTTGCAGTTGGGGCCCTAATAAGAAAATAAATCTTCCCTGAAAAAGGTCCACAGCTACAGTGCAGTCAAGGTAGACAGAAAATTAGAGAGTTACAGCCAACACACCATTTCTGTTAGAAAGAACAGGAGACATTCTGAAGAGCACAACAGAGAGAAGTAAAACCAATGTGAACATCACTCATTTGCTCATACAAGGGCTTAGAAATGGGAAATGAGGAGCAGGAAGGACGAGGTTGTGACCCCACAGCAAGCTGGCTTGGAGAACGCACGTTACGAGGGGTGGTGAGGGAGGCAAGTGGACTGGAATAGCACAGCTGAACCCCATTGAAACACACTTAGGGTTATCTGGTTATTAATTATCTATGTGTTTACATTAAACAGTAGTTGTGAGAAAATTGTTTTCCCCAGATGCTGATCAGCAAGAGACCAACAAAGTGATCAAGGACACACCAAAATCACTTTGCTTCTTCCCTGAGATAAGACAGCACTCTGTTGTTCCTGAGTTTGGTTCAATGAAAAAGAGATTCCAGCATCCAGAAATAGTCCTTGAAATAGACATGTTTGGTACACAAATTCTGTATTTCAATTCTTTCTGGTTCAACTCTCTGAAAAGCAGATAGTTTCTCAGTTCTGGCAAGACCCTAAATATACTTTTGAGCATCACATACAACCGAGAGCCTCATTATGGACATTATGGATTAAGGAAAGACTGACTAACATATGCTACAACTCCCTCCTAGTTTCTGCTACTCTTGGTATCCTCAGCCAAGTGAATCACAAGCTGTGTATGTGTTCCCTACCTGTCTATAATCCACCAGCACAGCTACAACAGTAAATAAATATAGTTCTACAGGTTAGATCATTTTCAACAAATCCTTTTGTAGCATTTATAAAATCCTGAAGTATTATATCATTTCAGATATAATACACATAAGATGCCATAGAAAATAGTAGTAACAGCATGGGCTTTTGCATCAGACTGACCTGGGGTTAAATCTCAGCTTTATCAAAGTAGAAGGGAATATGGGGGAACTTAAAAAACATCTCTGAGTTTCATGTATTATACTACAAAATTAAGATCAACTAACATGGACAAGCATATAACTGCATCCATAGTAAGTGCTATGACAAGTCAAAAAACTGTAGAAGTCAATCCCCAGAGTCAAGATGGCGGAGAAGTAGCAGGCTGAGGCTACATCAGGTAGCAGTAGATCAGCTAGATAGCTTACCTAAAGATTGCAAAAACCTACAAATCCAACAGGAGATCGAAGAGAAGAAGAACTGCAATTCTGGAAACAGAAAAACAACCACTTTCTGAAAGGTAGGACTGGCGGAGAAGTGAATCCAAAGTGACAGGAAGATAGACCCTGGGGCGAGGGGCCAGCTCCTGGCAAGCGGCGGAGCAACGGAGCACAAAATCAGGACTTTTAAAAGTCTGTTCCACTGAGGGACATCGCTCCAGAGGCTAAACCGGGGCGAAGCCCACACGGGGTCAGCGTGGTCTCAGGTGCCGCAGGGTCACAGAAGGATCGGGGGTGTCTGAGTGTCGCAGAGCTTGCAGGTATTAGAATGGGGAAGCCAGCTACAGAGACAGCGCTGAGGAGTGAGCTCTCAGCTCGGGGTTACCTTGAACCGGTTGCAGGCTCAGTGAGCCTGGAACGCGGCCGGAGGCCAGGGAGATGGGAGTGATTGGGTGCTACTCTCTGAGGGCACACTGAGGAGTGGGGCCCAGGCTCTCGGCTCCTCTGGGCCGGAGACTGGGAGGCCGGCATTTTCATTCCCATCCTCCGGAACTCTGTGGAAAGTGCTCAGGGGACAAAATCTCCTGAAAGCAAAGCCCAGCGGATTACTCAGTCCGGCCCCTGGTAAGGGCAGTGCAATTCCGCCTAGGGCAAAGACACTTGAGAATCACTACAACAGGCCCCTCCCCCAGAAGATCAACAAGAAATCCAGTCAGGATCAAGTTCACCTACCAAGGAGTGCAGTTTCAATACCAAGGAGAACAGCAGAATTCCAGAGGAGGAGAAAGCAAAGCACGGAACTCATGGCTTTCTCCCTGTGATTCTTTAGTCTTGCAGTTAATTTAATTATTGTTCAATTTTTTTTCCTTCTTCTGCTAATATTTTTTAACTTTTACCCTTTTCTTTTGTAGCATTTTTTAACTAGTTTATCCAATATATATATTTTTTCTTTATCTGTTTTCTTTTTTTAATTGTTTCTTTTTTTTTTCCTTAACCTCTTTTTATCCTTCCCCCCCCCCCACAATTTGGGACCTCTTCTGATTTGGTTAAAGCATATTTTCCAGAGACTTTGCCACCCTTTTAGTATTTTACTTGTTCCTTCATATACTCTTATCTGCAGAAAATGACAAGGCTGAAAAATTCACTACAGAAAAAAAGAACAAGAGGCAATACCGAAGGCTAGGGACCTAATCGATACAGACATTGGTAATATGTCAGATCTAGAGTTCAGAATGACGATTCTCAAGGTGCTAGCTGGGCTCGAAAAAGGCATGGAAGATATTAGAGAAACCCTCTCGGGAGATATAAAAGCCCTTTCTGGAGAAATAAAAGAACTAAAATCTAACCAAGTTGAAATCAAAAAAGCTATTAATGAGGTGCAATAAAAAATGGAGGCTCTCACTGCTAGGATAAATGAGGCAGAAGAAAGAATTAGCAATATAGAAGACCAAATGACAGAGAATAAAGAAGCTGAGCAAAAGAGGGACAAACAGCTACTGGACCACGAGGGGAGAATTCGAGATATAAGTGACATGATAAGACAAAACAACATTAGAATAATGGGGATTCCAGAAGAAGAAAGAGAGTGGGGAGCAGAAGGTATATTGGAGAGGATTATTGGAAAGAATTTCCCTAATATGGGAAAGGGAACAAGCATCAAAATCCAGGAGGTGCAGAGAATCCCCCTCAAAATCAACAAGAATAAGGCCACACCCCATCACCTAATAGTAAAATTTACAAGTCTTAGTGACAAAGAGAAAATCCTGAAAGCAGCCCAGGACAAGAAGTCTGTAACATACAATGGTAAAAATATTAGATTGGCAGCAGACTTATCCACAGAGACCTGGCAGGCCAGAAAGAACTGGCATGATATATTCAGAGTACTAAACGAGAAAAACATGCAGCCAAGAATACTATATCTAGCTAGGCTATCATTGAAAATAGAAGGAGAGATAAAAAGCTTCCAGGACAAACAAAAACTAAAAGAATTTGTATACACCAAACCGGCTCTACATGAAATATTGAAAAGGGTCCTCTAAGCAAAGGAAGAACCTAAAAGTAGTAGATCAGAAAGGAACAGAGACAATATACAGTAACAGTCACCTTACAGGCAATACAGTGGCACTAAATTTATATCTCTCAGTAGTTACCCTGATGTAAATGGGCTCAATGCCCCAATCAAAAGACACAGGGTATCAGAATGGATGAAAAAACAAAACCCATCAATATGCTGCCTACAAGAAACTCATTTGAGACCCAAAGACACCTCCAGATTTAAAGTGAGGGGGTGGAAAACAATTTACCATGCTAATGGACATCAGAAGAAAGCTGGGTTGGTAATCCTTATATCAGATCAATTAGATTTTAAGCTAAAGACTTTAGTAAGAGATGAGGAAGGACACTATATCATACTCAAAGGGTCTGTCCAACAAGATCTAACAATTTTAAATATCTATGCCCCTAACATGGGAGCAGACAACTACATAAACCAATTAATAACAAAATCAAAGAAACACATTGACAATAATGCAATAATAGTGGGGGACATTAACACTCCCCTCACTGAAATGGACAGATCATCCAAGCAAAAGATCAACAAGGAAATAAAGGCCTTAAATGACACACTGGACCAGATGGACATCACAGATATATTCAGAATATTCCATCCCACAGCAGCAGAATATCCATTCTTCTCTAGTGCACATGGAACATTCTCCAGAATAGATCACATCCTGGGTCATAAATCAGGTCTCAACCAGCATCAAAAGATTGGGACATTCCCTGCATATTTTCGGAACACGATGCTCTGAAGCTAGAACTCAATCACAAGAGGATATTTGGAAAGAGTCCAAATACCTAGAAACTAAAGAGCAACCTTCTTAAAAACGAATGAGTCAACCAGGAAATTAAAGAAGAATTGAAAAAAATCATGGAAACAACTGATAATGAAAACACAACGATTCAAAATCTGTGGGATACAGCAAAGGGAGTCCTGAGAGGAAAATATATAGTGATACAAGCCTTTCTCAAGAAAGAAGAAAGGTTTCAAGTACACAATGTAACCCTACACTTAAAGGAGCTGGAGGCAAAAAAGAAATCCTAAACCTAGCAGAAGAGAAATAACAAAGATCAGAGCAGAAATCAATGAAATAGAAACCAAAAAAAAAAAAAAAAAAAAAAAAAAAAAAAAAAAAAAAAAACCCAACCAAAAAAAAAAAAACCAACCAACACCCCCCCCCCCAAAAAAAAAAAAAAAAAAACACAAAACAAATCAATGAAAGTAGGAGCTGGTTCTTTGAAAGAATTAGTATAAGATTGATAAACCCCTGGCCAGACTTATCAAAAGGCAAAGAGAAAGGACCCCAAAAATAAAATCATGAATGAAACAGGAGAGATCACAACCAACACCAAAGAAATACAAACTATTATAAGAACATAATGTGAGCAACTATATGCCAGCAAATTTGAAAATCTGGGAAAAATGGATGCATTCCTAAAGACATATAAACTACCACAACTGAACAAGGAAGAAATAGAAAACCTGAACAGACCCATAACCAGTAAGGAGATTGAAGCAGTCATCAAAAATCTCCCAACAAACAAGAGGCCCGGGCCAGATGGCTTCTCAGGGGAATTCTACCAAACATTTAAAGAAGAATTAATTCTTATTCTCCTGAAACTGTTCCAAAAAATAGAAATGTAAGGAAAACTTCCAAACTCATTTTATGAGGCCAGCATTACCTTGATCCCCAAACCAAACAAGGATCCCATCAAAAAAGTGAATTATAGACTAATATCCTTGATGAACACAGATGCTAAAATTCTCACCAAAATACTAGACAATAGGATCCAACAGTACATTAAAAGAATTATTCACCACGACCAAGTAGGATTTATTCCTGGGCTGCAAGTTTGGTTCAACATCTGCAAATCAATCAATGTGATACAATACATTAATAAAAGAAAGAACAAGAACTATATGATACCCTCAGTAGATGCTAAAAAAGCATTTGACAAAGTACAGCATCCTTTCCTGATCCAAACTCTTCAAAGTGTAGGGATAGAGGGTACATACCTCAATATCATCAAAGCCATCTGTGAAAAACCCACTGCAAATATCATTCTCAACAGAGAAAAACCGAGAGCTTTTCCTCAAAGGTCAGGAACACGGCAGGGAAGTCCATTATCACCACTGCTATTTATCATAGTACTAGAAATCATAGCCTCAGCAATCAGACAACAAAAAGTAATTAAAGGCATCCAAACTGGCAAAGAAGAAGTCAAACTACCATTCTTGGCAGATGATATGATACTATATGTGGAAAACCCAAAAGACTCCACTCCAAATCTTCTAGAAATTGTACAGGAATTCAGTAAAGTGTCAGGATATAAAAACAATGCACAGAAGTCAGTAGCATTGCTTTACACCAACAAGACCGAAGAAAGAGAAATTAAAGAGTCAATCCCATTTACAGTTTCATCCCAAACCATAAAATACCTAGGAATGAACCTAACCAAAAAGGCAAAAAATCTATACTCAGAAAACTACAATGTACTCATGAAAGAAACTGAGGAAGACACAAAGAAATGGAAAAAGGTTCCATGCTCATGGATTGAAGGAACAAATACTGTGAAAATGTCTGTGCTACCTAAAGCAATCTACACATTTAATGCAAACCCTATCAAAACCCCATCCTTTTTTTTTTCCCCCAAAGAAATGGAACAAATAATCCTAAAATTTGTACAGAACCAGAAAAGTCCTCAAAAAGCCAAAGGAATCTTGAAAAAGAAAGCCAAAGTTGGTGGCATCACAATTCCAGACTTCAAGCTCTATTACAAAGCTGTCATCATCAAGACAGTATGGTACTGGCACAAAAACAGACACATAGATCAATGGAACAGAATAGAGAGCCCAGAAATAGACTCTCAACTCTATGGTCAACTAATCTTTGACAAAGCAGAAAAGAATGTCCACTGGAATAAAGACAGTCTCTTCAACAAATGGTGTTGGGAAAATTGGACAGCCACATGCAGAAAAATGAAACCGGACCATTTCCTTACACTATACATGAAAATAGACTCAAAAGGGATGAAGGACCTCAATGTGAGAAAGGAATCCATCACGATCCCTGAGGAGAACACAGGCAGCAACCTCTTCGACCTCAGCCACAGTAACTTCTTCCTAGGAATATCACCAAAGGCAATGGAAGCAAGGGCAAAAATGAACTATTGTGACTTCATCAAGATCAAAAGCTTTTGCACAGCAAAGGAAACAGTTAACAAAACCAAAAGACAACTGATAGAATGGGAGAAGATATTGGCAAATGACATTTCAGATAAAGGGCTAGTATCCAAAATCTATAAAGAACTTATCAAACCCAACACCCAAAGAACAAATAATCCAATCAAGAAATGGGCAGAAGACATGAACAGACATTTCTGCAAAGAAGACACCCAGATGGCCAACAGACACATGAAAAAGTGCTCCACATCACTTGGCATCAGGGAAATACAAATCGAAACCACAAAGAGATCCCAACTCACACCAGTCAGAATGGCCAAAATTAACAAAAGAGGAAATGATAGATATTGGCAAGGATGGCGAGAAAGGGGAAGCTTCCTACACTGTTGATGTGAATGCAAGCTGGTGCACCCACTCTGGAAAGCAGCATGGAGGTTCCTCAAAAAGTTGAAAATAGGGGTACTCTGTGACCTACAGGTTATATACCCTGCACTACTGGGTATATACCCTAAAGATACAAATGTAGTGATCTGAAGGGGCACGTGTACCCAAATGTTTATAGCAGCAATGTCCACAATAGCTAAACTATGGAGAGAACCTAGATGTCCATCAACAGATGAATGGATAAAGAAGATGTGGTATATATATATATACAATGGAATGCTATGTAGCCATCAAAAGAAATGAAATCTTGCCATTTGTGATGACGTGGATGGAACTAGAGGGTATCATGCTTAGCGAAATAAGTCAATCGGGGAAAGACAACTATCATATGATCTCCCTGATATGAGGAAGTGGAGATGCAACATGGGGGTTAAGGGGGTAGGAGAAGAATAAATGAAACAAGATGGGATTGGGAGGGACACAAACCATAAGTGACTCTTAATCTCACAAAACAAACTGAGGGCTGCTGGGGGGAGGGGGGTTGGGAGAGGGAGGTGGGGTTATGGACATTGGGGAAGGTATGTGCTATGGTGAGTGCTGTGAAGTGTGTAAACCTGGCAATTCACAGACCTGTACCCCTGGGGATAGAAATATATTATATGTTTATAAAAAATAAAAAATAAAAAACTGTAGGAGTCACCTGATTTACAGGGCACCTGACTTAGTTTGGAAAATCAGGAAGGCTTTTCTGAAGAATAATATTACAGCTAAGATCTGAAGGATAGAAGTGGTGAAGCAGTGATTGCCAAAGTGTTCAAAGTAAAGAGAGCAGCAAGGAAAATGGCCTGTGGTGGGAGGAAAGTACAGCACATTTTTTGGAACAGAAAGAAGGCAACTGTAGTTGGAGCACATGGGTTGGGTGGAGCTTAGCATAAAAGGAAATCAGAGAAGTATGCACATGTCAGACCAGATAGGACAGCACAAGCCACCACCGATGAAGGCCTTGGAGGCAGCCAGATGACATGGTTATGGTAAGTACTAAGTAAATATTAGTTCTATCATCACTGGTGGGAAAGAGCACCTGAGCTGGGTAGACACTGACTTAAGGTCATTGATTCTGGGACCAGAAGACAGAACCACTAAGCAGTTCTTCCTTATGCAATGGTATCTTTAACAGTTTCTTTCTATCTGAATGGGTTACAAAAACACACAGGCCTTTTTTTCTTATTTTTCTCAATTTTTAATTTTGAGACAATTGCAGATGCACACACAGTTGTAAAAAATAATACAGACAGATGCTGTATAACCTTCACTCAGTTCCGCAATGGTAACCTTTTGCGTCACTATCATATATCTCAGCCAGAGATATATGATATCTCTGCTGCTATTGATAGAATCCACTGACCTTATTCAGATATGTACGTGTGTGTGTGTGTGTGTGTGTGTGTGTGTGTGTGTGTTCTATGCCATTTTCCACATATATAGATTCAGGTGACTGTGGTCATTGTCAAAATGCAGAAGAGTTCCATCACAAGGGGCCTTCCTGTTCCCCTTGAATCCCCACACCCATCTCCCTCCCCACACCCTCCCATCTCCCTAAACCCAGGCAACCACTAATCTGTTTTCTTATCTGTATAGGTTTGTAATTTCAAGAATGTGAAATAAATGGAATCATGCCAAATTTAGCTTTTTTGGATTTTTTTTTCACTCAGCATAATCCTTAGAGGTCCATCCAAGTTGTCACGTGTGTCAATAGCTCAATTCTCTTTACTCCGTAGTACAAACATACAGAGTTTTATTTCAGCATTTGCCTGCTGAAGGCTCTATGAATTTTCTCCACCTCTGGCTATGACCAGTGGACATTCATGGTCAGGGCTTTGTGTGAACACATGTTTTCGTTTCTCTGGGATAACTGCCTAAGTGTACCATTGCTGGATCGTTCCATGCTGAGTTTTACAAGAAACAGTTAATCCATTTTCCAAAGCTGCACGATCATTTACATTCTACTTCACACATTACATCCCAATAATGTACAGATGAGCCAGGATGGCATTTGGTGCTGTCACTATTTATTCACTCATTGTAATAGTTGTATAGTAACATCTTATTGTGGTTTTAATTTGTGTCTCCCTAATGACTAATGATGTTTAATATCTTTTCATGTGCTTAACTGCCATCTGTATATCCCCTTAAATTATTATTATTATTTATTTATTTATTTATTTTTTGGTTATTAGTTTTAGCTGATTTTCTAGTTGGATTGTCTGGCCTTTTTTTTTTAATTGTTGAATTCTTGAGAGTTCTAATATATTTGGGGCATATGGTTTGCCCTGCAACCACCACATCTGCCTACTGTTTGTTTGGACTCTTTCTTTCCATAATACATCATTAATCTTTGGAGTAATCAATACCAATAAGAGCATATCTCCTTGTCCAAAATTGATGTTTCTCTCAATGGGTCCTACATCACTAAGCTTTTGTCCTCTTTCCAGTATGTCCTGTAAGCAATCTTTCCTTCTTATCAACCCAAAAATCTTCTGTTATCCTCACTGCCTATAAAAAGTATGAATTTATCAACCTAGTATTGAAGGGTTACCATAGTGTGATCCAAAGTACCTCCCCCTTCCTAACTCCTCTGCCCTAAAATTTCTACCACAATCATTACACACCAAAAATTGCCTCCAGAAAGACTTGGCAAAAGGCTCCAACACTGAGGATTATATTTGGTCTCCTAGATTGGGGCTGTCATTGGAATGAAGAGCATGTAGAGTTCTATTAACACAAGGCACATAATCCTCTTACTCTGAAATGAAATGCCTTCTCCACATCTCCTTTCTCTTGCAATTATCTGTTCATTGCTGCAAAATAGTAAATATTTTATCTAAGTAATCAAAGTTTGCTTACTTGACAATATATATACTCCGCTCTTTCAAATTTTCTATGTTCAAGTTGTTTCTCATGATATTTTTTTTAATTCAAATATGGCATCACTCACATGACCTTAGCAGGGATGACTTGAAAGCTGGACTCAGCTGGGACTATCAACTAGAAAGCCCAAAGGGGGCCAATTCAAGAAGGCAGTTGCAGGGTAGCTGGACTCCTAGTGTGGTGACTCGGGGATCCCATAAGGAGTTTTCCAAATGACAGGAAGTACAAGTTGATATTTTCTGAAGCCCTGGGATGGGCAGCTGACACAGTGTCACTTCTACCATGTTTGAACTGGCCAAAGCCACCAGAAAACAGACTCAGAGTCAAGGGAAAGAGGATACAGGACCACATCTCTCAATACACAGTATGTTAAAGAGTTTCTGGCAATCTTTTAATCCACTATAGGATTTCGTGGTCGATTAGGAGAGAAATGGTCTGAGTTCTTAAGTATGTGAAAATGCCTTCAGTCTGCCATTACAGAAAAAAAGACAGACATCATCAAAAGTTAAAAAAGATATTTTCCTTCAGGATTTTAAAAACAATGCTCTATTTGAGGTTTGAGATTTTTACAACCTCATACTTGGTGTTTCAAGAATTCAGTATCATGTGGTTTATTGTATGGGAGCCATCAAAGGACATATTTCCTTCTTCAGGTCTGGGTTACTGTCTTCTACTATTTTCTTGTTAAGTCTTTTTCTTTTTCCATATTTCTAAGATTTCTATATTATACCTCCTTTATTGGTATCTATGCCTTACAGCTTTATTTTCTATACGTTTTCTCTGTCTATCCTCTTGCTCCATTTTCTGCATGATTTCCTCAGAGTTATTTTCTAACTTTCTTGATATAATTTTGACAATCATATTTTTCATCCTTTAAGAGTGCATTCTAGTTCTCTAATGGACCCTTTATTTTATATTCTTAATTCTTAGTTTAAGAATACAAAATGCTCTCAAATACTTCCGAATGTCAGATGAATAAATAAAATAACAACATACATATATTCCCTGAATTATTACATTTCATCTGGATCAGCTTTCTTCTTTTTTATTTGTTCTTTCACTTTCATGTTGTTGGGTAGGAAGCCTAGTGTAGGCTTCATCTGTAGGTGTTTAGGAAAGATTTTTTAGCTCTTTTAGAAAAGACCTAACGAGGTCTTTTCCATGAGTGGGAGGGAATCCTGACTGGGATATTTGGTTGGGGTAGGGCAGCATGGAAGGAAGGAATCAAAGTCAAAGGGTTTTTATATCTCACAAGTGAAGATAAAAGAGTGGGAAACCACCTGATAGGTTTCATCAAGCCCCCACAACCTTTCAACTGACCAAACAAGAGGAGGTTTACTTTCTTTGCTCTGGAACATCAACGTCCATAAAGAAGCCTTAGCTTTCCCAAGGCCATCCGTCAATTTTCTTTATAGAAGAACCCTCTGTTTTGTTGCTGCTGGTGGTGGTGTTTCAAATGAGCAGGTGCCATACAAGCCTGTTCGAAGAACAGAAACCGGGAAGAGGGATGGCAGGACTCTCCATTAATCCCTGCTTAGAGCTTCACTTTTCACCAAAACTCCCACGGACCTTGTTAACTCTCAGACTAGAATCCTTCTCCTCTGAAAGGTTTATCACTTTTAAAATATTTCATGAGAGATAGAAGGCATGCACATGTTCCTAGTCTACTGCCTCTAACTAAAAGTTCTTAATAATCTTTTATATATAGTCCCAACTTAGCAGGGGTAATAGCTCTTGCTTTTACAAAGTTCAAAGGATCACCAGAAGATCATGTGAGAGGACAGAAAAGGAAGTTGGGTGATAATATATCTGGATGAAGGCAGGATTTCATTTTGTAAATGCCTTTTATTAAATACCATTTATAATGTATTAACAAGTGCTCGTTAAAAACAGATGGGTGATTCCCCTGGGATAGGCTGAAAGCATGGAATGTCTTACCAATATTTTGACATAGTCTTATCTGTTTTGCAAATGTTCAAAAACAGATCATGAAAGAGCTAGAAAAGCCAAAGTGAGTAAAAAGAGTGTAAACAAGAACCACTTATCCATGTTCTATGTTGACAATGATATCGATTGGCCAATTCATAAATGTGCCAAAAGTTGATGGTAATGTGTAGACAGAGCATTATCAAGGAGTCCCAGGTTATCCTTTGCAAGTACAATCAGGGTACAGACTTCACTGTCACAGAGAATTCACCAAAACATCAGATCTAAATCTCTAACACAGGCACCAAAACATCTGTCAGTTGTTATTATACAAACAGTACTTTGCTGCTATAAAATAAAATAATGTAGTATTTAATTATTTCAAACATCTTTTTAAGCAATCTTTCATGAGGGCCCCAATATAATTAAAAGCCAGTGAGGCATAGCTTCAACTTACATATTTTTCAGACCTTATATTATTGTAGTCAATCATGTATGAAAGTACGATAAAAATATAAAACTATTAAAGAAATAAAGCAGGTCCTTTAAAAATGCTTTGACAGATTCATTTAAAGATTTAAAAAAAAAAACTTGCAAGGGCAGGCTAAAATCAGCTGCTTTTATATCAAAAAGGAGATCTTGTTTCATTATAACTAAGTATTTGAATAACTACTATTATGGAATTTGGAGAGTGATTATACCTAACATGACTCAATTAAAGAAACATTTATTAGAACCTCACAATTAATAATGTATCAAAATCCTCCACGACTAAAATACAATGAAAATGATACTTAAGTGTCAGGCCAATTTCCAATATAAGCCATTAACAGTGTTAGTGGCACACTAAGGTCAAGCTACAAGTCCCAATTTGTAATGGACTCAGACTTTTTTACTCACCAAAAGATTTCTGCCTGACATCATCCCCAAGACCAGTCACTAAGAAAACAAACCTACAATCCACTTCGATGCTTTTAAGATAGAAGAAAAGAATTAGGGGTAGAGAACTTGTGACAGTTATGGGTGACAAAACTGACCATACCCAAATTCTCCAGGACTCCAATGCCACCTAGACAGGCCCTCAAGGAGTTATAATAGAACCGAGCAAACTAAAAGGGAACCTCAGGGCCCCCTGATGGGTAAAACATCAATATGTTATAATAGTTGTAACTTTTTCTCCTTTACTTGACAAAACAAACTGAACTTCCAGACACCGTGACAGCGAAGTGCCCGGGGTATAAATGGAGAGATCCTGTGAGAGACCGGCAGAATTGTGAAAAGACGTTTAAAAACATCAACACCCAGGAATAAAAGTCAGATACATGTAGTTACCCCCAAGAATGCTCAAGTCTACAAGGAGAGGAGCAAGGCCGGCTATTACTCAAACACATAAACAATATAGGAGAAGACCATATTAATGGATGAAGTTGGTCGGGGAAAAAAGAATGAGAGAAGTCAGGGAGCAACCAAACTGGCCAAAGTGTTATACAACAAGGTCTTCAGGGAGAGAGAGGACGACTTTGGTGAGCAAGGCTACCTGTCCCTTTCACTAAAGATGTGTGTCTGTTTTAAGACAAAGATGCTTCTTCGGAATTCTCTATGGCCCCTTGAGTTTGTGCAGGCCCTTCAGCAGTGGCAACGGGAAATGGGGGAGGGTGCAGGGTCTGGAGGGTCTAGAACACTTCCGTTTTCATTGGCTGTACACTTCATCCACATGTCTAAAAACAGGGGAAAACCACGGGCTTAGCTGGAATTGTTTCTGCTGTCCTGATTGCAAATTCACTGCACGGTATCCCAGATAGCACTTCAGTTTCCCTGCATCCTGGCTCTAGAAATTATCGTGGGCTGTAGTCTCAAGCAATTGAGGTCAAGAGACAGGAAGATTCTCTTTGGAAATAACACACTTGCACTCTGTTTTATCTTGGGGTTAAGTGGCTCTTAAGAGGTCAGTGAGGGTGAGCCAGTGCACAGGAGACTGGTATCCTGGGGCATGGGGGTAAAACCCAAGTTTCCCAAACTGAACATCCCAGGACGGTAGCCATGATGCCATGCATGTGATGCCTCCCTATATACCTCCTCTGAGAAACCAGAACATTCTCTTGCTTACAGACATTGCCACTGGAACCTTCAAACCATAAGTACCCTTTGAGAGAATTTTTACACTACTATGTCATTCTCGTTATTATGTTTATTACTCTTAGTTTATGTTAGCATTTTCTCACACACTGAACTAGAACAATCTGGGTTTAGTCTGGTTTAAAATTTTTTTTTTCTTTTAAATTTATTTACTTATTTGAGAGAGAGACAGAGAGAGTGCACGGGGTTTGGGAGCAGAGAGAAACGCAAGCTTTGTGCTGAGCGTGGAGCCCGATATAGGGCTCGATCTCATGACCCATGAGATCACAACTGGAGCCAAAACCAAGAGTTGGATGCTGAACTGACTGAACCACTGAGGTACCCCAAGGTTTTAAAATTTTATTACTGATAATTTGTTTGACCTAATTTTTCTTCACTATAAGTGGAGAGAATATTAATCCATATCCTCTGTTCTCCATCTTAGAGGACTGTGTGATCAAAACACCAAATAATATATTCTTTTTAGAACAGTATAAGCTACTAAACTACTTAATTCTTACATATTCACTCACTCTCTTTCTTAATCAAAATATCATCAAAATATCCCTTAGATAAAGCCAGAGGGCATAAAAAAATCTTTCGTTTTTTTAAACTATAAAGTACTATACAAATAAAAAATTATAACTGCCATTAAAATGTCAGTGTTCTTAATCATGTAAATTCCAGACAGATTATAGTTGATCACAAAACATCACAACAAACACTAAATTTGGTAAAATAAGAAAAAAAAAGTTTGAGTGATTCAGTGTCATAAATTCCAAATCAAGTATTCTTTCCCCACTCCTCTGAATGCATCTCTTATTTTGTGATTGGAAATTCTACTTAAACCAAATTTTCATTTAAAAAAGGTATTTAACAATTCAAAAGTTACCACTTTGTATATTCTGAACTAGCACATATTGATACATTTTAAAAAGAAAGCTCTGAATCATCGCCAAATGTCACAGATTCTCTGCAAAAGCAAGAGACAATGAAAACAGTGCACCCCAATACAGCTCCGTGAAGTCTGAACTCTGGAGGCAGACCACCTCAGCAGGGACACTTGGTTTCATCACATATTATCTTAGTCACCTTATGCAAATTATCAAAAAAAGGAAATAATAGCCAAATTTCATAGATTGCCATGAAACTTAAATAATGCTCGGAAAGCGCTTAGCTTAGCACTTGCCACGGAGTATACATCTGATGAATGTTAGTTGACATGACTGTTGTTACAGTTCAAGTTTCCACTCCTACCTCCTTGCAAAAAGGATGTTCTAAGATCTTCTGAGAAACAAATCATTATCCCCAGAATGAAAGCAATACCATGGCACATAACATCTGACCAGAGCTGAATAAAATGAAAGATGTTCTCGACCACCTGTCCCCTTTCCAAGAAGGCGAAGCTTTACAGATTCTGCATGAAGCGTGTATTTTTTTATGTACTCAGTGACTTCTATATCTGGGCATGGTTTTTTCTTCAGTGCATGCTGTAGGGGTGGTTTATTTCTTTACTCTCCAGAAATAAATTCATTAATAAAACAACTAGGCATTTGAGAATATATAGAAGTTAGATTTTGAAATCTCAGGGTGGATGTTCAAAGGAAAGCAAAAATATTGTCACTTATCACATCAAAGCTATTAAATAAATGTAGCTAAATCCATCTCAATCTGTCCCAGGTTGCAAAAGATCCAATACATGGCACAGCTCCTAAGTCGTGAGCAATTCAGGAGCCCACCCTAAGGGCAGCTACTTTTATCACCAGAAGGGCTGGAATCTGTGAATTTAGTATTTACAGACAGAAAGCACTTATACCGGTATTCCTACCGATATGACCACCACTGCAGTATTTCACTCTGCTGCTTTCCAAGTTGGTGGTTACATTTAGAATCCCACCTGCTTTTTTGGAGGTCTGCAAACTGGTCTACCCAGAATGGCTGGCATGCCTCCAGTCAAGACTGTTCCAGCATTATGCTCTCTCTCCTATAGACTAAAAAGAGGGAGATCAGATATGGTGCTTTATTATTATTATTATTATTATTATTATTATTATTATTATTACTAAAGATTTTATTTATTTGAGAGAAAGAGAGTACGAGTTGAGAGAGTGGCAAAGGGAGAGGGAGCGGAAGAAGCAGACTCCCCACTGAGCAGGGAGCCTGAAGTGGGGTTCAGTCCCAGGACCCTAGGATCATGACCTGAGCCGAAGGCAGATGCTTAAGTGACTGAGCCACCCAGGCGCCCCTAGATACAGAGTTTCTTATTAGCAACAATACTTCTGTTTCGCAAAGCAACCCTTGGAAATCACTGAGCAGTTTTAACCTAAATGTAAAGCCAAATAAGACTTAAATCACAAAGAAAAGAAACATATGCATACCCTGCTATGATACAGTTTTGAGAAACCACTTAAATCTAGTATTTACATCCCAATCTACACAAAAACTACTGGAGCATCTGTTGATCACATACAATCAGAGTCCTGAATTTGCAATTGCCTCAATTAAGCAGATAATTAGTCTATACAGTTCATGATTTACTGAGAGTCACAACTGTGAATGGCCAGATTGTTTTCTGTAATTAAACAGTTACTAAAGACCCTTAATCCCTTTCTTTGGGTGTGATTTTTGAAGACAGTCATTCAAGAGAGGGTGAAAAATGGAAGTGCACTCTTTGAAAAGGTCTTCCTTTCTAGTCACTAAACACTTATCACTGCCCTCCACGTTAATTCTTTTTAGCTACAGGATGCATGAAAACTGAACTAGTTGCTTAGTGAGCATGGCTTAGTGAACAACAGGACATGGGATAGAATGTAGAAACTAGTTTTTTCAATGAGGCCAGTGGTTTTCTGCAATTTTTTAAAACTATAGACTGCTTGGTATTGGATCACTGCTGATGAAAGCTGAGCTGCTTCGTTACTCCGCACACCTGGTCGCCTCTACTGACTCCCAAGGGCATCACCTACATCTGGGCCCGGAAGGCACGCTCATGTTTCCGGGTCGACACCTCACATGTGGCTTAAGAAAGACTCAACTGTTGCTGTCATCTTATGAATATATAGTAGTGATGATACATAAATTTGATCTTGAATACCGAAACAATCAAAAAGTAGTAACTGAACAACTTAAAAAATATTTTAAGGATAATTTAAGACTAATTGAGAAAGAAAAGAGCACAATGGCTGATGTACTATGACTGATAAGGATATAACAAAGGAAAAATGACAGCACTTGTATCATATTATTTGCCCTCTGCATCGTATAATGTGCTTTTTTTAAAAAAATAGGCTCATAGACTTTTAACACAAAAAGTGATTTTATAAAACAACCAGTTTAATCCCCTCAAGCAAAAGCACATTTTCCCACAACAGCCATTTATTTTAATATTCATTCATTCATGAGACATTTATTAAGCACAAATCGTTGACAGATGCTACACTGGGGGAAGCATATTTCCCTGCTTTTCTATTTCTTTCATGAGCAACAGGTTTTTTCCGTGTCCCAGATGCCAAATCCTTGCTGTCACCAGGTGACTGTCACCAGTCCCTTCCAGGATCTCAAAATTTAATTGTTCCAGTTGCGTCCATATCCTGGACGACGACCACCACCAGGCTCTGACTTCTGGAGACCAGGTTCTTCTCCTTCCCTTCCTGAAACCTCATTATAATGATGGAAGCTCTGGGAAGCCATCTCCTTTCACTCAAGCAAGGAAATCGCTCTAGAAACTCTCCCCTCTATCACTTGCTTCATCGATTTCTTTGTCTCCCCTCCTATCAACACACACATATGCTCCCTTGACCCCACATCTTCTCCATGTACCTGACTTCCCTATGTTCTTCCCTGTTTCTCTTCAACCCATGTTGCGGACTTTGGTTCCTACCCTCCCATCCAAACAGCTCTTGCTAGGGCCTCTCCAGGTGACATGGCTAAGCACTCTCCCTGAAACGTCACTGTGTTTCTGAAATACAGTCTTTTCTTCATTCTCCTTCTGCTTTTTCGGCTGCACCTTTTCAGTCGGCCTTGTCAATTTTTCCTTTTCTCCCTGACCTCTCAATGTTAGAATTCCACAGGGCTGAACTCATGCTTCCCTTCATCTCCACTTGCTCACTACCTAACCTTATCTGGTCTCATGTGTTTAAATACCACTGACAGCCATACGTGTGTGTGTACATTTATGCACATAAATGCATATATATATATACATATGTATGTATATTCATTGTGAACTTCTTCCTCAGTTTTTCACATTTGTGTATCCGACTAGTTCGTTATTATCCCCACTTGCACCTAAAACTTAACATATCCCTAACAAAAAGCCTGATTCTTCACTTTTCACCCAGTTTCTGTCTTCCAAACTGCAGTTAAAAGCAACTGCATCTTTCCAGGCTAAAACCTGAAGGTATTATTGACTCTTCTCTTTAGGTCTCACCTATATCCAATTTATCAGCAAATCTTGTTCACTTTCCCTTCAAAATATACCCAGAATCCAACTATTTTCACCACTTCTACTGCCATGGGCCCAAGCTACAGTCACCTCTTTTCTGGACTATTGAGAGAGTCTCCTAACCATTTTTTTTTAAAGATTTTACTTATTTATTTGACAGACAGAGATCACAAGTAGGCTGAGAGGCAAGCAGGGAAAGAAGGGGAAGCAGGGTCCCTGCTGAGCAGAGAGCCCGAGGCAGGGCTCGATCCCAGGACCCTGGGATCATGACCCGAACCGAAGACAGAGGCTTAACCCATTGAGCCACCCAGGTGCCCTCTAACCCTTTTTTTTTTTCTATTTTTTTTTCTTGTTCCTCCCTATTCTCCATTCTCAACACAACACCAGTGTCAACCTTTCCCCATGCCAGATCAGTACAGTCCTCTGCCCACCACCATCAATGGCCTTGAAAGACTCCCCAGCTTTTCCCTGCAGTCATCTCCTTTCATCCACCCTCTCAGGCTCTACCGTCACTGGCAATGGCTATCCTGTGCTCTGAGCATGGAGCAACTGGTACTATCTCTGGGACTTTGCAGCTCATAGTTTCTGTGCCGAGATCACTTTTGTCCCAGGTATCTGCAGGGCTCTCTCCCTCATTTCCTTCAAGTCTCTGGCCAAATGTTGTATTGGAAAAATCTTCTGACAATTATATAAAAAAGACACCTTCTTGCAGGCTCCTAGGCACTTTCTATCCATATTAAACCTTATTTTTAACCCTAACCTTTACATTCATGGCCATAAACACACACACACACACATACACGGTTACTGCTGTTGTTTACTGTTATGTTTCCTCCCCAATCCTTACATACACACAGAACAGTGTGGGTTACATGTGGACAGGAACTTTGGTCAGTCGAGTTTACTACTACATCCTCAGGAACTAGAATAATGCCTGGCCCATCGCCAGTACTCAAAACTATTTGTTGGATGAGTATCGGGGAGGAAGATATAATGGCAATATATAATATTGGCCTTTCTTGAGTTATAAAGAATGAATTGGATGGGGTGCCTGGGTGGTTCAATGGGTTAAAGGCTCTGCCTTCTGCTCAGGTCATGATCCCAGGGTTCTGGGATTGAGCCCAGCATCGGGCTCTCTGCTCAGCAGGGAGCCTGCTTCCCTTCCCCTCTCTCTGCCTGCCTTTCTGCCTACTTGTGATCTCTGTCAAATAAATAAATAAAAATCTTTTAAACAAAATAAAGAAAGAATGAATGAATGGGAGATTCCCAAAAATGAAACAGGCTATTCTAAGCAAAAGCAGAAATATACACAAATCCCGTGCCCCATTTAGTGATCTTAGAGGTCAGTTATTCATGAAGGATCCCTGCCCCAGACACACACTGGTCTCAGCATGCACTGATTGTTTTCACATCTAAATATTTTTGGCATGTATGATCTATAACACATGGCCTAGCATTTACTTCAATATTATTTTGTTTCTGGCTGTTCTTTTAATGTAATCATAAGTATTTATTGTTTATCTACTATGTGCTTGCCATAACGACCCGTCAGGGTTTCTTCACTCTAAACACAATAAAAACCTCGGTTATCTGGCCTTATCGGATTCTTCTAGACAAGAAAAATTTGCCGCTTGAGTACCTTTAATATTACAGACCATTCTTTTAGTTCAGCCAAAATGGGTGTCCCAATCATTTGGGGAAAAGCTATAATACAACAATATTAATAACACTATATTAGCAAGTCAAATCAATTGCAAACGTAATGCAGAACATACATATCGTTCTCAGCCGACTTTTTTCATATTAATTGTGATGGTAACAATGTTTCTAAGACTGGAAATTCCACCAGGGCAGAGTCTACATGTGGTTCAGGACACGGAGTGAAGTACCTCACACATGAGAGGCCCTAAAATCATGGCAGTCAGGATGAACTATGGCACGAAGCACACGTATAGAAGAGTATCTTGCAGATGAAATCGTTCCAATTTAAATTGTTAATCTGTGCAAATTTAAAATTCTGACATACTGAAAATGTTATATATGGCTTTAACCACATTTATTTTTTGTGTTTGTTTGCAGTCTGTCTCCAAAGTGAATAAAAAGAGAGAGTCAAGCTTTGGCAACTGTAGGCACAGGGCAAAGGCTCACAAAACCACTCCTGCATTCATATTCATATCCCACCATGGAGAAAGGATTTCGGGTTCTTGGAGCAGCCTGAGTAGAAGCTAAAAAATAAATGCTATGGTTTTGAGAGCACCGCAAAAGCACTGAAGAAAAATTAAACAAAGGCTCTGAACCTTATTTGTGTTCTGTAACACTGCTTCGAGGCAACATTTTTACTTTTAAATGTATGCCCTCATTTACTTAGGAAATTAAGAAATGAACTCCCGTGTCAGTGTCCCTGCTACCAAAATAACGTAGCCCTCGGCTGATTTACAATTGAATCCTAATTGAACAGTTATGGTTTTAACTATATCAGCATATCTGCAGGTTCCTTAGATAAATATTCCAAGCATTTCCCATAGATTTTATATGCAAAGAAAATAGTAAAGAGAGTCTTAGAGCAGAGAAGGTTCTGTGGAATGTTTAGCGTATCATTCTGCTTATTTTTCTTAGTTCTATCTCATTTTTGACACACATTTTCAAAGCCCTGCTATTTAAAAATATAAATGTTTTCATTAACAACAAATAAGAGGGCTTAGAGAAGTCAGAGTCTTCTGTTTTTAGAACTTAACAGATATTTTAGTTTAACAATTATTTATATGGAGATGGACCTTAACTTCCTTCCTGTTACCCTGTTTCTTGTTCCTCCCAGTGCCAAGAATCATGTTTAATCATTTCAATGATTTCTTCCATCCACATGGCAGTATATTCACTGAGAGGTCTTCAGATGAGAAGAAAAAAAAATCATAAAGTAGCACACTCTCACATGCATGTATAAGAGAGCAAAAATGGGTACTTCACATTCGAGCTATAGAGAATTTATAATTCAACTCAGCATGCTTACCTCAAAGACTTTTATTACTGAAAATAATTTATAAAATTTTACAGCTGGAAGGGAACACATAGCTCTAGGCCAGAAAACCATTTTGCACAGGAGGAAACCATGGTTTGTGGGCATCTAACGGATGTTTCAAGGTCATACAGCCAGCTGGGTCACCCACCCAGGTATACTGAGAGAAATCAGGTAACGGAAGCTCATGTTAGTGCACAGGGCGGGCTAGCGAGCAGAAAGGTAGGAGAGAGTTGCAAGCACAGACCATGTGTTGGCCTGAGAAAGAGCATTCTAGGCTCTTTCCACAAAGGTGGCCCACAGACCTTTGGTAGCCCAAAGACCACAAAGGTAGCCCAATTTCAACAGATGCCAAATTTGAGGGATGTCTTCAAAGATGGTTATTTAAAGAGGCTATCAGAGATTTAAGAAAAGAAAAAAAAAAGTCAAGACGCAGACTCAGGTACTGACAGTGTCCCCAGGATGAGATGTGTCAAGTGCCCCATCACCACGGATGGCAAGAGAGCGCTCCACAGATCAGCAGACGAGGGTGACAATTAGGAAAGGGCTATAGAAGGGAGTAACATAAAAAGGTAGAGGAACAGGCAGTGACCGTAGAGATAAAGAAAAATCAGAGAGGATTTTCAAATATGTGGGCCCAGTCACCATGGGAAAGAGAGTTAATGCTGTGCTGGTTTAATCATGCAGTGTTACAGGGACTGAATTTTCAAGGGGCTTCCATTTGCTGAGAGCAGTGTTCATTAATATCTAACTCAGTGACACTTATAACTAATGTGAGATTGTTCACCGAGAGAGATTCTGCTCTTGCCCTTTTCCTAAAGCCATGTGTACCCCAAACGGACAGGTACATGCATTATCATTGAAGAATAAAAACACATGCTCAAGGGACATTTTCCTGCAGGGATGCAGCACATCTGAACAACAGTTTGCGGAAGAAAAGAGGCCCCTTACTATGTCATCCCTCTGAAATGAGACCTGTGGGGGGGGGGGAGGTAATAAACGGGAGAGCCTGTGGGATAATAAAGCCTCCTTCTGTGGCCCACGATCATTCACTAGAGCTGAGTAATTACCCTCCTAGCCAAGACCTCTCTCTGACATGATCTGACAGTTTGTAACTTTGCACCAGGCAAAGAGTGAATTCTGGCACCTTATTGTACTGAAGACTTTCAACAACTGAGAGACAGAGTGTCAAGTGATTCGTTTCTCCATAAAGAACGAATGAGGCAATAAGCAAATGAACCAAATGGGAAAGTATTCATCTGCTTATGTGCTTTTGGGAGGCGATGGATCCATTCTCACCATAAAGAAACCATGCCTTACGGGGAGAAGGACAGGACATCAGCTCAGAAATGGTAGGTCTCTGGTAGGAGAAAAGAGCCAAATTCTCATGATGTCATTCCCTGTCATGCCACATTTCCCTCTGGGACTCAAGCCTGGAAGCACATAAGTGGGGCTCGCTTTTCCAGAGCCATTTCTACCCGCATATTGGGGAGTTATAGAGGCAAGTCATGTTCAATTCTTAGCTCCACACAGGCATATGGTGAGGTTGCATGCGAAAAGAGGCACAGGGAAAGAGAATTCCAATAGCAGAGAAGTTGAGATGTGTTGTAGATCAGAAGTACACGAATAAAATAAATTTCTCTGGCTTTTTCAGTGACTATTTGATCTAGCTAATTTTTATACGCAACCTTTCTAATGAGAAGTTCAAGCATGAGTTTTCAGAGTAAGCAATACAGTTGTTTCTGTTATTATTTTTAATCTGTATTGTGCTGTTTCTCCAAAGAGATTCACTCCTTCGTATGATACGGCAGTTGCCCTCAGAAATATCCTCCCTAGCATGGTAATACTAATTCATAATAATGCAGCTAGTAAAATAAAAACAAATACTATTTCATATAGGCAAATAAACATGAATGCATTAATTTCTCAACTTTTATAGCTTTTCAGTTCACATTGAAGGTGTATATATATATACATATATATATATATATATAATAATCTTTATATATGATCCTCACAGAGAGGCAAATCAAATATAACTTGAAAAGGACACACAGCTGACATTAAAAAAACATTTAAACAAAGCCTTAACAGAGATTGGGCCTTAAAAGGCAAATAAATATAGATTTAGAAGTAGCACATATATATTTATATAAATTATATATATTATCAGATATTAGAAATAAATATGTAACATATTACATATATACATATGTATGTGTAAAGAGAGAGTTTTAAGTGAGGTGACAGTGGCTACATTTATATAGGCTCACGGAACTGAATTTCAGAAATGACCCAGTCTAACCCCTTTCGATTACAGATTTATCTGCAAAGGCTGTAGCTTTTATCTCCCAGATGAGGAAATGGAAGCTTAAAGAATTTGCTGTGTCTTACGTCTTCAGAACTTGTTCAAGGCTCCTTAGAAGGCAGAAAATAGTGAAAGTACTAAGTTATTGTAAGAAAATGTGTAATTAGGAAGAGGACTGGGTTTCTGTAAGCCTACACACTGCAGCTCTCATTCATTCAACACACTCTTACTGCAGGACGCCTGTATTGTGCATTGTGCTAGGCAAGCAAGCACTCGGGCAATCGTAGTGGACGACACAGACAGGATTCCTGACCTCAGGCACCTCACAGTCCACCGAGGGATACAGATAGGTAGGGAGGTGGTTGGAAGACCCCAAAATAAAGACTCAGAGAGGGATGAGTAAATGACAGCAGATAAGGTTGCTGGGGTACATGGGTCCAACTGCAGAAGGCCTTCTGAGTCATGCCAGGAAACGTAACAATATTCTTAAGAACAACATGTTAGGAGTTTTAAGGAAGAGAGATGTGAGCACATTGTGTTTTAGAAAGATGACTTCTGTTCAAGGGGCAAGTCAAAGCAGCCAGACCAATGAGAAGGCTGCTGTAGTATTAGAGCCAGAACACAATGTTTTGTACAAGGAAAGCAGGAATCATGACAGCGAGAAGTGGCCTTATATTTTGGAGGTAAAACTGAAAGAATCTTGTGAATGAATGGACGTGAAATATGAGGGGATGAAGGCTGAGAGCTGGCGCCCAGCTTCCTATTTCAGTAAAGGTAAATAGGAAGGCATCACACATTAAAAAAAATAAACAAATAAAAACTATAAAACAGGGGTGTCCGGGTGGCTCAGTCAGTCAAGCAACTGACTCTTGATTCTGGCTCAGGTCATGATCTCAGGTTTCAGGTCAAGCCCTGCATCAGGGTCTGCGCTGGGCGCGGAGCCTGCTTGAGATTCTCTCCCTCTCCTTCTGCCCTGCCCCTCCCCCTACTCACTCTCTCTCTCTAAAAAATAAAATAAGATAAAATAAAATAAAATAAAAACCATAAAACAAACAAGAAACACGGGAAGAGAACAATGAATCACTGAGTATGTATAAACTAACCCCTTCCACATACAAACTCATATATACTAACCCCTGCTGGAAAGTAGGGCAAAGAATTTATTTTATAGCAAAGTAGCCTAAGTTCCTGTATTTGGGCATTATTATAGAGTTAAATCTTAGGTTACGCAGATCTTACATTCAATTTTAATTTACCTGTGGCATATTTCAACAAATTAAGCATGAAGTAGTCTGGTTTTATTTCTGTTGAGTTCCTTGTGTAGTCTCCATCCTACCAAGAAAATTCTTTGAAAGACAGGCATGGGAAAAACTCCCAGAGGTAGGTCTTGACTTGGGGTTCAAGCCAGGAAAAAACAAACATACTTTTAGCTATCCTTGACTCATATATTCATAGCAAAGCTTCATTACTTTGCTGGCAATTACTTCCGAGAACTACAGGTATACATATAATCATATCTAAATAAAAACTGCACCTTAAATGAAAATATAAATGACTCCTGGATTAATTTTTGAGTTATTGACCTCTGTTAGCTCTCACAAGCAGAAGTTGGCCAGGCACATGCATTTGCAAAAGACTTTTAGAATGATTTCTCGAATATGTGACAAAAAGCACAGGCAACAAAAACAAACAGACCAATGGGACAACATCAAACTTAAAAACTTGTGCATTAAAGGACAGAAGCAATAGAATGAAAAAAAGCAACCTAGAGAATGGGAGAAAATGTTTACCAATCATACATCTGGTAAGTGGCTACATCTAGAATTTTAAAAAGAATTCCTACAACTCAAAACCAAAAATAATCCAATTCAAAAATAGACAAAGGACTTGACTAAACATTTCTTCAAAGATGATATATAAATGGCCAATAAATATGTAAAAAGAAAAAAAAGCCAACATGACTAATCATCAGAGAAATGCACATCAAAAGAACAGTGACATATCCTCTCACACCCATTTGGGTGGCTATAATAAAAACCAATGAAGAAACAGAAAATAAGTGTTGGCAAGGATATGGACAGATTGGAACCTTTGCGTACTGTGGGACAACTGTAAAATGATGCAACTGCAACTGATGAAACAGTATGGAGGTTCCTCAAAAAAATAAAAATAGAACTACTATATGACCCAGCAATCCCATTTTTGGGTATACATCCCAAATAGTTGCAAGCAGGGTCTCCAGGAGCTATGTGTACAACCATGTTCATAGCAGCACTGTTGCCAAGAGTCAAGAAGTAGAAGCAACTCAAAAGCCCACTGACAGATGAGTGGATGAAATGTGGTCTGTGCATACAATGGAACATTATTCCACCTTAAAAAGGAAGTCTTGCCACACGCTACAACATGGGTGAACCTTGAGGACATTATGCCACGTGAAGCAAGCCGGTCACAAAAAGATAAATACTGTATGATCCCACCACTTACATGAGGCAGTTAAAGTGGTCCAATGAATAGAAACAGAAGGTAGAATAGTGGTTCACAGGAGCTGGGAAGAAGGGGGTGAGTAGAGAGCTGCTTTTTCTTGGGCTGCTGCGTTTCAGATTTGCAAGATGGAAAAGTTGTGGAGATGTGTGTCACCATGATGTGCCCATACTGCTGAACTGTACACTTAAAAACGATTAAGACTCTTTTAAATGGTTCATTTTAAGTTTTCTGATTTTTATCACATTAAAAGAAAAGTGGCCACATGTTGTAAGATTCCGTCATATGGAATGTCAAGAACAGGCAAATCTATAGAGACACAAAGTAGACTAACAGCTGCTCGGGGCTGGAGAGATTAGAGGAAATGAGGAGTGACTGCTAAAGGATACAGTTTCTTTAAGGTGTGATGAAAATGTTCTGGAATTAGTATTGGTGATGCTTGCACAACTCTGTGAACATATTAAAAACCTTTAAATTGTACAATTAAGAGGCTTTTTGATGTCTAGTGATTGACACTTATGTTCCCTCCTATACAGCCTCTCTTAGCTGCCAAACAAAGACTGTTTTAAACAATTCCCTACCATTCAGCACCCCCTTCAAGCACTAATATATAAAGTACTTCTTTCGGGTATCTTAATAATTATTTTCTTTGAGCCACTGCATTCAGCTCCCTAGGAATTCTAAGGCAACAAACTCGAATGCAGCATTAACAATGTTATGCTAAAAACAATGGCATAATGCCAGAGAATTTCAAGGATAAAAATATGAAATTCCCTTGCTTGAGATCTAGTGTGCATTGCAGAAACAACTATATGGATCATTCAGCTTGAATAAGATGTTTTGACATCTCATCTCAACATCTAAAATTAAAACTACATCTTCAATTCGCACTGAAAGCTTTGTGTTGCATCTAGGTTAAACCCCAGTAAGAATTCAGTACGATGAAGATTAGTTATAAGAATGCTTATTTGTGTTCACTTCCCCCTCGAGTGTGAAAAAAGAAAAGTTCATTAATTGGTAAATACCTTATAATAACACGATAACTATTTTGAAGATACATTGTGTTTAGACTTTAAAAATCTTTTGAGCTGAAAAATAAAGTAGAAATTTTACTGAGATGACAGCAATCACTTCATCTCAATAGATAATTCATAATGATTATAATCAACAGAAATTCAAATTGTATTTTCTAAACATATTTGCTTATTTTTAACTCTATTGGTATTACTTATGTTCCAGTAATCAAAATCCAGGATCAAAAGTCCAGGATAATATAATGCCTCTTACTTTTTTTTTTTAACATATATTTTTTATTTTTTATAAACATAATATATTTTTATCCCCAGGGGTACAGATCTGTGAATCACCAGGTTTACACACGTCACAGCACTCACCATAGCACATACCCTCCCCAATGTCCATAACCCCACCCCGCTTCCCCCAACCCCTCTCCCCCTAGGAACCCTCAGTTTGTTTTGTGAGATTAAGAGTCACTTATAATGCCTCTTACTTTTACCAGAAATTGTTATGTGGGTCAGCCAGAAGGGGGGCTATATGTATGCCAGTCTTGTGCCTGTCAACTCAAAGACCACAGATCAGTGAACAATAAAAACAGTAGACTTACACATCCCAGTCCTGGTTATAGAAATTGTCTTCAAGCCTCTTCTTTTTATTATCCTTTCTTTTTATTCCCCATTCAGTTTACTTTCAACTTGCCCGTATGTGTGATACAATCCTTTCTCTACCAGCCATACAGATAGATGGAGGCCTCTCTGGTTTTGATCTTTGGTGTTGTGCTCCGGCCCTCTCCCCCAAGAGACCCAACTCAAGACCCACCACGAAGCCTCCACCCGGGGTTCAGATAAGGCCCCTAGAAAGTAGACCAATATAGCAGGAACGACCAGGAGAATGGATCTTACAGAAACCACATCAGAGAAAACACCCATTGAGCAGAAAGAAAGGCTCCTGACTTTACAAAAAGATGTGATTCTGAATTTCACAAAGGCTTATTTCTTTTCAAAGCAACAAATCCACTTAACGATATCTTTTGGACAAACTGTTAGTCATTTTGGCAAATGAAAGAGAGATGGGTATCTTTAGTTTAGACTCCAATGTGGGCTATCCATCACCCGCAAATCACGGCTATTCCTAAACTGTCTCCGTTTGCTTTTCTTTTTTCAAATCTAAGGCAGCATCACTATGCTACTACTCAGAAGCAAGAAAAAAATCTAATAAATAAAAAATCTAATAATCTCCTACAAGTTCATTATTATGAAAGGTAGCAAGACAATGTTCACTGCTGCAGAGTCTGCCCGGCTGTTCATTAAAAGCACCAGGCAGCACGGTGGGACCCGGAATTAATGCGACAGTGTTAGCAGCTCTGAGGAACAACCGTTGATACTGATTGCAGATTGTGCCTGATGACATACACAGGAATCTCTAGATCATTCACTGAAGTAGTGTGAAATGGTGTATAGGAGGTAGGACACAGAAACATAGGCCAGTTTCTGGGAAAAGAAATACTTTCTCATGTTCAAACAAGGCACTGAAATCCAGCCTAGTCCATGGTTAAGACCTAAAAAAGTAGAAACACTTCCAGTCATGACTAACACTTACACAGCACTTTGTACGCACCAGCTATGGTTTTCAGGGCTTTGCAAATACTCATTTCATCCTGAAATACCCCCAAATACCCCCAGACATAGATAGCATTATCATTCCCATTTCTCACAAAGAAACTGAGACTCAGGGAAATGGAATGACTTACCTAATACCACACAGCTAGTTAACAGAGAAATCAAAATTTGAATCACATGGTATGGCTTCCAAGTCTGTGCTCTCAACCAATAAAAAGAGCAGTGTGTATTTTCTTTCAAGTATCAGTGTTTTTTTTATGACTCTCCATTTTACAGTGGCATTGATTTTTTTTTTTTTTTTTTAATCACACAAGTTACTACATATACATGGTTTAATCTTCCCAGTAAATATGTTTGCTTAGGGACACCTGAGTAGCTCAGTCATTAAGGGTCTAGACGCCTTTGGCTCAGGTCCTGATCCCAGGGTCCTGGGATTGAGCCCCACATCGGCCTCCCTACTCAGCTGAAAGCCTGCTTCCCTCTCTCCCACTCCCCCTGCTTATGTTTCCTCTCTCGCTGTGTCTCTCTCTGTCAAATAAATAAATAAAATCTTAAAAAAAAACCCATGTTTGGTTAATTAAGACAAATTGTCAGCTACATTAGGGAACACATTCAGCGAAGCACGAGGTATAGACAAGTCAAATGGCAGAGTCCTCTGAGAAGATCCATTATTCTATGCCCTGTTACTACACGGATAATTCTGCCTTTAAAGTCAGGGACTGCCATCTTTGCATGCTGAGCACCTAACCTAGTGTAAACATTCAAGAAATGGGTAGAACGAGGATAGAAGGTAAATAAATCGACACCATATAAAGGAAATGTGTGGTGGCAGGAGACGCCGAGCACACAGAAGGGGAAGGGGGGGGGAGTAGTGCCCCCCAGCTCCTCCTTGCCGTTTTGCCACGAGGCTTCCTTATTCTTTGCAGAACTCCATGGCCCAGGCCTCTTGCATCTTGCTGTGCTTGAAAAGAGTTCAGACAGCAGAGCAAGGGGCCCAGAGAGCCAAGAGTGAAGTCAGAAATCAGAGGGCCCCTCGGCAGGGGAGCAGCAGCGGCTGAGTCACACCCCCCTTCAGGAGCACTGGCCAGAGGGAGGCATGGCATAAGGGAGTGAGTAGGAGGCAGAAGGCAAGCCCCCCGCCCCCACAAAACCTTCTCAAACAAAGAACCAAGAGGTCAAACTGAAAGTAAAAAGGATTTTGCCTCCTCTTAGTCAGGGTCTTCTGTCTCCCTTTGAAGATGATGTTAGAAAAGAAAAGGCAGGGTTGAAAGGGAACACAGAGGAAGGTGGGATCCATGCCTAGAGTTAAAACACATTTTAAGAGCCAGCGTAAATCAGCAGTTAATGCCTTGGGAAAGGGACATGCTACCATGGGGTTCTGGAGCCCAGACTGCTGACACTGTTAATTATTCCCAGAAAAAAAGTTATTGGAAGTAAGGGCATAAATTGAAAGTAAACTCAATGACCTTGTTTCTCCTGGCTTTCCTGAATCATATCTTCACCTTTTTCTCGAACATTGCCTTATCTCTCTGCATCATGGCCAAAATGCTATCCTTCCGGTGAAGCCTTTCCTGATCACCGGAATGACATTTTGTCTGGGTAGCTTTTAGCGGTCATCTGCATATCCTATTCACTTACTCAACACACATATGTTCCACGCCTGCCATGTGCCAGGTTCTCTTTCTAGACCCTGTAGAGAACGATGAGCAGAACAGATAGAAACTCCGGCATCACATTCTACCACTGTACATTGTATATTGAGCAATAGTTGTTTTACCATACATTACCTATCTTTATAACCCTCTTATTGAACAATAAACTTGTGATAGGCAGCCTTCATTGCTCATATTTTTGAAATCTCATCTTGCCTAGCAAAGATGCTTGCCCAGACTGGGCAATGTTTATAAATAAATAAACAAACAAACAAACAAAGAGTTCAACCTTTTGAAATCAGTAGGAAATCTGGACTTCCATATCATACTGGCACATGCTGCCATTGATGAACTTGTGGGAGGCAACTCTGCCTTTGGATTTGGCATAAATTCTCATCTATTACCACACATTCGAGACACGAAAAAGTGGAAACGTATATACACTTGGTCAAGGGAAAGGAGAAAGTCCATTTCAATTTCCAATGTATTAAAAATGATACAAAAAAAAAAGAAATTAAAGACAGTATTATGAAGCTTCTACTCCCCAAAGGGGTATTTACTAAGACAAGTTAAGGGAGAGGGACAGAGGGAAGTAGTTTTAAAATCAGTGACTGACATAATTCAAATTATTCTCAAAGGAACCTAAATAAGTATGTCATTAAGTGTTTCTTAAATTCCTGCTCATTTTGAGAAAGTATGACAACCATAATAACCAGACTAGATTAAGAACTTCCTCATCTGACTTTAATCTCCCAAACAGTCAAAGGCAGTGATGGAAACCCCAGTGCAATTAATAAATCACCCAGTAGTGACCACACTATTGAGAATGATACTGCTTAACGTAGATAGCGAGTCTACAATACACTATCATTTACACCCCAAAACCACGTAAGTTATAAGTTAGTGACTTTCTCGGGGGAGATGATTCAATCCATCTTACTTATTTCTCTTCTACCTCTTCTCATTTCCTTTTCTCATTTATTTAGCAAATATTTATTTCTCACATAAGCCTCAGAAAATTCTATCTGAAAGCAAGCAGGGTATAAATAAATATTCTCCAAAATTCGATCCCTTGCTTATCCTAATCAATCAACAGAGTTTCTTAAGTGGATTGGCCTGTGCTGAGCATTGTTACCATCCTTTCACCAGAACTAAAATGGGTCCAGTTGTGTCAACAAACCCTCCTCTGAAGATAGAGCCATTTTCTAAATCTCCTATTTCCCACCTGAGTAGAGGGGGAGCATGAACTCAGCTTTAAAAATTCCTAAGGAGACTAGGGTGATAGGTTATGGCAGAAATTCAGCTCTCTGGCATCATCATTTCAGGATTCAAGTAACACCCTTAGAACTGAAGTCCTCATCAAGCCAACTAAGGAAACACCAGAGCTTAAAGTTTGGTCTACATTGCCATGATCCTCCAACAAGTGTTATGTCATGGGTCAATCCATAAGTAGCTTTCAACCTGGGGGCATGGAGATGAATAGGTTCATTAACTCAAGCAAAGATGCCAGAGGTGTAGGGAGAAGGTAGGACTTCTTAATCTCTACTCCTCTTCAGACATTTTGAGACACCCCTGCTCCCTTAAAAATCTTAAACACTAGCTGGTGTTGATGGTGAAATCAACATGGGACATGTTGACCCTTGAAATGTTGGGGGATGGGGGAAAGAGAAACACTGATCTGCACTCACTAAAACACTTGACTCTTCTCAGATATGAACTACACCCTATAGTTCTAGGACCAAAAATAGAAGCAGAGGAGTCACCAATTCATGTCATGTCATGACACCCAGCTGTTGGGTCAACAAATTGGCTACTTTCCCCAACCTCCTATTTAACAGACCTAAGATGACCTTAAAAAACATCCTGAAACTTTGATCAAAAATAAATTTCATTCATGTTTAATGCTGACCTTTTTTTTCTTTTTTCTTTTTATAAAGGGAAAATGTTACAAAATGGAATGAGAAAGACAAAGCAGATGCAACTCATTTCTGACCAAATCCAATTCAAAATCACCCTCTCAGCTTTGTACCAAATGCTCATGCCCTCAATAAAAGAGTCATACATAATGTAGCAGTGAAACTGTTGACGGGGTTACATGGTCACAGAAGACCCAGCAAATTTGCTGCTGTGGACACGAGGATGCGGTGTGTGAAGCTGGACCTGATGAGATTTTGCATCTGTTTTAACAGTGTCCTGAAGGCAAGCTCTATTCTTTGCTTAGCATCTGCAATAATGTGAGCACTTACTCAAAGTAAACTTTTGATTTCATCCATTTTCTGTATCAGCTAAACACATGTGCAAACAAAATAACATCAGTTCTTTGTTAAATTAATACCTAAACATCCGTATGCTCATAGTCTTGGTAAAAAATACATAAATAAATCATCCAGATTATTAGCTCAAAATGCCCCCATTTCAACACATAAATTTGTAACTTCCTTCAAATCATGGTTTCTCAAACTTCATGAATTTGGGGGTGGGTAGTCAATGCATGGGCTTTTAGAGCATTATGAAAAGACCTGGAATCACCTGAGTATTTCTATAGGCCAAAAGTCCATGACTGACATCAAATTTCCAAGAGGGTAAGTGACTCCAGAAAGGTTAAGAATTACTTATTTAGAGAAATGAGTGAATAGTCAAGGGTATATTTAATTGAAATCCCATGCCACAAGTAAGAGAAAACAAAATATCAGTTATATATAGAGGGCCACATTAGACTCATACCTGAATAGATTCAAAATATTGGGCCATGGTGAGCTCTACTATTAGATTATAAATCAGGAATTTATTATCTGGGGGGAACTCAAAAAGAAAATATATGTGCTTTCAAAGACAAAACCCAAAAAATCTGGGTTACAATTTCTTTCTTTCTTTCTTTCTTTCTTTCTTTCTTTCTTTCTTTCTTTCTTTCTTTCTCTTTCTTTTAAGATTTTTTATTTTATTTATTTGACAGACAGAGATCACAGGTAGGCAGAGAGGCAGGCAGAGAGAGAGGGAGAGGGAAGCAGGCTCCCTACTGAGCAGAGAGCCTAATGCACGGCTCCATAACAGGACCCTAAGATCACAACCTGAGCCAAAGGCAGAGGCTTAACCCACTGAGCCACCTAGGCACCCCTGGGTTACAATTTCAGTAAGATATCCCCTATTCTTGAAAAAAAAAATACCTTTATTAAGCTATAAATGGTGTACAATAAATAGTACATATGGAAATCATACAATTAGATAAGTTTCGACACATGAATACACCTGTGAAACCATTACCGTAATCAAGATAATGACCATGTCCATCATCTCTAAAAGTTTCCTCGTGATCCTTCAGGAATCCTCCAGCCCTGGCCCTGTTGCTACGCATTAGTTTGCATTTCCCAGAATTTTATATAAATGAAAACATACAGTACATTGGTTGAATGGTGATCCCTCAAAAGATACATCTATGCCCTAATCCCTGGAACCTGTGAACATTGCCACTTCTAGGAAAAGGTTCTTAGCAGATACAACTGAGTTAAGCATTTTGAGATGCGATCATCCTGGATTACCAAGATGGGCCCTGAATCTAATGATAAGTGTGATATCACACAGAGAAGAAAAAAAAAGAGAAGACAATGTCAACACAGAAGCAAAGAGAGGCAGAGACTACCAGTTCCAAGCCACAAGACAAGGAATGCCCAAAGTCACTAGAAGCTGAAGGAAGAAAAGAACAAGAGTCTTCCCCGGAACCTCTGTGAAGACTGCACCTCTGTCAACACTGTGATTGTTTGACTTCTAGCCTTCAGACCTGTGAGGGAAGAAATTTCTGTTTAAAGCCACGAAGGTGGTAGAAATTTCTGTTTAAAGCCACCACGGTTGTGGTAATTCAATATGGCAGCCACAGGACATTGATTCATATTCTTTTTTTGTCTGGCTTCTTCCACTCAGCGTGATTACTTTGAGATTCATCCACATTGCAATATAGATCAATTGCTCTCTTGTTTTTTTTATTGGTGGATAATATTTCATCATGTGGATATACCAGAGTTTGTTTATCCATTCAACTCTTGATAAATATTTGAGTTGTTTTTAGTTTGGGGCTATTACAAATACTTACAAGATACATTCTTTGATTTACATTTGAATTTTTGGTACTACCATCCTTTTGACTTGATTTCCTGAACTGTTAAAAGTATGGTTAAATTAGCATTTCATCTATTAGGAATAGGGCCAGGAACATAATCAAAGAAGACCTGTAAGCAGCAAAAATAAATTTAGCAAAGAAGATACATTTATTCACAGAAGATGTTCTCATGTTACAAAGGAGCTCTCATTTTAAAAATAGTTATATTTATTTTAATAAACCTAGTAGTCCAGTGTCCATACCATTGGAGATTAAAAAGATTAATGAGAGGAAGGAGAGAAGGAAAGTTTCTGCTATGGAAGCAAACACAATGACCAGCCAGAATACAGCATCTGACAGTCTGGTAGTCAGAAAAGAAATACAAACCCAAAACAAAAAGAGTAATTTGACCGTCTAGGTTGTTTATGTATTGAATTACAGGTCACCACAGTATCTAAACTTGTGATTCTGAAAACAGAATTATTATATCTAATACTTTCTACATAGAGGTCATATAGTAGAAAGATTTCCATCTAAAACAGTTACGCTTTATCTGTAGATAGAAAATATTTAGAACCATGTAGCTATGAAAATAGGTACACTTTTAATGTAGTTTTCATTCAGCTGTGTATGTTGGCTTACAGATCCAATTATAAGACAGTACTCCCCATGTGGGCAATGTGAGTTTCCTAGTTATGACTGGACTCCCAGCATCCAGCCCAGTGCTCAAGCCCAGCTGGGCACGATGTTTCTCAAAGCAACAGATGAATGAAGATTACCTGAATGGATAGCTAGAGGGCTGGATGAATAACAAGTCCCCGTTTTAACTAATTTAATACTAAGTCGTCTTCTTACCATTGCTTGCTGCAGCATGGAATTTGGGATTAAGGTACCTTCTTCTCAGATGCCTCAAAGTTTAAACATTCCATGAGTTAGGGGTGCCTGGCGTTAAGCGTCTGCCGTCAGCACAGATCATGATCTCTGGGTCTTGGGATCAAGCCCCATGTTGGGCTCCCTGCTCAGGGGGAGTGGGCTTCTCCCTCTCTTCCCCGGCCCCCACTCCCTTGATCATGCTCTTTCTCGTGATCTCTCTCTGTGTGTCTCAAATAAATAAATTCTTTTTAAAAAATAAAAAATAAACATTCCATGATTTAGAATAGGCATGTAACAAGCTCCCTGGGTAATTAGCATAGTTAAATGTCTGTCTGACAGCTCCTCTTGCTAATATTTGCGCCCCCCCCCAAAATATTTCCTAATATTTAGGAAAAACGCAGAAGCAGAAAACTGACTTTGGTACCATCGCTACCAAAGCCTCAAGCAGCACATGTTTTAAAAAATAAAATAAAATTCAATAAAAGTCACAGCCCAAACAATTGTGCAATCTTCCTTTCATTCTACTACCTGAAGCAAATAATTTAAATTTCTATTCGAAGTAGTTAGAAGTTAACGATATCTTCTTGCTCCCTATAAGACCTGGCAGCTCAGTCTAAGATGGTGTGTCACAGAAAAATTTCACCATTTAATCCTTAAAACAAAGTTTCCCTATCCTTTGCCTTATTGCAAAAGAGAGTGATGTTGACATAAGGATCAAACTGTTTGCCCTCAAATGCCACAATGAATGTATAACAGAGAAGAAAAAAATGTGCAACTTAGATTAGATTACTGGACTTCTAGCAAGCTCTCCCCGTGCCAATTACAGAAGACTTTCCATTTACATATAAATAGCTCAGAAATTCCAACACAAATGTACTTGAAAACACTGAATCAAGTACTTCAGAAAAACATGGATTAGGTGCATTTCAATTTAATTTTAAGGTGTTTACAACAAGCATGTGTTCAAGTAAAAAAAAAGAAATGGAATCAATTTTTATTACAGAAAGCAACATCTTTTTAAATTATTGAAATTATTCCCACAATGCTCTTAAATCCTTCTATCAAGGTTTCTTTTAGCATGCTGTCTGGGTTTGATTTTGTTGTTCTTGTTGTTTTGTGTGTGTGTGTGTGTGTGTGTGTGTGTGTGTGTGTGTGTGTGTGTTTTCTTAAAAAAAAGGAATAAGTAGTTGTATAGAATGGTGGTGTGATGTCTGGGATACATAATGCAGTTTTTGTTTTGTTTTGTTTTTGCTCAGGTTTTGCCTGTCTGTATTAGAGATGGGTCTTGAACTAGCAAGTACCTTATAAAAGATACAGGTGAATCAGGGTGCCTTTTGCTAACAGAACCTGTTTTTATCTTTCTCTGCAACCTGGTTTAAGTTTCTAGCCCTTGTCATGTTCTTTCCCACCGGAAGACATTCTGTAATGAGTGTAACCTCATCAGCAGTCTCTAACCGGTAACCCACCACAGATGAAACATTTATAAATTAACATTTATTAATCTATTGCTTAAAAACAGCCACTTCAACTTCCACTGCTATTTCACGACTGGATTTGACAGGTGGCATAAACAAACAACTCTGCATGTGACTGGTATGGAATGATTTCCAGATTTCTCAATTCACTTGTGGGCTAGATAGACACACAGAGAAAAGGAGGCTGCTTTTGCTAACTGCCCAGGCATTGAATTAATACTGGTGTTTCTTTATATTTTACAAAATATATAACAATCATTTATTCTGTGGAAATCACTGGCCATACTTAGTTCACTGAATTTTGTAGATGAAATGGCTAGAATTTCTCCTCCTAATAATGATGGGCAATGGTGGGGGGGCAAGGAGGGAGAAAGAGAGAGAGAGAAGGGGAGAGAGTAACAGAGACAGGCAGAGACAGAGAGAGGCTGCAGACCATTCTTGTAAATAGGCATTTAGTGGGAAGTCTGGAGGTAGATTCTAGACAGTGCACATGCCAGAAACAGAACTGATCTACATGATCTACATTGATCTACATGATCTACATTTCTGAGCTATTTATATGTAAATGGAAAGTCTTCTGTAATTGGCACGAGGAGAGCCATTGATCAACATGATCTACATTGTAAAAATGATCACTATGTAAGTTTCATCTGTAATTGATAAACCAGGTATATCACTGGATATCAACCAAATGCAGGAAGTCTAATACTGCTTCTCTGAGTTACACAGTGTTCAGACACAAATCTTGATATATGCACAGAAGGAAAAATGCTAAATTCATATTTCATGGGGCAGATGATCTCAGAATAGAAAAATCTAAATTCACAGACTAAAGCAGTATTATTATCTTTAATCTCAAAAGTTTAACAACTTAGACTAGGAGAACGGATTTCTTAAAAGTAAAAGGAAGGGAGGGGACACCTGGGTGGTTTAGTCAGTTAAGTGTCTGCCTTAGGCTCAGGTATGACCTCAGGGTCTTGGGATAGAGCCAGGATTAGTAGGGAGTCTGCTTCTCCCTCTTCAACTGCCCTTCCACCCTGCTTGTACTCTCTCTCTCTCTCTCTCTCTCTCAAATCAATAAATAAAATCTTAAAAAAAAAAAGGCAAAAGTAAAATGAAACAGATATTTAGCTAACAGATTTGAATAAACAGTAAAAGTAAGTCTCGTGTATTACAGAGAATTAATTTCTTCAAGTGTTTAAAGGTTTATATCCTTACGAATTTTAGAAGTTCAATAACAAATGGCAGATGAAATTTTAAGAAAATAATCAAAGTGCAATTTTCAATCAACTTCTGCTGTTTCTTTTCATAAGACATATGAACAACCCTGAAGGGTAAAACTACTTTTTATCAATGTTTGCAAATAAGTCACCAAATTCAGCACGGTACATGAGAATTTATGTATCCTTAGCCAAAGCTTGGTAAAATGAATTTGCATTACTAAGGCAAGTAATCATAAACTCGGCAGCTCTGCCATTAGCTTCCACATCAAACACATTCATGCTGAACACACGGGTCAGTAATAAACTGTCAGTATATTGTTTGGCAAATGCTTTTTTTCTTGTACTCTGCCATGTCCTCTCCCTTCCGTTCTTGCTCTACAAATTATACAAATTAGATTTTGCAATCAGCATTAGAAAAATCAGCACAGGGAAATCTCTGTGACTGCCATTATTGTTGAATATACTCAATAATCATCTTCTTTCCAAACAAAGATAATAGCAAAAGGCTATGATGAATTTTTTATGCAGTAGAAAAACTGTACAATGAAGATGGTACGTCTGTGAATCTGCTTATTAAAAATGCCAACAAAAAAGAGTTCTCTGGAAAAAAAATAATAAACTAAGTTGTAGTTCAATACAGGCCTCATTGTTTGAGAACTTGGTTTTCTTTTTTTTTTTTTTTTTTTTTTTTTAAAGATTTTATTTATTTATTTGACAGAGAGAGATCACAAGTAGGCAGAAAGGCAGGCAGAGAGAGAGAGGAGGAGGAAACAGGCTCCCTGCCGAGCAGAGAGCCCGATGTGGGACTCGATCCCAGGACCCTGAGATCATGACCTGAGCCGAAGGCAGCAGCTTAACCCACTGAGCCACCCAGGCGCCCGAGAACTTGGTTTTCTAACAGGTATTACCTGCTACTAACATACTAAGCTTTTGGTTAGTATTCATGGTTTTCCTTGCCTTTTCCCTTTAATTTTCTCTTAATGTCACAGTATGTTGGTAAGGAAAAGTCTATGTATTTAAAAAGGGAAAAAATGACATATAATAGCAATCTCAAATGATTGGGTTTGGGATGGGGGGAAAAAAATTGGGTGAGTAGTATATGAAAACAAAGTTAGAAATTAAGATTTTCTCCAAATGTCACTGGAATCTGAACCTCCCTTTTAAGAAAATCTGAGTTATACCCTAATAGATTAGGACATATAGTTCATCAATTAAAATTAAATAATCTTTACATAATCTCACATCTTTCTCTAATCTTTACTACTCTTTAGTATCCAAGGGGAATGTCTAAAGAGATCTTCAAAATGTTTCCACTGACAGTGAACACAGCTCAAGGTATAGAGCAGTTGAAACACTATGTTGTACACCTGAAACCAATGTAACATTGTGTATCAACTATACTCAAAATTTTTAAAGACCATTTCATGTAATAAGTTCTAGTAAACAGCTTTTATTAAACAGTATTCTGAAAAATCATTATTTTAAGAGACTGAAGAAATCAGACAGAGTTAATTTACTGGGAACAAATAAGATTCTTCTTCTAAATAGTTACAGTTGATCAGAAGTCACTCTAGAATAGTCAGTTATCACATGAGTTTTCAACAAATTTAAAACTTGTGGACATTGATCCAATTTCCATAAACCAGTAGCATTACCTAGGTGCAATAATGGAGAGTTTAACAACCTCCACTGGGCATAGTTCAAGGAAGGTCAAGCAGAGAATTACCTCAGGGAGAGAGGTGGTTTGAGTTCATGGCTTCCTGGGGCCGGCGGAGATCAGGACAGAAAATGTCTCCACACTTTCCAGAGTGCTCTTCTGAGAAGTGGGGTCCTCTAAGGGAGGCACTCTCTCCGTTTTAGAGTTGAAAAAATTGAAATATAAGGAGGTCAAGTGACATATTCAGGTCAAACTACCCATAAGCAGTCAGAGAGATGGAGCTACTTGTCTCTCTCTATCAGGTAGCTCTGGACAAGCAGGAATAAACTCCTTTCAAAGACTTGTTTCATCCCAAGAACCAAAGGTTAAGCTCATCCAACCTCAGCAGAGAACTAAATACACCAAATTACCCTATCAATACCTAGAGTCCACTAATAATGGTCAAACTCCTTATGACCCTCTTGCCATGAATCTAAAAGCGTAGAGTAAAGTGAGCCTACCAGGTTAGAGGAAAATGAAATGACTATTACACTTAGAAAATAAGGTATTTGGGTATTTCAATTTATGGTTCATCACTTTCCACAGCAGCTACAATTTTAGCCGTTTCAATCCAGCAACACATTTCTGAAATGACTGAAAAAGTGAACCTGATATTCCTGATTTTTAAGAAAATCATTGTTAGTCAAAGTGAGGAACAGCTTTTTAAAAAGATATTGACAGCCTAAGAGGGGTTTCTGGCCAGATTCCAGATCATGTTTCACAGGCAGTGTAAAAAGAGAACAAAAAGGCAGTCACTGTAATGGAACAGTGACAGAATCACAGTGACAGAATTCTCAAAGCCAGTCGTCCAGAATTACTGCTTCTCCCAAGTTCCCAGTTTCTTCCAGGAAGCCATTATCCTGCTCACCAGCTCCCTACTACACAAGGAAGCCTGGATCCTGCCTGGGAGATTCTCCCTCCAGAGCCAAAGGACAGTGAGAAGGAGGGGCAGAGTTTGGGGTTAAAACCCCATCTAATCACTGAAAGGAAAATAGAGAGTTGAATGAGTGACTTTTTTTAAAAAAAGCAGCCACCTTCTCTAATTTCCCCATGATCTAAAATGGAAAAAAAAAAAAAAAAGCAAAACAAAACAAAAAAAATTAATCTATTGAAAATTGGTGACACTTAAAAAGCTTTTTCCTTCCATGACGTAAATTCTTATTTCTCTCTTCAGGTGGAAACATGTGGTCATGTGGTCAGACAATAAATGTTGACAGATGGTGTGATTAGTTGTGTTATCATGAAATATTTTTGCTTCTTTTCCTCTTCTTTACATGGACATTGTGGCTGCCATTGGAAGTTCTACAGAATAAACAGGGTGAAGTCAGAGAAGATGCCAATTTTGAGATCATATTAAAGATTTAGCTTTGCAGCACCTGAAGAAATCTCATTGAGTGCTGTCAGTAATACTGAAGCTCAGAAACTCCTGGGAATGTGGGCAGGCTACTGAAATTAGCAAGTATGAATAGTAACATAGTTTACATTAGTAAAACATGATTTGCATGGTAAACTTACCATTGTATTTACCATACCATCAAGCAAAAACGCACATGGAATGAACAGAAGTTGAATGTTAAAGAAAGTCATCAGTGATACTATTCTGATTTTATAAAATCACTCTCATGCTGAATTCCTGACCTGATAAAATGAGAACAATCAATAAAACTTGATTGTATTAGTCGCAATTAGATAACCACCCTTATAGGTTTATAGTACATCCCAGGGGAAAAGCACTTTCTTGTACACTTTCTGTATTTTCCTATATAAATGGCTACTCTCCATTTGTGTATTTTGAATGGCTGGCCCTGGAGTAAACCTGATACACGAAGGGCAAACAAGAAAGGCTAAAGAACTTCAGAGAGTATGTGTCAAAATGTGTCAAAATGAAGATAACAAAAAAACTGTACACAATGAACAACTAAGTAAATGGTAATGAATGGTGGGAGCCAGATCCCTCAGTGTTGCCGGGGGAGGTCAGAGGTAAGCAGGGGACTGGAGACTAAGATGATCCACATGCTAATAGATTAGAAGAGGAGACATCAGTATGACCTCAGGTTTAACTTAATGTACATACATGAAAAATGTTTATAACTGTGTGTATATACATAAGTAAGTAATAGATAAATACATTTCTTTGCTCTATAAGGTGAGAGAGCTTAGAAGCAAAAAACCCCAGGAGCAAAAATACCTCCATATCTTTGTTTCTACTTCTCTGGAGAATTCTAGCTAATCCAAGCATACACAGAAAGAAGGATGGGTAGGGAAGAAGGGAAATAAAAAATAAATAAATACTGAGGTATAAATCTAGCAAAACACACACAGGATCTATATGAGGAAAACTGCAAAACTCAGGGGAAAGAAATCAAAGAAGATCCAAATGAATGGAGAGCTATTCCATGTACATGAATAGAAAGGCTGAAGACTGTCAAGATACCAGTTTTCCCCAACTTGATACATAGATTCAATGAAATTCCAATACAAACCACAGCGGGTTATTTCATGGATATCAACAAACTGTTTCTAAAGTTTATTGAAAGGCAAAAGACCCAGAATAGCCAACACAAAGTTGAAGAAGAACAAAGTCGGAAGATTGACACCGTCTGACTTCAAAATCTACTAGAAAGCTACTGGAATCAAGACAATGTGGTATTGGCAAAAGAATACACAAATAGATCAGTGGAACAGAATAAAGACCCCAGAGAGAGATTCATACAGATATAGTTAACTATCTGTGACAAATGAACAAAGGAGATTTGATGGAGAAAGGATAGTCTTTTCAGCAAATGGTACTCCACCTGCAAAAAACCGAATCGAGACACAGACCTTTCATCTTTCATGACAATTAATTCAAAATAGATCAGAGATCTAAGCATAAGACACAAAACTATACAAGTCTGGAAGATAATTTAGGAGAAGAGCTAGGTGACCCTGGGTTTGGTAAGGACTTTTTCTTTTTTTTTTTTTTTAAGATTCCTTTTTTTTTTTTTTTAAAGATTATTTATTTATTTATATATTTGAGAGAGAAAGAGAGTATAGAAGGGAATAGAAGGGAGAGGGTCAGAGGGAGAAGCTAACTCCCTGCCGAGCAGGGAGCCTGGCACTCCAGGATCATGACTTGACCTGAAGGCAGTTGCTTAACCTACTGAGCCACCCAGGTGCCCTGGTGAGGACTTTTTAGGAGACTGATGTGCTGCCTAATGTGCTAAGGAGGCAGGTCGGGGGACTTTTTAGATATAACACCAGAAGTATAATCCATGAAAGGAAAAAAATAGATGACTTGGTTTTCATTAAAATTATTAAAAAAGAAAAACATTGTTAATAAACAGCCAATCCAGACTGTGAGACAATATTTGCAAAACATGTTTCTGATAAATGACTTATATCCAGAATATATCCTTAAAAATCCCACAAAACTCAGTAATAAGAGCAAGAACAGATTAAAAAGTGGGTAAGAGATCTGAACAGACACGTCACTAAAAGAAATAAGGATTGCGGGGGTGCTAGGGTAGCTCAGTTGGTTAGGCATCTGCCTTCAGCTCAGGTCATGATCCCAGGGTCCTGGGACTGAGTCCCGCATCAGGCTCTCTGCTCAGCAAAGAGCCTGCTTCTCCCCCTCCCTCTGCCTGCCACTCTGCCTACTTGTCTCATCCATTGCTGGTGGAAATAAAAAATGGTACAGCTATACTGGAAGACAGCTCAGCAGTTTCTTACAAAACTACACATACCCTTACCATATAATCCAGCGATCAAACTCCTTGGTATTTACCCAAAAATAGCTGAAAACAGATCCACACAAAAACCTGCACATGGATGTTTATAGAAGTTCTGCTCACAGAGCAGTTTTGTTTGCCAAAACTTCGAAGAAACTCAGACATACTTCAATGGGTAAATGGATATTTCAACTGTGGTATACCCAGACAATGGAATCTTAAGTGCTAAGAAGAAATGAGCTATCGACTCATGAAAAGACATGAAAGCATGTTAAATACGTATTACATGGTGAAACAAGGCATACATACATACCTGAAAAGGTTACATACTGTATGAGTCCAAATATATCATATCCTGAAAAAAGCAAGCCATGGATGTAATAAAAATATCAGTAGTTAAAAAAAAAAAAAAATCGGTGGTTTCCAGAGGTTGGGATCAAGGGAGAAAAGGGAGGGATGAACAGGCAGAGCAGAGGGCATTTTTTAGGGCAGGGAAATGTTTCTGTATAATACTGTCACTGTGGATACATATCATTATACATTTGGCACAACCCAAAGAATGTATAACACAAAGAGTAAAATCAAATGTAACTTTAGTTAATAATAATATATCAATATTCACTTGTCAATGGTAACAAATGTACCATGTTCAGACGATGTTCATGATAGGGGAACTTTGCATTTTCTGTTCATTTTTGCATAAATCTAAAACTCCTCTAAAAAATAGTCTATTAAATTAAAATTATTACATATATGACAATAAAAGCTAAATTACAATACAATGTAAAATCTGACACATTAAGTGGTAGAGATTATAGCTCTGAAGGAAATTTAGAGGAGGCAGAAGTAATTTCCAATGAGGTTGATTAGGAAGAACTTCAGGGAGTTGAAATTTGAGCTGGTCTCTAATACATGGGTAGTATTTGAACAGGAAAAGAATGGACTAATTATTAATTATTAACAATCTGCCTGAAACAAAATTAAATTACATTTCTCTCTAGATAGCTCCAATATGCTTTGATGACATCTGTAAGATGTTATTTTGATATACACAAATTATTTTCTTGCCATACTACAACTATTTTTTATAAATGAAAAGTTGTTCAATCTTGATACAGTAGTTTGTATTATATTACAAAAGTGATTAAGAGAGTAATGTTTTTTCATACTATACAAAGAAGTATGTCTATAGCTATAATACTCACATTTTTCCTCTATTGTAAGGAGCAACCATGTAGTCTACATAATGTAACTAGTCCATTATTTTATATATTAATTCCTATAATATATCCAATCCATTTCATTGGATTTCCCATAAATTATCTAGTGAGTACATGTAAAAGTACGAAATGTTGCAGTCAACAGCAAGGTTTATGTTCCCCAGGTGGATATAGGGGGAAATTAACAATATATTTACCAAGAGAGTACAACTTTAAAACTTAGCAGAGTTCTTAATAAATAATTGTTTTTTAAAGATTTTATTTATTTGACAGAGAGAGAGTAGGCAGAGGCAGGCAGAGAGAGAGGAGGAAGCAGGCTCCCTGCTGAGCAGAGCCCAATTTGGGGCTCAATCCCAGAACCCTGGTGCCCCAATAATTTTTTTTTAATTACACACACACACACACACACACACACACACAATAAAAGAATGAATTAAGATATATTTACCCTAGAATTTATTTTTCAATTTGGCCCAGACGAGGAGCACCTGGATGACTTAGTCAGTTAAATGTCCGACTCTTGATTTTGGTGCAGGTCATGATCTCAGGGTCCTGGGATTGAGCCCACAGAAGACTCTGTGCTTCAGTGTGGAGTATAACTGTCCCTCTCCCTGCTTCTTCCCACTCTTGTGCATGTTTTCTCTCCCTCAAATAAATAAATAAATAAACTCTTAAGAAAATAAAAAAAAAAAAAAAAAAAAAAAAAGATTTGGCCCTGGCCAGGACCTCCAGGGCAGTGCTGAACAGAACAATGTTGAACAGAAGAATGTGGACATCCTTTCCCTAATCTTTTTTTTTTAATATATATAATTTTTTATTAACATATAATGTATTATTTGTTTCAGGGGTACAGGTCTGAGATTCATCAGCCTTACACAATTTGCAGCACTCACCATAGCACATACCTTCCCAAATGTCCATCATGTAGCCTCCTTTCCCTAATCTTAAAAGGGAAGTAGTCAATCTTTTGCATAAAGTATGACATTCCTTATAGATTTTTTTCCATAGGTTCTCTTGGAAAGCCAGACCACAGGATTTCCCTTCCATTCCTTTTGTTGATAGTTTTTTTTTTCTTTTCTTTTCTTAAGTCATGAATAGGTGATGAATTTTGTCAAGTGCTTTATCTGCATCTTTTGAGGTGATCATGTTTTCTCTTTCTTAGCCTATTAATTTGGTAGATTACATTATGTTGTTTCATGTTAAACCAATCTTTCATTCCTGGAATAAACCCTACCCAGTCACAATATACAATCCTTTTTATATATTCATGGATTTGATTTGCTAAAATTCTGTTAAGCATTTTTACACCTGTGTTTATGAATAACATTGATCTTAATTTTTTTTCTTGTAAGTTCCTTTTCATCACCAGGTCTGCACTAGAAGAAATGTTTAAAGAAATTCTTCAAGCAGATGGAAAAGTGACCCTAGATGGAAATATGATCAATACAAAAGAAGGGAAAATGCCAGAATAAAAATGTTAGTAGAAATTAACAATCTGATATTAACAGATGTGCAAAAGACTTGAAATAGACCAAGTATTTTTGAAAAAGACAAAGTTGACCAACTTAACACTACCTGATTTTATGACTTACTATAAAGCTATTTTAGGGGCTCCTGGGTGGCTCAGTTGGTTAAGTGACTGTGTTTGGCTCAGGTCATGATCCTGGAGTCCTGGGATTGAGCCCCACATCGGGCTCCCTGCTTAGCAGGGAGTCTGCTTTTCCCTCTGATCCTCCACTTCTCTTGCTTTCTCTATTTCTCTCTCTCTCTCTTATATAAATAAAATATTTAAAAAAAACTATAAAGTTATTTTAATAAAGATACTACTAGTGGCATGAAGATAAACACAAAGGTTAATGGAACAAAATAGTCTAAAAATAGATGCATATTTATTATCATTTTTTACAGAGTTGCCAAGGTAAATTAACTCAAAATGGATCCTAGACCTAAATATAAAACCTAAAATTATCAAACTTTAAAAAGAAAATAAAAGAGAAATTCTTTGTCACATTATGTTAGGCATATATTTCTTAGATAGAACACCATGTGTGTTGAACCATAAAATAAACAATTAGTTGGCAAGGATACAGAGAAAGGGGAACCCTCCTATATTGTTGGTGGGAATGCAAGCTGGTGCAGCCGCTCTGGAAAACAGTATGGAGGTTCCTCCAAAAGTTGAAAATAGAGTGACCCTATAACCCAGAAATGGCACTACTGGGTATTTACCTAAAGATATAAATGTAGTGATCTGCAAGGACATGCATACCTGAATATTTATAGCAGCAATGTCTACAATAGCCAAACTATGGAAAGAGCCTAGATATCCATCAACAGATGGATGGATAAAGAAGATGTGGTATAGATATACAATGGAATACTATGCAGCCATCAAAAAATGGAATCTTGCCATTTGCAAAGACGTGGATGGACCTAGAAGGTATTATACTAAGAGAAATAAGTCAATCAGGGAAAGACAAGTATCATATGATCTCACTGATATGAGGAATTTGAGAAACAAGACTGAGGATCATATGGGAAGGGAGGGAAAAGTAAAACAAGATGAAACCAGAGAGGGAGACAAACATAAGAGACTTTTATCTCAGGAAACAAACTGAGGGTTGCTGAATGGGAAGGGACTGGGAGGAATGGGGTGGCTGGGTGATGGGCATTGGGGAGGGTATGTGCTATAGTGAGTGCTGTGAATTGTGTAAAACTGATGAATCACAGACCTGTACCCGTGAAACAAATAATACATTGTATGTTAATTTTAAAAGTAATAAAACAAAATAAAAATAAAAATAAAAATGTATATGTCAGTATTCACAGTAGTGTTATTTATAATAGCCCCAAAATGGAAATAACTAAATGCCCATCAATGGGTTAATGGATTAACAAATTATGGTATTATTCATATAATGGAATACAACTCAGCAATAAAATGAAACAAATGACTGACACATGCAAAAACATGGATAAATCTCAAAAAGTACTATGTTAAGTCAAAGAAGCTAGATATATGAAATTCACATGCAATGCTGAAAAAAGGCAACACTGTAGTGACATAAGATCTATCGGTGGCTGGGAGGGGCCAGAGTGGCAGGGAGAAAGTAACTGCAAAGGGGCACACGGGGATCAAGGGGACTGAAATGTTCTCTGTCTTGATTTTGTTATGACTGAATAAACTATACATTTACAATTTGGTGAATGTTATTTTAGGTAAATTATATCTCAATAAAGATGGCCAAAAATAATAGTTACCAAACTGGGGAAGGGGAATGAATGTTGCAGCACATATTGAGTCCTCGCTCTGCCCTGCCCGGAGTTGTATGCAAGAGTTGAAGTGAAGCAATGTATCAAGGCTCTGCAAAGAATTCATAGTCTAGGGGCACCTGGGTGACTCAGTTGGTCAAGTGTCTGCCTTCTGCACAGGTCATGATCCTGGAGTCCTGGGATCCGGCCCGGAATCTGGCTCCCTGCCTAGCAGGGAGTCTGCTTCCCCCTCTGTCCCTTCCCCCTGCTCATTCTCTCTCACACTCTCTTGCTTGTGTTCTCTTTCTTTCTCAACTAAATAAATAAATAAATCTTCAAAAAAAAAAAAAAAGGATTCATAGTCTAGTGGAAAAGATAGACATGTACATAAGCAACTATAATATAACTATGTTAAATCAATAATAGATGCATAACAGAATTTTGTAGCTATAGGGGAGAGTGATTAATTCTGCAAGAGAAATCATAACAAAAACATGACAACTATGTTGGGACTTAAGAGGTAGTTAGGATTTTAACAGGTGATCCTGATGACATAGTCATTTTCTTATATATTTATCTACCTATCCATCCACTACTTATTCCCTCACCTTTCTTTTTTTTTTTATTTTTTAATTTATTTTTTTAAAAGATTTTATTTATTTATTTGACAGACAGGGATTACAAGCAGGCAGAGAGGCAGGCAGAGAGAGAGGGGGAAGCAGGGTCCCTGCTGAGCAGAGAGCCCGATGCGGGGCTCGATCCCAGGACCCTGGGATCATGATCTGAGCAGAGGCTTTAACCCACTGAGCCACCCAGGTGCCCCATTCCCTCACCTTTCTATCACTGGAAATTAATGGCATTTAATGTATATTTATGCATTTACTATACAGTTAAATAAATATGCACCATTTAGCTGAATATATTTTGCCCATTAATCACTTCATTCATGAAACTAAGAAAACTAAATCCTCCAACTTAGATACAATTAAGCATGACCAACCATCCAGTTGGTCAGCTCAGGACCAAGGGGTTTTCATGCTAAAACTGGGAAAATTTGAGGCAGAGAGGGAAGAGTTGGTCATCCCAGATATGACACATCAAGAAAGGTGATATGAAGATAAGACATAAATTTTATGAGTTTATCAACTTCTATATAACTGATTAGCAAGCTCTCATTTGTTCTGATATTAACTTGTAAAACATTGTTCTAAATTTTAAATATACTTTGCAGATTTTTAGAGTTTATTCAGTATGTTCTCTAGATATCACAAAATGCCCCAAATAACGGTGTGTTTTTCACTCTCTTGAATAGAAAATACATTTAATTTATACACCTAATTTTAAATTTTTTTCTATTGGTTCTATAAAGGAAGAAAAGAAGGGGGATGGGAGGGGGAGAAGGAAAGGAAAGAGCTATAGACAAAATTGTGTATTATAGAACAGCAACACTGCAGAATTTCTACCACAGAATTTATTATCTTGTTTTTTTTTATGTCTAATAATTTCTGAAGAACAGCTAGAATAAATTTAGACTGTTTGACACTACATATCTGCTGTGTACCTTAGCTGCAAACATTTAAATCTGATCCTATGAGAAACTTACCTACTTCAATGTCTAACCTAGAATAACAGGCTACCCACCATAGGAGCAGACACACACCTCGGCACCTACAATAGTACCTAATGCTTTGTGGGAAGAAAATATTGTTGAATGAAAGCAAAACAGACAGATTGTTAATTAAACTTTATTGAACTACACAGAGGAAAACTACACATAGAACTAAACTGTATTTCCATTACACACCCTGGACAGTTACACTATTTTTTAAACCATTTTATTAGTCAATTCAATAATAAGATGTTAAATGAAACCAGAGAACATTAAGGAATCCAATAATCCTTTGAGAGGATCAAATAAAGTTCTGCATCAAAAAGGCATCAGCTTCCCCAAGCCTACAGAAATGGGTACTTTTACTTAAACTACTACCACTGCCTCATTCTGTTTGACAAAGAACTTTGGAAGATGCCTAAAATGTAAAGACAAGGACAGGAATAAGAAGGCATAATCAGTTACACACCTTCCCACATAAACAACTGGTGGTCAGTAAACTAAAGTAAAAAAGGTCAACAAAATTTCCAAGAGCACAAAAGAAACGGAAGAGAACACAACTCTGAACAAAAATATAGAGCAACATGAATTAGTAGATAGTTATAAACACTTTCAGATATAGAGTTGCTTAGTTAGAATGAGATCTTGACCCAAAGGACATGGCAATTAACATTGGCTGCATCTCCAAGTGCAAAGGCCCAAATACACATGGGCTCATGCTTATGCAGCCATATTTCCTGCCTCAGCCACATACATGCTGACATAGTTAAATGCTAACAATAACATCTTTGAGAATTATGGGCACAAGCTATGGCTGGACACTTTTTCAAATTACTGATTATACCCTCTATTACTTAGGGAGAAGCTACAGAAATACTGGATGCGACCAAGTTGCATAACAGTAAGGCAATACCAAGTGTTGTTGTTATTATTGTTGTTTTCCAAAAAAAGTTTTCTCAATGAAGAAGCCCTTCTTAACTCTCTCTAATAACCAACATAATACCTCCAATCCTAAAGAGAGTCACCTGACATTGACTAGGCTGGCCGTTCTGTATATATATTCTCTTCTAACATTCCATTTTGATATTTCTTATATTCCATGTTTGATACTGAAACATGTTTACTTCTCTGGGCCTCACTGTTCCCATCTGTAAAATGGGAATGACAGCAGCAGTTATCTTAAACAGTTATTGTGAAGATGAGATGAATTAATGAATGTACAGCACTATGAGCCCAGCTCAAAGGAAGTTCTATAACTTTTAAGTCCTTATTGTTATTACCATGTCTCATTATTATTTAGTCATACTATTCCCTCTTTCATACTAATCTACATTGAAAAGAAAAAAGAAATAGGGAATTTTAAAACTAGAAAAGCCTTAGAGCTGAAACAAGAAACCCAAATGGCTAGATTGAATTCACTGCTGTGAATTCAATTAGACATTTCCTATAAGCTCAAGATTTGCATTTTCCCAGAAGCTTTCTTCTACAAAAACAAGGCCCCTTCATGACAGTGAGAAAACACTGTAAATTAAACTCTGGTCCCAGCCCTACCAAGGACAGCTGGTGAGCCCCAGGTAAGTCACCTTCCTTTTGGTGGCCTCAGCTTCCTCATTTCTAAAATAAAGTGTTTGTACTTGAAGATTGCTGAGGTCCCTTTAGTTCTAATATTCTGATTCAATAAATCCCTTGGTGTTCTTTAATGTATTTATATGACACTATAAATTTGGCTTTTTGACACTTCAGAATTTATCTCTAGACACTTAACTAGATTATAAGCATCAGGATCCTCTAGGGCAGGATCTTCATTCTCCTATTCCCTTCTCTTCATAGCACTTTGCTCATTCAGAAATTAGACGATTAGCCAAAACATGTCCAGTGAGTGAAAAATAAAAGATTAATAAAGCCATCAGTACTTAAAGAAGCAATCTGGAATTTTATTGATGTTACACTTAAAACATTTCATTAATACCGCTACTTAATTCAAAAGCTGCTTACTTCTATCATGCAAAAGCGTATTTTTAAGTGTAATGTACCCATGTACAAGGGTATTTTGCAAACCAGATAACTTTACACTTTTTGTAGTTTTGGGTAGATAAACATGGGCCTTAACATGTTTCAAAATCAGTGTCACTTACATTCCTACTGCATCCATTAAGATGATAAAGTTCTCCCTAATGCTACAGAAGATCACTGTATAGGAGTCTTGTGCTTAAAATGAAACATTTTTGTTTACTTATGTTTTCAAGTGATACAATGTTTCACAACAGAATAAATATGCAAAATGTCAAGGACCAATAATAAGCAGTCAGAACTGCTGAGAACCCTCAGACCGCTCCCTCTTAGCCAGCAACACAGTGGGATAAGCTCACTCAGACTGAAAATGAAATTTTTTACAAGGAAAAATTTAATTAACATTTTGTCGTCACCATGCTGTTCTGTTGTAAGCTGATTTTCCTCATCAAGCTGCTGGGTGCTTATATATTTAAGAAGCCAAGATGACCTTAAACTACCATATCTACTGTGGAGCATCAGTCTTAAGAATTATGTGTTCAAATTTGTAAAGGTCTAAAGGTTTTCAAGGCAGCTGTAAACACATACTCTTTCTGACGTGGAGGTTTCTAAAAGATCTGGAATGTAACCGATAAGATATATTACAATGTCAGAGGACAAACAGAGGAAAAGTAAGAATAGTGCAGGAGCATCACAATATCTAACTGAGGCCAAAAGCAGAAGTCATTAATTTCTCAAGAGTGCCTTAGATGGTTTTAAAGCCCACTTCAGATGCATTACCAGGATATCATTTTCTATTTCAGGAGGAGTAATATCAAACTGAGGCAAGCTTTGTAGTAAATGAATGCCACAGCCCTATTTTGTGAAAAGGGGTCATTTTAATTTCAGAGCCTTTATTACATGGGAAAGTAACAGACTAGACTGTGAAGAAACATTTACAATATAAATAAATTCAGCTGTCTTCAAAGCATGTGATTATTATTCAAGTATTTACTTTTGGGTTCTCTCATATTATTGAGATTTACATGATAGACTCTTGGCCTTTTCAACAGCAGACAGAAAGTAAACTTTGCTAAAACTTAAGGGGGTGGGGATAAAAAGAGACTAATGATTTGCAGAAAACTGATAACAGATGTGTTCAAGTTCACATGTCTAATTCCAGATGACAGGTTAAAAATGTAATGATTTTAAGAAATAAAAAAGATGTGTTGATGTACCCTACCTAGTATCTGTGCCAAAAACAGCTATCCATCACAGAAAACTCTTCCGAAGATAAGTATGAGATTGCTAAAATACTGGTAAAGCATTGGGGCGCCTGGGTCGGTTAAACATCCGGCTCTTGATTTCAGCTCTGGTGGTGATCTCAGGGTCCTGGGATCACTCCCCCTTGCCTGCACTCTGACCCTCAGCAGGGAGTCTGCTTGAGAGTCTCTCCCTTCCTCTCCCTCTGCCCCTCCCCCAACTCATGCACATGCACTTGCTGTCTCCCAAATAAATAAACCTTTAGAGAATACTAGTAAACAGGTAAAGCATCAACCATACCACAGCTAGCACATGTTGCAATGAAGAACCCTAATTTGAAACCAAAATATTTTCTCATCATCAGAGGGGGTATAGCACTATATCCTAAATCAGGCAGAGCTTCTGTCCATTCAAGAAAATGTAACAGAATTTACAGAACAAAGGGAATGAGGGTCCAAAGATTTTTATCGTCATAAAAACTAAGTGTAATTATTTGGAATCCCTGGGTGGCAAAAATGAAAAGATAAGCAACAGATAAAGGGAAAAGAAACTGAAAGAGCAAAAGAAAACAGAGAGAATGCCCAGCCCCACGTGGTTTACTTCTTGGGGGTTCTACTCTCATCAGCCACTACCACTAAAAGGGAGGGAAAAAAGAAAGGGAGTGAAAGTTACCCTCTTCCCAAGGTGCTGAAACCATCCGCTGGTTGAAGTGAAAGGGTACATTCAAAGACCCGAAGGTAGTTTAGCAAACGCACTCAGCTCAACTATAATCCTGTATAGGGTGTACTGAGCAGGCACAACGACTCAGGCACCAGCATCAAACGAAAATGAAAAGAGGTGAAGCATTGTTCGGTAATGGGAGAACCTTGGGCACACAACTGCTTTTAGCTGCAAAAATACAAAGGAAATTTAATGAACAGTAAAAGGGTATATAATGGTTTTTAAGTTGAATATGTATGGAGAAGGATACTATTTTTGATGTTTCTATAGAACCAATTTTTTATCCAAAATAAGTGGAAATGGAACACAGCTTAAAATCAAAGGAGATCATTCTTATAGATCAAGCTATTAAAAGAGAACATTTTTATTTTTAAGAGAACAAATTAAGAAATCTGGGGAATAAGATATTGGGAAGCTTCTCAGCATAAATAATAGCTAAGGTCAAACTTGGGCATGATGACTCATTAAGTAAAATTCAGGTTTACACTTGGATCTAATATTAAAAAGAAGGTAATAGAAATATATTTTAAACCTTGGAAATTCAGGTAATATTTTTTTTCTTTTTCATCTCTGACTTAAAATATTTGGGAAACAGGCATCAATTCTTTTTAAATCCCACTTCTGTTCCAAATTCTGATAACCACAAGACACAGAATAGGACAGTCTGTGTTCATAATATGAAGATAACCTTGATCTCCTATCTTTTTTTTTTTTTTTTTTTTTTTTTTTACAATTTAAATTTTTTTATTTTTATAAACATATATTTTTATCCCCAGGGGTACAGGTCTGTGAATCACCAGGTTTACACACTTCACAGCACTCACCAAATCACATACCCTCCCCAATGTCCATAATCCCACCCCCTTCTCCCAAACCCCCTCCCCCCGGCAACCCTCAGTTTGTTTTGTGAGATTAAGAGTCACTTATGGTTTGTCTCCCTCCCAATCCCATCTTGTTTCATTTATTTTGTCATTATGTTTTTATATATGAGGTGCTGCATCTGTTCCAACCATTAATTCAGAACACATGCTTCACTTTAATTTCAGAAAAATTATAAAATCTCAAATCTGAAGTTTCAGAATTTATTTAAGAGTAAATTATTCAAATTATTACTGGAATGAAAACATGTAATAAAGTGTTCCACTAGGAGAATCATAAAAAAATTTCAAAACAGCTATTTTTAATAAAACCAGAATATACTTCTATAAACATGAGTAAATCTATTAACCTTTATGATTAACATAAATATTGTACTTATGGCACTTTAAGGAAGACACGCTAAGATGCTATTCTTAATAACACTCATTAGTAGGTAGGTGTTACCCACATGGTATAACATTATATTTAGCATCAAGTGTGGATAACCCAATTCAAGGAAATTCATGTAAATTTAGATCAGTGGGCTCTCCTCTTTGTATTCCCTATTTATGAATTGGCCTATAAAATAAAGTATTAACATAGTAATGATAAAATAAGGGCAACACAAAAATTAGTAATTGCTACACTAATAATCAAAAATTCACAAAAATTTGGAAGTAAGGAAGTAATACCAACATCTCTGCTCACTTCTTAATCATGTGCAAATTTTACCTAAAGGGAATTTTTCCATTTCTCCACATAGGTTATTGGCTACCATGTGACATATCAGCAGCACATCAGCCCTGTCCTTTATGACCAGGCCCATCTTGAAGAAGGCACGGCCATATTAGATGTTATTTCCATGTTTGAGAATTTTAAACTAAATTTCCCCAAATGATTTACATACGAAGGATTTGATATTTCTATCAAATAACTAAATTACTTCCATAGTTTTGGGAGTTACCACAGTGACCAACATTTTACAAGTTGGGAAACATCAGTATACCCAAAGTATTAATAATAATAACATTGAAAATAATTCAAATAACCTTAGCTTTCATAATTACTAAAGCAATCCAAGAGTTTAGGAGATTTTTCTCCCCCAAGTTTAATAAAATATCGAACCAAACAATTATAGCAAAGAGTTTAACAAATTTATTTAATATCTGATTATATATCCTGAAATACTTTTTTTTTTTTTTAATTTCAGTGAGAGAGAGCAAGAGCAAGCACCTGCATGCGAGTCCAGTGGGGAGGGGCAGAGGAGAAGGAGAAAGAAACTCAAGCAGGTTCTGCACTGAGTGCAGAGCCCAAGGTAGGGCTCAATATCAGGATCCTGAGATCATAACCTGAGCCAAAATCAAGAAGTGAACACTTAACCAACTGCGTCGCCCAGGCATCCCCTTCAATATGCTTTTATCTGAAACTTTTTTCCCCGAGAATTTATGACTGCTCCCGCATTTTAGGACATATTCTTTAAGAATGACACGTAACAAAGATGTATAAGACTTTAACTATGGCAGTAAAGCACAATAAAGCACATAAATCAAGTTTTAGTTACATCAGAAAATATCATAAATTAATATTGTTGCCATTACTTGGCTCAAATATTGCACTGAAGGGAAATAATCAAATCTCTCACTTTAGCATGCATTCAATTATAAATGCATAATGTCATCATATAATTATGGCTGTTCTGAATTATGATTCACAGCTGGTATTTTTGGTATGATAAATCTTCCTGAAGATAATCTTGCTTAGGGATTAGTGGCTAATTCTGATGGCCCTGTACCACCTAAGGAAATTTAAATTATTATTTTCCTGGGGCTTATAAATTTTTGATATTCTTTTATTGAAGAAATATGTAAGTGCCTACAAGGTAAAATATATGAAACTTAAGCCAAGTTGTGGTCAAAAGAATAAGTTTATAGGGGGAAAAAAAAAGATTGAAATCTTCTGTTTCCAGAATGAGTAATAACTAACTGTGCTTAAATTAAAAAGTCTATGCATGCAGTTGCCTTAAAATGTGTCTTTGTGGGAGCTTATTCTATCTTTTTCACCCTAAACACCCAACTGTACCAAAGGGCAGCAACGACCTCTTATATGCCAGATACAGTGGCTTTTTCCAGTTTGCATTCTTTTAATGTGATGCATGTGACAAAGTTAAACTCTTATAGTCTTCCTTTGGTTTCCAAGGTATCATCATTCTGAATCTTTTCACTCTGTCTATATTTCTGCTCGTTCTTTTCAGGAGTCAAATGTTGCAGGATCCCAGGGCCCTAACCTTGATGAGCTACTCTCATCATTCCATCTGCACTTCCTGAAGGGATTTTATCTACTGTCACAACTTCAACCACCATCCACATGCACATGAGTTCTGATCGGTTTTTGGCCCAGGCCTTTCCTTGGGATTTCTACTGGGCCACTGACATCTGGACAGCCTGCACAGGATCTCATGTAGTTAATGTTAAGAGCACAGATTTGGAGCCAGGAGGCCTGAGTCTGAATCCCAGGTCTGAATCCCATGTCACTGGAATGTGAGCCAGTCTATTTAACCCCACGGGGCTTCAGTTTCCTTATCAATACAATAGAGATAATAATAATGATCCACCTTGGAAGGCTGCTATAGGACTCAATGAGCTTGGAATGGAGGCTGGCACACAATAAGTGGTGAATAAAGTCTTTGTTAAATAAATAAAATAATTAAAGATTCTTAGATTTTATGATCCCTTTATGTACACTTGTACTGGTAAAGCCACATGTTTTGATTAATTATATATATATATGTATATACATATATATATGTATATAAATAATAGAAATGTCATCATATATGACATTTAAAGATTTTATCTCCTGGAGGGTGCCTGGGTGGTTCAGTCTGTTAAGCTTCTGCCTTCTACTCAGGTTACGATCCCAGGGTCCTGGGATCGAGTCCCACATCCGGCTCCCTGCGCAGCGGGGAGTCTGCTTCTCCCTCTGCCTCTGCCCCTACCCCCTGCTCAGGCTCTTTCCCTCTCTCTTGATCTCTCTCACAAATAAATTTTTAAAAATCTTTAAAAAAAAAAAGACTTCATCTTCTGGAAAAGTTTAACTCACTGGTGCTATCTGAGCTTCAAGTACTTGGGGGAAACAATAAGCTAAACAGAAAGCTAGTTGGTAGCAGGGGTCATTGGGTCCAGAGTAAGCAAGAAAAAGGATGTAGGGCGGGCCAGGTAAGAGCTTGATTTATTTAAGACTCTGCCTAGGATCTTAGTGATGACCACCAACAACCTGAAAAGCATGGCCTGACCAGCTACAAGAGATAGTTGATGTCTAACTTGGGATTTCAGGATTTTTAAGGAAGTTCCTAAATCTCCACTTTTCTCCATTGCCTCTAATTCATGATAACTTTCTCGCTTCCCACCCTCTGGTATTCCAAAGCTAGGAAAAACAATAAAGAGGTGAAAGATGGCTATACACTTTAAAAGGGCAGAGATGGGGTCCTGTTCACTCTACTCTAGCACCTAGCAGAGTGCCTGCCACATAACTGGAATTCAATAAATAGTTCTTGAATAAAAAGATAAAGATCAAAAGTGAAACAGGAAAAAGAAGTCAAATTCCTATTTCTATAACTAATTCTGTTGACTCTACTGACCTCAGAAACAACCACGCACCACACCCACCTGCCACCTCATGCCATCCACATGCACTCCTGTAATACTTAGTAGTGGCAGCTGATTTCCCAATCTGTGGTAGCTTCCAAGGGCATTTTATATCCTCTTTTAAATTTATGAAAAGAAAAACCAATATTTACATAAGCTCCTTTCTTAAAGGTCTCTTTTGAATTAAACATACCCAACAGGTTGGTTTTTTTAAAAGGTAACAAGAGAGTGACAAAAAGTATTAACATAGTACAGTAATGTGGAATTATAATGAACTCATCCAAGAAGCCTAGAATTTCATGGCTACTTAATGTCCCACCTTCTTACCCCTCCTCCTCCCAAAATTAACATCTAAACAGTTTATTTATACAGTACCCAAAAATGCCCGTAGGAAAATACATAAACATTAAAGGAGATGCAAATGTGACATCTGCCACTTCAGTCTTGCTGAATTTTATGTTCTCCATCTTGGCTGAATTTGAGACTTTTCTTTAGGTATGAACTCACTCGCTCTAAATAATTACTATGGTTTAAAAATTAGATATAAAAAAGAGAACAAACAGAACAGTAAAAGCCATGTTACAATATTGAAAAATGGCAGTATTATTGCGTGACCCTTGATAAAACAGTTTTTTGGACTAAAACAGAAATAATTATGTCTACGGCTTTCTTCATGTGATCCCTGCCGAAGTATAACAAAAAAGTTTCTTTTACTATGTTCCAGAAAGGAAGTAACATAGGAGACAACACTTTTAAAAAATTAGTAAATATGAGACAAAAAGAGTTGTGGACAAGAATATTAATAGAGAGCATCACTCTGCCTTCAATTATAAGCGAATGATGAATATTTTGTCAGTAAAGGGATTTGACAGAGATGTGTAAGAAAGTTCATAATTCAAGGGGTACTAATCCTTTAAGAAAAATAATAAAACAATGAGACACTCACAGCAAGTTGATTCTTGTTATTTCAGTATCAATCAAAAGATGTTATGTCAGGGGCACCTGGGTAGCTCAGCGGGTTAAGCCTTTGCCTTCGGCTCAGGTCATGATCTCAGGGTCCTGGGATCAGCCCTGCATCCATCTGGCTCTCTGCTCTGCAGGGAGCATCCTTCCCCTTCTCTCTCTGCCTGCCTCTCTGCCTACTTGTGATCTCTCTCTCTCTCTCTCTGTGTCAAATAAATAAATAAAATCTTTAACAATTGGGTTCTCTGAAGCAGTTTCAGTGAAGTGAAACTACTGCTCTTTAGATGCCTCCTGAACTATCTGGAAGTTTCTTCAACATCATCATTAAAAGCAACACTACCATCTCTTCTTCACTTAGCATGAAATGAAGAGGATGGGAAAAAATTGAGTCAGTCCTGCTTTCTACTTCCAGAAATTCAGAATCTACTGCTGTACATACTCTGCAATCTTGGATATCTTTGTGGAAATACTAGATCAACCATTCGTCAACCTAAGAATGTCTTCCTATTCATGAATTTTCTTTGACTATTCAAAATTGGCTAATGAGTGACAGAACAACAATAAATCCAGACAAGACTGGATTATGGAGAAACCAAAATGACTGACACACAAAAACTCACAATTGATTAATTTTTAAAAATTTTTTATATCATCAACAAGTGTGTGTATGATAAGCCAAATAAATAATGATTGTTTTGAAGGATATATATGTGGACAGTACTTCACTGACAACTCAGGATGCTATATGATTTTTTTTTTTTTAGTTTATTTGTATTCTACCTTGATTTCAACCAGCTTACGGAGATGTGAATAATACAATGAGAAAAATAATTTAGAAGTGAGAAAGATAGAATACAAACATAGAAAAGTATTAAGGAGATAACAAGGAGATTAATATGTAAATTTCAGTAATGAAACCCTGCTGGAAGAAATTGCTGGAAACCACTAACTGCATTCGTAGCTTTCAGACACAAACATCACAACAGCTATGAGGTAAAACAAAACCCGGTTCTCTGCAGAAGCACAATGTTTGGGTTTGCTAGTTGGCCTGCTCAGCCAAAGCAACGGGTCATCCTTGGTTTTTCCTTTTCCCTCATAGTCCACACTTTCCATTAGTAAATTCTGTAGGTTTTACTGCCAAAATATTTCCTCAAAATATAGTCATTCTTCTCCATCCCGTGTCGTCACCCTAGTCCAATATACCACCTTCTCTCTTTGAGATCACTCAAAGGGCTTCCTGTCTGGTCTCCCCACAATTTATTCTCCACATAGCAAACAACAGAATCATTTAAGAACAGAAATCAAATCTTGCCTCTCCATTGTATATAATGATCCACCACTTGCTACTGTACTTTTAAGTAACTGCAAACCCTTCCCCATGAGTTTTGTTCATCTGGACGTGGACTACCTCTCTGAACTCTTCTCCTGTGACTCTTCCCCTGGTCCACCATTCTCCAGCGTATTTGTTCTCTTCTTCAGTAGACGCCAAGCTCATTCCTGCTTCAAGGCCTTTACTCTTCACGCCTAGAACACTCAGTCTTTATCCTTTAGCATGAGTCACACCTTTCTTCAAGGCTCACTTCAAATATCACCTTCTTATGGAGAACTTTACTAAAAACTCAAAGTAAATGTGCACACACACACACACACACACACACACACAGACACTCACACAAGTTCTATTTTCCTCACAACATTTTTAAGTAAAATTATCTTGTTAATTTCCTTGGCCTTTTGTTCATTGTCTGTCTCTCTGTTGTCAACTAAAATGTATGTTTCCTGTGAGGAGAGAATCTATCAACCCCATAACACGAAGTCAGAGCTCAATACCATGAAAATTTCAGACGCTGCGATCAAGAGAAACTTCTCCACAATAAATGAATGACATTTTTTTTTTCTCCTGGAGTATAAGCCAACAGTGACAGGACTGTCTATAATTCAGTAACAGCAACTTCTAGGAAGGGTGAATGCCAGTGCATGTACTACCAGCATTCAGCTCCCTGGAGTCCAACATAATCAATGTGTTGATCTTAAGAGGGTCTAGAAGGATCGCTGAACTCCATATTCTCCACAAAATCGTTTCTCTTAAGCAAGATTTTGAAAGGAGAAGCAATGAGTTTGAAAATCTGTTTACTTCCCAAACACGAAAAGTGGCTACTCTAGGCAGCGAGGTTATGGCAAATATGGCACATTCGTGAGTCCATCCTACTGGAAAAGTAGGAAATAACCTAATTTCACTTCCATTCCTACTTGAACCGAGGGCTTGACAAATGTGCTTTATAGAAGGTAACTTTGGACAGACTGTCAGCCAAGATCACACTATGATTTCATGCTTTGAGGCCATGCCTCTGTAACAAACACAAAGCAACAAGAGATAAATATGAGAAGAGCAAATTAAAAAGAAATTCCCATGTTAAAGAAAAGAAGTCAGCATCTCAGCACAAATCAACCATCCTAACCCTCCCACCTACACAAACGTCTTTACCAAAAAATAATAAGCTGTACAGCTTACATGTAAGTGGTACACCTTTTGAGTTGTCCAACACAGCCTCCAGGAATAGAAACATCACTTGGTCAAGAAGCCCGAGGCTCCAAGCTGCCAGCCTCCAGATCTAGAGGTGTGTAAATGCATCTGGGAGTTACAGACTGCATGACCCAGAAGACAGGCTGGAGGCAATGCAAATTACTAGCCAGACAGCAACAATGGTTGGGGTTCGCAAGGCAGCAAAATAGTAGGCAGAACAACGGTCCTCTGAAAGCATCCAGGTCCTAGTCCTTGGAACTATGAACATGTTACATGAGCTGGCAAAGGGGAGTGAGGCTTCACACAGAATTAAACTGGTAATCAGAAAACCTCAAAATACAGAAAGTATCCTAGATTATCCAGTGGACCCAGTGTAATTACTACAGTCCTTAAAAATAGAAGCAGGATGCAGAAGAGTCAGTGTCAGACCAGTGCTATATAATGAAGTCTGATGAGGCCACTGTTGGCTTTGAAGACACAAATGGGCTACAAGCCAAGGGCACAGGCAGCCTCTAGAGGCTGGAAAATCAAGGAATCCAATTCTTCCATACAGCCTCCAAAAGGAACCAAACCCTGCAGACACCTTGACTTTAGCCTAGGAAACACATGTCAGACTTCTGACTACAAAACTGTAAGATAATAAATCTATGTTGTTTTAAGCCACTAAAGTTGTGATAATTTGTGACAACAGCAAAGAAACTAATACAGATTGTAACTAAACCTCCCACATAAGAATACAGACAAAAACACCAAAATACATTCTAAAATAATAATGATAAGAAGGAAAGCAAATAAAAAAAAATTGGGAGGAAGTCTTCATCTGAAAAAAATATAATGTAAAATGACTTGAAAATAAGGATAGTTTTTAAATCAAAAAGATAAGAGAAAGAGGAAGTCCGTAAGATGAAGCATAAGAAATTTAAGAGACATAACACCAAGTACACTTTTTTTTAAAAAAACCTGGAAATTTGGAAATAAAATTTTGAAATAAAAAAACAGATTGAATAATTTGTAAATTTATCACAATCCAAGAAAGGATAAATAAATTCCAGAGTCTCAGAATACATCCCAGAAAAGTAAGGCAATAGGAATGTGACAGAGCATTTAAAGGACATGGAAAGGGCACCTGGATGGTTCAGCTCAGGTCATGGTCTCGGGGTCCTGGGATCGAGCCCAGCATCAGGGTCTCTGCTCAGCAGGGAGCCTGCTTCCTCCCCTCTCTCTGCCTACTTGTGATCTCTGTCTGTCAAATAAATAAATAAAATCATTTAAAAATAATAATAAATAAATAAATAAAGGACATGGAGGGGAGTTGGAAAAGATCCAACACTCATCCATTAGGAGTTACACAAGGATACAAAAGTGAGGAAGGTAAAGAGAAAAACATCAGAAGAGATAATGGGTAAGAAGTTTCTAGAACTGTAGGAGGTTATGTGGGAATTCGTAACACTAAGGACCAAACAGGAAACCAAAAAAATAAAGCAACCTGTAGAACCATCACAGGGAAATCGTAATACATCAGGATAAAGACAGACACTTAAGTGCCACCAGAAGGAAACGATTATCTACAGAAGATGACAAATAGACCGGGAGCAGATTTCTCATTAGCAACAGATTACAGAAGGCTATTAAATATTATCTTCAGAGTGTTGAAGGAAATTGAACTCTACTTACCCCTTAAGTACTGATCAAGAACAAGTCAAATAAAGGATGGATATCAGTCAGAGGGGGATTACATGTAAACATGAGTTTCCTCGTGTGCCCAGGTCCCCTACCCAATAACGCTGGGAGCTATTGGAAATTGCAGTGTTCCAGACAGAGAGGGCAAAACATATCAATAAGGTATTTCTGGAAAACTGCCTAGAGAGATTTCAGAAGGAAAGGACTGAATTTCCAAGGCTTGAGTGATTACTGGGTCTTCTTTTCTTATTCTAAATGAAAACACAAGGTTCCTTTCCTAATTTTGTATTTTATTAAATTAAGGTCCCCAAAGTGAATTATCTGCAGGCTCCATAAAAGCAGACTTGCCCTTGATTCCAGCAAAAAGAAAAGTGAAGTCAGAGCAAGTAACAGAAGTAATAGTAAACACAGAAAATGAAAATGTTTTCAGAAGCTGAACTGATAACAGGGTATTAAAAATAAGTAAATTTTGTATTTTAAAAAGATGGACCAAACTATTCTAATTCATATTAACATGGGTGGTTTAGAGGTACCATATGACTTTGTAAAAAAGACAGTAGAAATGCAGAGAATCACTGGCCTCAAAAGCATAGACTTATAATTTATAAAAATCTGGTACATTTTTAGGTGGGTTACCTATTAATTGAACCTCTTTATAATCTGAGAGTAATGAAGAATTGCTCCCTTTACAAATGAGTTTCTTGGCTTTGCACTCAATCCAGCTAGGTCATGCCTTTAGGGTTGGCAATAGGGTTCTAGTTAGCAAGGCTCAGCACCCACTATTAGAAGTCCTTAAACATCTCATAGGGCAAGACATTTCCCCTTAGTGCTTGTTCTGCTTGAGATGATAACAGTTGTTCAGTATGAGGAAGCATCACCAAAACCCACTCAAAGAATAGCCTGGAAGCTCTCCACATATTATATGAAGGAAGTGCTTCATAGAACAAAGTCCTACGGTAATAACTTTTCAATGTTTATGTCATTTAATAAAAAAGACCCTGGACTGTAAATTGGGAAACTTAGCTTTCCCTCACAATCTTTCACCTCGACTACACTCATTTTTTTTTTCTTTTCTTTTTTTTTTTTCTAATGTAGGTCTTTGTTATTCCCACCTAGGAAAAGAAATGAAGGCACCTACCTCAGAGGAAGTATTATAAAATAAACTAAATGAGAATCATAAACTGAAACAAGCCTAGCTCTTCAGAGAATATATTCCATTTGCCATTTAAGAGGTATACAGAAAATGTGTGTGAACTGACATAGTAATAGATAACAATATGCTATCCGTGTTGAGATTTTATTTAAGGCTCTCTCCTCAGTGGACTGCTGATCAGTTTAAGGAGGCAAAGCGATACAGGATGGCTATGTTTATCTCTGCCTGAGGACAGTGAAGAAACCTACAGAATCCAATTTCAAAAAAGAAAGAGGAAGGGAGCAAGTGTTTCCTGTCTGGTGAGCCATTTTTCCTAGTGGCCGTGTTAAAAAGAAAAAAAAAAAAAAGGAAAAAAAGATATTTAGCATCCTGTATTTACCACTCTCTTACGACTTCATCATAATGAACTAGAACAGCCTGTGAGTTCCTTGAGACCAGGGGCTATGTCTTAGTCACTAACTGTATCTCTAATATCTACCATCATGGTGCATAGAAAATGCTAATAATACTTGTAGAATTAATGAACAAAGGGAAGTGAACCTCTATAAAGTTGGGAAATTTTTGGTAAGGGGGGCTAATTGTTGACCACATTAGATTTAGCTACAGATGACTCTTACGCTAAGTTGAAGGGGTAAATCTGTAGAACCCTAGCAACACCCACAGCCACAAGTCAGGGCTACCTGAGGAGATGACAGGGGTTTCTGTAGGAAAGACAGGCAGAATGATTCTGAAGCAAGGCAGATGATTCTGAAGCCAAGGACTCAGACCTCTTCACTTGTCCAAAGTCCTTATGAGAAGGCAGTAGTGAGCCACACCATACTCATTTTCTACAGGTATACAGAAAATGTGTGTGAACTGACATAGACATAGGATAAACTACACACATTTATAACTAACAGCATGTTGAGTTGGAGTGCTTCATGAATTAAATCATAAGCCCGACGATTTAGAAACCTTTCAAAAACTGACTGGAGGACTAATCAATGATTATCAGTTTCATTGAAACCCTCCATTTTTAAGAAAAATATCAACTTTTCAATTTGTCTGAAGGAGTGGTTGGTGATTCCAACCTAAGCCCCAAACTTGCCAATGGAACTGGTCTGATCTAGGATTGATGCAGAGGTGCTCTTCAAAGCTCCTACATGACTGTAATTTAGTGGTCCCCCAAACCATCTACATACTGGAATTAATAGGAAATCCTTTTTAAAATTTTAAACCCAGACCACACTTGCAGAGAACTACATCACCCTCTGGAATTAGGGCCCAGGTATCAATATTTCATAAAGCTTTCCAGGGGATTCCAATGTATAGCCATATGTGGGGACCACTTATCTAAAGGTCCTACATCTTGGTGAAACTTTTTGACCATTTAATCACTAAACTGTAATCCATCAGAGACCCACTACGCCCATAAATAGCAAAGCTAAAGACAAGGTCTCAGAGCAACTAAAAGGGGTAAGAAACATATTGCATCTTTAGAGAATTATTTTTATGAGGTTTCAGTGAAAGAGATGGAAAAGGTCCTTTATACATACAACTATTCTAAATGTTCCTGAGATTTGCTTAAGTTTAGGTAACAGAGGCATGCTCAGCATTTTATTGAAACACACTCTGTATAACCAACTATTCTTCATTGATGTTTGGAAAGTCAGGATATAGATCTGATGAATATTTTGTCAGTTCCCACAGGGTATTTCTTTAGGGATTGGCAAGTGGGGTTCAAATGTTAACACCCATCCAGGGAAAAAGAGAGGAGTCAGAGAGAAGATAGCCTGTATCAGAGAGGATGACAAAAGCAGCAGGAAAATCAAATGCATATGTATTTCACTTTGTAAGGAAGGTATGTATCTGGTTATTTCACTTGGGACAACAATGTATTAGTATTGACAACTATCTTGAAGTGGGAGCTAAGGGACTAGTCTCTTGTGAAAAGACCATCAGTGACTTTTTTCCTTATTTAAGGAAACCATGAACCACAGAATGACTTGGGAGAATGCTGGCCAGAACTCTCTCCCCAGCTTTTGAGAAGGGGTTTGTAGATCAGCTTATGAAACCCAACCCCTAAACTCTGCAATCTACGATTGTTCTCACCACGATTCAAACTGACAACTGCCCCACAGCATAGAACCCAAGTAAATGCATCTTCTTGGCCTCACTCAGATTTAAGACTTCCAACTTTTCTATACTGTGTGTGAAAAGAGAACATAGATTCTTTTTTTTTTTTTTTAACTACTATGGTAATCTAAAAAAATAGAGTAATTTGGGTAGGGCTATGTATTGAAGTCAGCTTTTTATTAAAAATACACTTCTCAGGGCACGGGTTTAACTCAGTCGGATAAAGCATCGGATTCTTGGGTTAGGCTCAGGTTATGATCTCATGGGTGGTGAGATGGAGCCCCATGTCAGGCTCTGTGCTCAGTGCAGAGTTTGCTTGGGATTCTCTCTCTTTCTCCCGCTGACCTCACCACGACCCCTGCTCGCTCTCTTTCTCTCAAGTAAATAAGTAAATTTAAATACATATATATATTTCTCTAGATTATTTATTTGATCAATTATAAGCATTCTAAGCTAAATATGTTGCTACAACCAGTGCGGGATACAGCAAACTGATTCAAGACCTGTTCTTCTTCTACAGTGACTCTTGAGCTGTGCCCTCTGACACGAGCCAGAAATACCACTGACGGGGTTCAGAACACACCCAAATACTAGATGCATCAGTTTGAAATCTAAGAAAAACCATCTACTAAGTGGACCCAAGAGTCATTGCACTGGCATTAACAGAGACTAACTTAACTATGTACCTTAACATCTGATATCAAGCTACCTCCAGGGCCTCTTTTAAAATTACAGTGTTGTGGCGCCTGGGTGGCTCAGTGGGTTAAGCCTCTGCCTTCGACTCATGTCATGATCTCAGGGTTCTGGGATTGAGACCTGCATCGGGCTCTCTGCTCAGCAGGGAGCCTGCTTCCCCCTCTCTCTGCCTGCCTCCTTGCCTACTTATGATCTCTCTGTCAAATAAATAAGTAAAGTCTTAAAAAAATAATAAAATTACAATGCTAAAGAAACTGCTCCAGTTTAAAATTTAGGGCATTGATTTTTGTGATACTTCTAAAAAGTGTTATGGGTTATTATGATGTCAGCCCATAATTAAGTGGCTTTTTACTTCCTTTTAAACTCTAGTAACCGATTAATCTTAGTAAGAAGCCAGTTATGACCTTGGAACATCATTTCCCTTTGAGTCACCTATATTCTACATTATACACTGAATTTTCTTTCTTTGTAAAATAGTGTATAACAACAGGATATTAAACTGGGTCTCTTTGTCTCAATTTAACTGAAGCCCCAACAGGTTGAAAACAAGTTTTCAAAGTTAAAGTACTTCCCAAACACATTTCAAAACACAGGCAAAATGCTAGCTCGCTTTTGCAGGACTGAAAAGGAAGGGGTAAAAAAAAAAGTTTTATAGTTCAGCATCCACTTCAAGGGTATGAAGCCTTCCCTTTGGAAAAACTAGATCCTCAAGAGATGTTTTTTTAAAGGGCTGGGAATCAAAGGAGCCACTGGAACACGCCATTTGGGAGCACAGTGGACCAGTGGTCTGAGCCCCACCTAGAAATCTAAAAACCTCCTAACTCATCTCTCCCGGGCAAAGATTTTGAGTTCTGAGTTCCCCCTAAACCAGGTGTGAAGAAGACTGATTAAAAAGGTCAGAGTACTCATCAGAAAGGATGAATACCCAAGTTTTGTATCAACATGGATGGGACTGGAGATTACGTGGAGTCAAATAAATCAAGCAGAGAAAGTCAATTTACCATCGGGTTTCACTTACTTGTGAAGCATAAGGAATAACGTGAAGGACATTAGGAGAAGGAAGGGAAAAGCAAATGGGGGGATATACAGGGGGAGATGGACGATGAGAGATTGTGGACTCTGAGAAACAAACTGATGGTTTTGGAAGGAGGGGTGGGGGTTGGGTGAGCCTGGTGGGTATTGTGAAGAGTACAGATTGCATGGAGCATGGGGTGTGGTGCAGAAACAATGAATCTTGGAACATTGAAAAAATAAAATTAAAAAAAAAAAAAAAGGACCAGAGTACATTCTTAAATTTCAGATTTATTTCATCCTAATTATGGTATTCAAGTAAATGATTACGCTCCAAAAGTTTCACTTCAGGAATGAAGTCTGTAATTAGCATTCAATAAGCACTTGGATAAGCCTGGATCCGTTCACAAAACCCGTCTCTAATTTCCCCCAAAGCTTTCACCACACAGAATGTGATGTCGCTGGGACACTAGAGCAAAGAACCTGACATATTTTGAAGCCAAATTCACCATATTTCAAATTATTACTCTGTCATTTCTGCCTCCAAAACTTTGGGACAAATTCAATTAACCTGTATGAGCTTAGCTCTCCCATCTGTGACCTAATTAATTAAAGGGTTGTTGTGACCAACAAACCAACCAAACAAACAAACCACAATGTAAAGTATCTGCATAATAACAAAAGGTACTGAAAATTTTAGCCCACCCTCTGTCACCTCCTTCCTATCCATAGTCTTTCTTTGGGTATGTTAACATTACAGGGTCTGGTTTAAAGTGAAAACCTCTTTTTCTGTTTTTTGTCTGGCAGATTGCCAGCCTCCTTAAAGTGATGTTGCCAGATTTGTGAATTATCTACTGCATGTGGATTTTAGTCAAGTCTCAGCTTTATAGATGACTCAATGTTGGGCCTAATTACTGTCTAACTATGGATGCAAGCCTAAAAAAATACATCCTTTTCGGTTCAACCACATTTGTGCTTAATGTGTAACATATCCTTTCAAAAGTATTTTTGTATCCCTAAAACATGCCTCTGTGGTATCCATGGGATATCCCTAAAAGACATCGGAAGTGGGTTAATTGAAACACACAGGATACACTCAAGTTGTTTTACTGATCAGGCCTCTTGTCTGGAAAACCTCTGTGAAAACGAATGGGCTGATTACAGGAAAAAAAATGAACAAATGAGAAAGCTGACTTAAGAGTTATTGGAAACCAAGGATGAAAGAAACATATTCAGCATCCTACAAAGGGAGAGTGTGGGATAGTTTCTGTGTTTGTTGTTTTGTTTTTTCAAATGATCTAAGTATTTTTATACAACTCCTCCAGTTGAGAAACAAAGACAGAGAGGCTAGCACATGACTGTTTATTTCTATTTTGTCAGCATTTTTACTAAAACCATACTGGTTTTTCTCTTATGTCACTAAGTTATTTTGTTTCTGAGACCAAAGCATATTTCCCCTGGGGAGCCTGAGAAAGACGCCAGGGAATTTTCCTGAGTAAACGCATCTAGTGAATGGAACACACGACAAAGAAACCTGGGCTCGGTCTTGGTTCTGTGCATTCTTAAGAGTCACATCTATTCTTATCATCAGGAAACATTTATCTAAAATGTTTTGAAGCATTTAAATAAAAATTTCTCTATAAATACAAGTCTGCATATGTCTGTATAAAAATTCTCAGCAATTCACTAAAGCTCATGCTTTCATACTTAAAAATCTCCTGGGGGTGGGGTGAAACATTTGAGAAGTGTCTATCTTTTGAGATAAAGGTTGGCTAGAACATGGAAAGTGGATCCACTTTAATTGACTCATCACACAAGGCACTACAAAAAACAAACAAACAAACAAAAAAACAAAAACTTCAAAGCAGCCATATATTGAAACACCTTTATTTTGAAACCTTAGACTGTGCCATTTTAAGATGAATCATGGTTAATTATAAATGGTCTCCTTTTTAGAATAAGTGATAAAGAATATTGGTAAAGTATCACCAGCCTGCAGAGAAAGGAGAGAGATTTTCTAGTCTGATTCTCCCTTCTGAATAGATGCTTTTCCAGCTTTAGGGCCAAAATTAATAATCAGCTTCACTTTACATTTGGTCATTCCCTGTTTTTTCCCTTTCCTCCTAGGAGGTTTGTTCTCCTCCCCCTCGAATCCAGCACCACAAGCTTAGCTCTGTAGTAAAGAGCAGACAATAATACATAGTCCAGAAAGAATCTTAAGAAATACACCTACATAGGAGACTGTATTATTTAATGTATTATTTACAGTGTAAAATGTAGCAAATGATCTTCTGATAAATTAGTGTATGTCTGTTAAATCAATTGCACAAGACTTAGCAAGAGGGAACGATATCAGATTACAGAATATTAAAGCTCTTAATTGCTAAACAAATTAATTATGTTGTATTTAGTATTTTAATTCAAATTAATCAAGGTCTTTATGGTAGTAAGGTAAAGTAATCCAGGAAAAAACAAATCATTTTCAAAAAGAAATTAGATTTATATGAATCATTAGTAAGAGAGGAATCAGTGAAGTGGTAATTTGCAATAAAAGGGAAAGGAAGAAATGGGTCACTAGGGAAAGAGCAAATCAGTGCACTAAAATCTTGAAAATTACCATCTTTTTATGAAAACACATTTTTAAGACTGCACATAAAAAGAATTCTATTTGATATATTTTAATCTATAGGCATTTAAAAATTCACCTATACATAGATACCTCACTTCTTTTCTTAAACAAACAAAAAAATCTGTGCCATAGAGACAGATGTGTTTTAATCATTTGGTTGTTTTGGCTTTGTATATGTCTTTTTCTCTCTTTCTGCTATTTTTTTTAACAATGACAAAAGCCTCCCTGTCTTGAAGACATTCCAATATACTTCATTTTGGAGAAACTATCAAAGGGGCATCAAGTGGCACATATGCTTGGCATCAGGGCACACCAAATGGCCCAATTAAACCATTTGTAGTCTTTGCAATACGCGATTTAAATGTACCCAAGAAATGTCAAATGGTTCCTCATGTAGAATTATCTTTACCAATGAGCTATGCCTCAGGAACTGAGCACATAAATCCCTGCAGAGGTTTGTCTCAGACCCACACTGGAGGATGTTAGTTACTACAGAAGAGCAGACTCCTCAAGCTGAACACAGTGATGGTAAACGCCTTCTCCTGGCGAGGTGCCATGGCCAGAGGAAAATGAGACCCCCAGCGCCTCCTTCTGTTGGAAAGAGTACTTACGCCCCACAACAGACCCTAAAACCAACAGCGGGAGGAACCTGGTTCCTTTCTATCATGTTTCCTTTCTCCAATAGACAATAATTCCTCAATAGCTCGGAAAAAGTCTTCTTAATGTGATAAATTTGAAGGAGAAAATAAAGGAAGTAAAGGAAGGATATAATTATTAGTAAAATGATAGGCTCAGTGGATAGCTTCTTCATTTGAAAAATGAAAAGCAGCAATAAATTAACAGGGAACTCAATAGTCTGGCTCACAGGGGTCCACCAAGAGTAGTACTGACCTCCCCTTACTCCTTTCTCCAGTCACGGAGCTGGTCTGTGCACATGCATGTGCTTCTAGGCCCGGAAACTCCCATCTCAGAAGGCAGGAGCTCTAATCGCATCTCTGCCCTTACTTCCTCTTGGGAAGCTTTTCTCTGTTGCTAAGATACCAACTGGATTCCTTACCTTAACGTGTTCGGAAGCCCTTGCCTGGCCTCTGCTTCCCGCTGCACTCTGCCCTTCTGTTGGGTGTTGGCTCCAACTCTGTTTGGACCCCTGCCTGCCTTAGGGAACCACTCAACTGCTTTCTTAGTTGGATGCTTGGAATGCAGCTCTCGGCCCCTCTGCACTAGCTTCATTGTTGTTTGCAGTAGAAGGTGTAACAGTGTTTGGAAGAAAAACAGTTCATTAGGCTTTGAAGGATACAGTGAGCGGAGGAAGGAGGGAATTCAGGGGGTGAGAGTAGTGACTTGTAAGCCTATACACACCTGCCTAACCACCAGATACATGTATTTATTTAAACATGCCTTCTTCTGATCTTGGGATATGATGGGTGAATTCTAGCAGCTAGAACATGCTAATACCAGGAATGTATTAGACTGATGGATGTTTGGCAATAACATACTGAAGCTAGTGCTTTTGAGCTGGTATGTTTCATAAAAACTTGTGGCACATAACTGTTTTTTTTATATTTGGTGTGATTTATATTTTATCAACTAAAGCCTAAATTATCAATTGTTATTTAAAATGCATTTCTAATCTTATATTTAAAGATACACCTCGGGGTAAGCTATTTGTTTATTTATTTTTTAAATAATATGCCTCGGAGTGCCTGGGTGGCTCATTCGGTTAAGCGTCTGCCTTTGGTTCACGCCACGATCCCAGGGTCCCAGGATTGAGCCCCACAACAGACTCCCTGCTGGACAATGAGTCTGTTTCTTCCTTACCTTCTGCCCCCTGCCTCCTTGTGCTCTCTCTCTCTCTCTCTCAAATAAATAAAATCTTAAAATAAATAAGTAAATAAATAACATGTTTCTGGGGCACCTGGGTGGCTCAGTCAGTGAAGTATCTGACTCTTGGTTTCAGCTCTGGTCATGATCACAGGGTTGTGAATGGAGGCCTATGTCCGGCTCCATGCTAAGTGCACAGTTTGCTTGGGATTCTCTCTCCCTCCTCTTCTGCGCCACCCCCTTCCCATAAACAAACAAACAAACAAATAAATAAATCTATCTTTTTAAAACAATAACATATCTCTGAGAAAATTCATACCTATTTAGTATGGCATAGCACTTAACAGCATTAATGTTAACGAAAGTCTTCTAGTAAAAATAAAGAGAATAACACTAATGTGGGCTGTACCATCTATAGCATCTATATTCAATTATACAAAACACTACACTAATGGCATTTTGTCAGCCATATAAGTCTGAGCAACAGCATCGTTGACTTTGCTCTGTGATATCTTCTTTCTGCCTCTTTGGCCTGGAGCCAAAAGTGAAGCCTGACACGGGAAGGCAGAAGAGAAGGAAGCTCTTAGAGTTAGTTACACACCATGTTTACTGGAAAGATATTCACAGGGTTACGTAGTTCTAAATATGTTGATATATCAACACCATCCCAAAGAGCTTTAAATTTTAGATATGTAAAAGGTCTGCTAGAAAGCCCTTTCATAATAATCATACCAGAACCCCAAATCTACATGATAGAGTTTATCATGTCCAGCTGGATTTCACTTCTAGATGTAATTACCTTGAATTCTTTCATTTTTGCTCAGAGGTATAATTTCTCCAAGTTGTAAATAACATGTTTTTGGGGGGGGGGCGGTTCATAAAGGACATGGCATTCTGGTTTCCAGTGATAGTAACTAATTTAAGAACGCTCTCTCATGCATCACACCTCCCCTTTGCTGCATTTCTCAGAGCCTGTTTCCTATATTTGATCGGCATGGTGCATTCACCTAGCGCAGGCTGATGTCTTCCATGCCATAGGCATTAGCCATCTGCCTCCTCCATCTCTCCAGAAGACTGGAGGGACTTACACTGCTTTGAGCTAATCATCCTCAGAGAATAAAAGGTGGTAACAAGTTGGTTTGAATATTTTTCAAATATTTTTCAGTTGCAATTCTTGTTCATTACAGCCTCACACCAAAACAAGCCTCACCAGAGAGAAATGCAAGGATCTGTAAAGTAACAGGACAGATAAAAATGATCTCTTGGTTAATATCCTACAGACATCTATTTTAAAGAGGGCTTAACAGTTTTTTACCATTCATAGGAGTCTGCATCCATATTAAACAGAACTGAATAAATGACAACCTATAAGGCAAGATTTTCAGTGACGTAACACCTGTTGGTGGCACTAGTACCCTTAAATCTAACCGATGTATTCCCTGGGATCATGAATATTAATTGGGCTTAAGTCTTTGGTCAAAATTCTCATCAACTGGGTGTTCACTAAGTATCATTTGGTGCTTTCAAGTCAGATGAAATACCACATTTGATAATCCGGCAATAGAAAGAAAATCATCAAATAATCACTGTAACACATTTTTACCGAGACAAATTTCCTCAATTATGTATATATACATAAAATTTAATTATACATAATTTTATATATGCACCTAGGTACACCATTGTGTGTGTATGTATATTATATGTATTCTCAATGAAAGATTATTCAAAATTTTGTTACCTAAGCTCTTTGGTGGCCTTCTCACCCTTTCAATATACAGGCCCAACATTTTCATCTCTGCAAGAGGCAGGATTTGGCCAACTAAAAATTATAATGCCTTGAATTTCCATAAACTCATAAACCTGTCTCCTTTCTTCTTCTAAAAAGCCACATAAAAGTAGATGCAGGCATCCGGAAGGGAAAATAAAGCCAAATCCTTTGTAACTTAGGCTGTCACTGCAGTCAAAGATTATTTCCAGTTATGAGTCCAAATAAAAGATAATTAATAAAAATGTATCTATAAAGATTTACACCATGACTATAACAAATTATAAGGTGCATTTTAAACTTATTTCTGAAATGCACTGGCAAGCCGATTTGAAGTAATTCAAACTTCATACATAAAAGAACAAACAGTTCTTGAAAAGAACAAGCTTAAACTAACAAGAATTCTTGGTGCTTGTAGGACACAGTATATTTCCATTAAATATAAACTCAGAACTGAATTGTATATAATCTTATAATTAAAGAGAACATGATTCTTTATGTTACATATTTTAAAAAATTAAGCTCTTAGTATCTATGACAATGAGAAAACTGAGGGCAAAGAATAAATCCTTAGAGTCCAGTTGGTCACACTACTTCTAGCCCGTCTTTCTTAAGTATGAAGCTTTAAGAAACTCCAAAAGAGGGGCACCTGGGTGGCTCAGTGGGTTAAGCCGCTGCCTTTGGCTCAGGTCATGATCTCAGGGTCCTGGGATCAAGTCCCGCATCGGGCTCTCTGCTCAGCAGAGAGCCTGCTTCCTCTTCTCTCTCTCTGCCTGCCTCTATGCCTACTTGTGATCTCTGTCAAATAAATAAATAAAATCTTTAAAAAAAAAAAAAAAGAAAGAAAGAAAGAAACTCCAAAAGATACCAGCATATAGAAACCCAAGAACAGCCACCCAAAAATTATTGCCATCTTCCTTGCCCTTCAAAGAAATTCACAAAAGTCTTAGGGAACCACCCACCTTCGACAAACGACCCGGCATATACTGACTTAAGACTTAGTACCAATTTTCTGCTTTAAATAACTGAACCTTTGACAACTGCACTGAATAACTGAAATGATTTGTTTTTTTCTTTTAAAAAAAATACATTATATATTTTCTCACCTTGCTGCTTTCTCACCATGCTTCTTCCCTCCTATGCCCTTTCCTCACATCTTAACAGTGGTGGTTAAATAGGCAGTACCTTAGCCATAGGAAATAGGATGATAAACTGAAATGAAATTAAAGTTGTCTGAAGTATTTAAACTTACCTACTCCTATATGGGATTATGAAGGAAGTAAGCCTTCTCTAATTGTGCCAGGGCAATTAAGCATTTTCCCTTCTACAGTGCACTATAACAGTCCATAGTTCCTAGCTTTAGTTGCTCAAAATATTTATTTACAGACCTATCTTCCCTGCTAGATTAGACACCTCATGAGAGGAAGACTCTATCTTATCATCACCTCTCTTCTCCCAGGGCATAGGAAAGTGGCTAGAACCTATAGGACACTCACTCAAGGAATTGATTTTATATATTTTGGCACAGACATTTGTCACATCTTCCACTGACCAAGTGGGACAGGCATTAAGCTAATGCTCAAAATTTCAGCAGGAGACCACAGAGTAAATTCTCCCTAAGGGTAACCTTAATATCCTTACCTTTCCATGTTGGTGACTTCAAGTGTCTAAAATTATAGCCATTTGTTGCTATAAGAAGGTAGAACATTTTCATTCCAGGTACGTACATATAAATATCCTTCTGACTCTACAGCATATGGTGATAAGTTTAAGATTAAATACCTAATTATAAAAAAAGAAAAAGAAAAAAAATCTGTTCTTGCCAGAATCCAAGTCCTGTGAAAGTAGCCAATGCTGTCTCATTAGTTAGTAAGCTAATAGAAACTTTGACAGCTTTTCTTTCAGTGTCTAGAAAACAGAGTCTGCAACGTGCCAAGTCTTCACTGATTTATTTTTGTAAATAGTGGTGTAATAAACCCAAGGAGGCCAAAAAAGCAAATTTTTTAAAAATAAATATTCATTTGCTATCAAGATGGATAAGACCTTTTTACCTAAGCCTATTACTGACAATTCAGAAAGGCTATATGAACTAGACATTCATTTATCCCAAAGACATTTGCAGGTAGTACTACAATTCAAGTTTCAAAATGCCCTCAATTTTGCATTCCTGTGGATTTTATATGAGGAATCACATTATTTTACCCATGTACCTTATTATTTTCTGACCTTTCGGAAAAATCCGATAATATAAATCTGCAAAGTGAAATAATGCTCAAGAATTCCACTTTTCTCCCTCAGCATGCCTGCATACAACCGTCAGCTTTACACTGATTGTATTACATGGAGATTCTATGAAGAAGCACCATAGTGGGGTATGGGGCTGGGCACACTTTGAATCCAAGCTGTTTGAGTCCTGGCTTGAGCACTTGCTAGTTGTAAGACTTTGGGGCAAGTTATTTCAATATTCTAAAGCCCCAGTCTTAAATCTACAAAATGGAGGAAATCTTTTAGTATCTAATTCAAATGATTAAATGAATTAATTCATGTAAAGTGCCAGGGCAATATCTGTAACACAGTAAGAACTCAATAAAAGTTCATTATTATTATGTGTCAATATGGATCACTGCTTTAAAATACAGCCGCTTGGGAAAATGGATACTGTATATATTTTCAGAGCTGGCCTTATCTCTGTTTTGATTCAGATACTGTCTTTTTTTTTTTTTTTAAGATTTTATTTATTTATTTGACAGAGAGAGAGAGAGATCACAAGTAGGCAGAGAGGCAGGGAGAGGGTGAGGGGCAGGGCTTAAGGCTTGATCCCAGAACCCTGAAACCATGACCTGAGTAGAAGGCAGAGGCTTAACCCACTGAGCCATACAGGTGTCCCCAGATCCTGTCTTAAAAACTTAGGTATGTCCCTGACCTAGATGAATTTCACTCCCACAAACTATAAGAAACCATGGCCTTAGGCTTCTGGATTTTAGACCAAGTTAGGATCCACTGCCCTTTTTAAAAAATTCTAGAATTTTGGGGCACCTGGGTAGCTCAGTCAGTTGAGCATCCAATTCTTGGTTTTGACTGGGGTTATGATCTAGGGGTCAAGGGACTGAGCTCTTCATCTGGGCTCTGTGCTCAGCAGAGAGTCTGCTGGAGATTCTCTCTCTTCCTTTCCCTTGGCCCCTCCCCCTACTTACGCTAGCACTCTCTCTCAAATAAATAAATAAATCCTTTTAAAAATTCTGAAATTTCTATAATCTCTTATGCATAATAGAAGATAAAATAAACTTGGAATAAAATGGCATTTATTTTCATGCATCTAATTGTGTTCCTAGTCTAGTTCTTTACACAGGGTACTGTTGGGGATGGGGGAGGGTTTATGCAGAAGACCGCCTTTCAGTTAGTTTTCAAAAATAAGTAAGATTTCAATGGTAAACATGGCAGATGGTCTGGGCTAAGTCAGGTGTAAAGACAGGGATAAAGAAGGCACTCGATAAGTACTTAGTGAATAAGCCAATGAACAAAGAATAGACAAATAAGATTTTAAAATACAAGAATCATTAAATAAAAAACTAAAGAAGTCATAGGAAAAAATGCTATTTTTGAAGTAAAGGAAGAAAAGGATCAAAGAAACTGCTTAGAAAAACAACATTCTAGAGGGGGAGGAGTCAAGATGGCGGAGAGGTAGCAGGCTGAGAGGACATCAGGTAGCAGATCAGCTAGATAGCTTATCAAACCATTCCGAACACCTACAAATCCAACAGGAGATCGAAGAGAAGAAGAGCAGCAATTCTAGAAACAGAAAATTGACCACTTTCTGAAAGGTAGGACTGGAGGAGAAGTGAATCCAAAGCGATAAGAAGATAGACTGTGGGGGGAGGGGCAGGCTCCCGGCAAGCGGCAGAGCATCGGAGCACAAAATCAGGACTTTTAAAAGTCTGCTCCACTGAGGGACATCACTCCAAAGGCTAAACAGGGGTGAAGCCCATGCAGGAACAGCGTGGTCTCAAGTCCTGCAGGGTCACAAAAGGATGGGGGTGTCTTGAGTGTTGCAGAGCTCACAGGTATTAGAGCAGGGAAGCTGGCTACAGAGACGGACCTGAGGAGTGAACTCTCAATGCAAGGTTACCTTATCATGATCCATGGCACATGTCACTGCTCTGTGAGTGGGGATCCCACAAGACCCAGGGAGACTCCCCTGGAAGAGCTCAGGGATCGGCAGGGTTCGGAGACTCTAGACAGAGCTGTATGCCAGAGACAGAGATGCTTGGTTACAGACTGGATGAGCTCGGAGCGCAGCTGGAGGCCAGGGAGACGGGAGTGATTGAGCACTTTTCTCCAAGGGTGTACGTAGGAGTAGGGCCCTGACCTCTCAGCTCCTTCCGGCCGGAGATTGGGAGGACGCTATTTTCATTCCCATCCTCCAGAATTCTATGGAAAGTGGTCAGGAAACAAAAGCTCCCGAAAGGGAACCCGAGCAGATTACTTAGCCTGGCCCCTGATAAGGGCAGTGCAATTCTGCCTTGGGCTAAGACACTTGAGAATCAATATAATAGGCCCCTTCCCCAGAAGATCAGCAAGAAATCCAACCATGACCAAGTTCACTTACCTAGGAGAACAGCAGAATTCCAGAGGAGGAGAAAACAAAGCATGGAATTCACGGTTTTCTCCCCATGATTCTTTAGCCTTGCAAAGTTAATTAATTTTTTTAATTTTATTTTTTTTCTGCAAATTTTTTTAAACTTTAACCCTTCGCTCTTTTAGCATTTTTAACTAGTTTATCTTAACAATACCTTTCCTAAAAAAATGGTTTTTTTAATCTTTTTTGAACCTTCATTATTATAGTCACATTTTTATACTTCATTGTATCTAACTTTATTTTTTGTATACACATAGGGTTTTTTTCTTCTAAAAAAATTTGGGATACAACTTCTTCTAATAGATTAAAATATCCCCTAAATCTAGCACAGGGCTTTGTTCTAGTCTCCAGCCTGAGCAAATTCTCTCCACTTTCTTTTTCTTTATTATTCCAACCAACTTATCAACTCCTTTTTTAGAAATTAAAAAAAAAATTTTTTTCATCTTTGTACTCATATTCCATCCCTTCATTGTGTTTACCCTTACAGATGTTTTTTACTCTTTAAAATTTTGGGTGGCAGTTTCTTCTAAGAGAACAAAATACTTCCAAAATTAAGTGGGTGACCCTGTTCTAGTCACCAGTCTAATATATATATTTTTTCTTTTTTATACTTTTTCTTTATCTTTTTTTCTCTTTTTAATTTTTTTTTTCTGAACTTCTTTTTACCCCCCTTCTTCTCCCCACAATTTGGGGTCTCCACTGATTTGGTTAAAGCACATTTTACTGGGGTCTTTGCCACTCTTTTAGTATTTTATTCACTCGTTCATATATTCTTATCTGGATAAAATGACAAGACAGAAAAACTCAACATAAAAAAAAGAACAAGAGGCAGTACCAAAGTCCAGGGGCCTAATCAATATGGACATTGGTAATATGTCAGATCTAGAGTTCAGAATGACGATTCTCAAGGTGCTAGCCAGGCTCAAAAAAGGCATGGAAGATATTACAGAAACCCATCTGGAGAGATAAAAGCCCTTTCTGGAGAAAAAAAGAACTAAAATCAAACCCAGTTGAAATAAAAAAAAGCTATTAGTGAGGTGCAATAAAAAATGGTGGCTCTTACTGTTTGGATAAATGAGGCATAAGAGAGAATTAGTGATATAGAAGACCAAATGACAGAGAATAAAGAAGCTGAGCAAAAGAGAAACAAACAGGGCACCTGGGTGACTCAGTGGGTTAAAGCCTCTGCCTTCGGCTCAGGTCATGATCCCAGGGTCCTGGGATCGAGCCCCGCATTTGGCTCTCTGCTCAGCAGGGAGCCTGTTTCCTCCTTTCTCTCTCTGCCTGCTTCTCTGCCTACTTGTGATCTCTGTCTATCAAATAAATAAATAAAATCTTAAAAAAAAAAAAAAGAGAGAGAGAAACAAAAAACTACTGGACCATGAGGGGAGAATTCGAGAGATAATGATACCATTAGACAAAACAAGATTAGAATAACTGGGATTCCAAAAGAAGAAGAAAGAGAGAGGGTAGCAGAAGATATATTGGAGAGAATTATTGTAGAGAATCTCCCTAATATGGCAAAGGGAACAAGCATCAAAATCCAGGATGCACAGAGAACCCCCTGTCAAAATCAATAAGAATAGGTCCATACCCTGTCATCTAATAGTAAAATTTACTAGTATTAGCGACAAAGAGAAAATCCTGAAAGCAGCCTGGGACAAGAAGTCTGTAACATACAATAGTAAAAATATTAGATTGGCAGCAGACTTATCCACGGAGACCTGGTAGGCCAGAAAGAACTTGCATGATATATTCAGAGCACTAAACAAGAAAAACATGCAGCCAAGAATACTATATCCAGCTAGACTATCATTGAAAATAGAAGGAGAGATAAAAAGCTTCCAGAACAAACAAAAACTAACAGAATTTGTAAACACCAAACCAGCTCTACAGGAAATATTGAAAGGGGTCCTCTAAGCAAAGAGAGAACATAAAAGTAGTAGATCAGAATGGAACAGAGACAATATACAGTAACAGTCACCTTACAGGCAATACAGTGGCACTAAATTTATATCTCTCAGTAGTTACCCTGAATGTAAATGGGCTCAATGCCCCAATCAAAAGACACAGGGTATCAGAATGTATAAAAAAACAAAACCCATCAATATGCTGTCTACAAGAAACTCATTTGAGACCCAAAGACACCTCCAGATTTAAAGTGAAGGGGTGGAAAACAATTTACCATGCTAATGAACATCAGAAGAAAGCTGGGGTGGCAATCCTTATATCAGACCAATTAGATTTTAAGCTAAAGACTATAGTAAGAGATGAGGAAGGACACTGTATCATACTCAAAGTGTCTGTCCAACAAGATCTAACAATTTTAAATATCTATGCCCCTAACATGGGAGCAGACAACTATATAAACCAATTAATAACAAAATCAAAGAAACACATCGACAATAATACAATAATAGTGGGGGACATTAACACTCCCCTCACTGAAATGGAAGATCATCCAAGCAAAAGATCAACAAGGAAATAAGGCCTTAAATGACACACTGGACCAGATGGACATCACAGATATATTCAGAACATTCCATCCCAAAGCAATAGAAATACCCATTCTTCTCTAGTGCACATGGAACATTCTCCAGAATAGATCACATCCTGGATCATAAATCAGGTCTCAACCAGCATCAAAAGATTGGGATAATTCCCTGAATATTTTCAAACCACAATGCTTTGAAGCTAGAACTCAATCACAAGAGGAAATTTGGAAAGAGTCCAAATACCTGGAAACTAAAGAGCAACCTTCTAAAGAATGAATGGGTCAACCCAGGAAATTAAAGAAGAATTGAAAAAACTCATGGAAACAAATGATAATGTAAACACAACAGTTCAAAATCTGTGGGATACAGCAAAGGGAGTCCTGAGAGGAAAATATATAGCGGTACAAGCCTTTCTCAAGAATCAAGAAAGGTCTCAAGTACACAACTTGACCCTACAATTAAAGGAGCTGGAGGCAACAAAGAAAGCCTAAACCTAGCAGAAGAAGAGAAACAATAAAGATCAGAGCAGAAATCAATGAAATAGAAACAAACAAACAAACAAAAAAAAAAAACCCAAAAAACAAAACAATAGAACAAATCAATGAAACTAGGAGCTGGTTCTTTGAAAGAATTAGTAAGATTGATAAACCCCTGGCCAGACATATCAAAAAGAAAAGAGAAAGGACACAAGTAAATAAAATCATGAATGAAAGAGGAGAGATCACAATCAACACCAAAGAAATACA
>NC_081560.1:37882458-37884506 GCF_022355385.1 Mustela nigripes | reverse complement strand
TTTGGGACACAGGAAAGGTGGTCCTGAGAGGAAAGTATATAGCAATAATAAAGATCAGAGCAAAAACCAATGAAATAGAAACCAAAAGACTACTAGAACAGATTAATGAAACTAGGAGCTGGTTCTTTGAAAGAATTAGTAAGATTGATAAACCCCTGGCCAGACATATCAAAAAGAAAAGAGAAAGGACACAAGTAAATAAAATCATGAATGAAAGAGGAGAGATCACAATCAACACCAAAGAAATACAAACTATTATAATAACATATCGTGAGCAACTATACACCAGCGAATTTGACAATCTGGAAGAGATGGATGCATTCCTAAAGACATATAAACTACCACAACTGAACAAGGAAGAAATAGAAAACCTGAACAGACCCATAACCAGTAAGGAGATTGAAGCAGTCATCAAAAATCTGCCAACAAACAAGAGGCCTAGGCCAGATGGCTTCCCGGGGGAATTCTACCAAACATTTAAAGAAGAATTAATTCCTATTCTCCTGAAACTGTTCCAAAAAATAGAAATGGAAGGAAAACTTCCAAACTCATTTTATGAGTTTTTATTACCTTGATCCCCAAACCAGACAAGGATCCCATCAAAAAAGAGAATTACAGACCAATATCCTTGATGAACACAGATGCGAAAATTCTCACCAAAATACTAGCCAATAGGATCCAACAGTACATTAAAAGGATTATTCACCACGACCAAGTGGGATTTATTCCTGGGCTGCAAGGTTGGATCAACATCTGCAATTCAATCAATGTGATACAATACATTTATAAAAGAAAGAACAAAAACCATATGATACTCTCAATAGATGCTGAAAAAGCATTTGACAAAGTACAGCATCCTTTCCTGATCAAAATCCTTCAAAGTGTAGGGATAGAGGGTACATACCTCAATATCGTCAAAGCCATCAGAAGTCAGTAGCATTGCTTTACACCAACAAGACCGAAGAAAGAGAAATTAAAGAGTCAATCCCATTTACAGTTTCATCCAAAACCATAAGATACCTAGGAAAAAACCCAACCAAACAGGCAAAGAATCTATACTCAGAAAACTACAATGTACTCATGAAAGAAACTGAGGAAGACACAAAGAAATGGAAAAAGGTTCCATGCTCATGGATTGAAAGAACAAATACTGTGAAAATGTCTGTGCTACCTAAAGCAATCTACACATTTAATACAATCCCTATCAAAACCCCATCCTTTTTTTTTTCTCCAAAGAAATGGAACAAATAATCCTAAAATTTGTACAGAACCAGAAAAGTCCTCAAAAAGCCAAAGGAATCTTGAAAAAGAAAGCCAAAGTTGGTGGCATCACAATTCCAGACTTCAAGCTCTATTACAAAGCTGTCATCATCAAGACAGTATGGTACTGGCACAAAAACAGACACATAGATCAATGGAACAGAATAGAGAGCCCAGAAATAGACCCTCAACTCTATGGTCAACTAATCTTTGACAAAGCAGAAAAGAATGTCCACTGGAATAAAGACAGTCTCTTCAACAAATGGTGTTGGGAAAATTGGACAGCCACATGCAGAAAAATGAAACCGGACCATTTCCTTACACTATACATGAAAATAGACTCAAAAGGGATGAAGGACCTCAATGTGAGAAAGGAATCCATCACGATCCTTGAGGAGAACACAGGCAGCAACCTCTTCGACCTCAGCTGCAGCAACTTCTTCCTAGGAACATCGCCAAAGGCAAGGGAAGCAAGGGCAAAAATGAACTATTGTGACTTCATCAAGATCAAAAGCTTTTTCGCAGCAAAGGAAACAGTTAACAAAACCAAAAGACAACTGACAGAATGGGAGAAGATATTGGCAAATGACATTTCAGATAAAGGGCTAGTATCCAAAATCTATAAAGAACTTATCAAACCCAATACCCAAAGAACAAATAATCCAATCAAGAAATGGGTAGAAGACATGAACAGACACTTCTGCAAAGAAGACATCCAAATGGACAACAGATATGTAAAAATGCTCAATGTCACTCAGCATCAGGGAAATACAAATCAAAACCACAAT